>NW_027411977.1:41261589-41674291 GCF_047663935.1 Musca autumnalis | reverse complement strand
TACAGAACATTTGTTCCATAGACAGAACTTAGAAAAGATCTCCAATCACGCTGGGGCTTTTGATGAATACACATTTCCCGCCGAACACTGCGACGCACGCAGGGGTGCCGGTAATGAGGGAATGTGTTACAGAGGAAGCACCAACAATTGATGAAGCGATGGTAAAGGATGCCATCAAGAGCTTCAAACCCTTCAAAGCAGCGGGGCCGGATGAGATATTTCCGGCCTTACTCCAGAAAGAGATGGACTTCATTGCGCCCAAACTATCTGGAATTTTAAACGCATGCTTAAAATTTGTGTATACCCCTAAAGCCTGGCAGGAGGCGAGTGTAGTATTTATCCCCAAACCTGGGAAGGCAAGTTACGCAATTCCTAAGTCTTATCGTCCGATAAGCCTAACATCCTTCCTGCTTAAAACCATGGAACGAATAGTCGACACCATGATTAAGAGCAAGATTCCAAACGATATGCTTAAATACAAACAACATGCATACGTTAAAGGTAGATCAGTGGAAACCGCATTACATGAGGTTGTACACCACATCGAGAGAACCTTCGACAGGAAGATGTATACACTATCGGTATGCATTGATATCGAGGGTGCTTTCAACCGAAACCCTTATCCAATCCTTAGATAAGTTTCAGGTGAATCGGGCCCTTAGAGACTGGATAAGCCACATGCTAAGGAATAGATGGATAAGCTGCGGGCTACTTGACGTAAAAATAAAGGACAAAGTTGGTCAGGGTACGCCACAGGGGGGGATTTTATCCCCACTCCTATGGGTCACTACCATAAATAGCCTATTAAGGACTTTAACCGATGAGGGATTTGACCCAGTCTGTTATGCAGACGACGTTATAATACTTCTGAGGGGGTAAGAATCCAAACTTGCTATGCAGAAGAGCTGAATCAGCCCTAAAACTAGCGTACAACTGGGCTAGACCAAGAGGTCTTAATGTAAAACCGGAAAAAAACGGAAATATGTCTGTTTACTAGGAAAACAAAACTGGGACACTTTGAAGAACCAGTTTTCCTAAACAAGACGATCAATATTTCCAATAAAGTCAAATATCTGGGAGTAATTCTGGATAGGAAACTTAAATGGAAAGACCATATTCAAGAAAGAGCCAATAAAGCTCATAGATGTTGGTCAACCTGTAGAAGGGCTATAGGCGCCAAGTGGGGTCTTAATCCTAAGATGACACACTAGCTATACAAAAGCGTAGTTAGACCTATTCTAACATACGCTTCAGTAGTCTGGTGGACAGCTATGGATAAAAAGTGTAATATTAAAATACTACAGAAAGTCCAACGAATGTGCTGTCTAAGTGTAAGCGGCGCAATGAGGACAACATCAACGAGGGCATTAGAAACTATTCTATATATACACCCAATAGAAATCCAGATAAGGTATGAAGCGGCTGTCGCAGCTATTCGACTTAAAGCGATGGACGAGTGGATCAGTAAGGACCACGTAACATACCATCAAAACATTCTACAGGTAACAACGGGAGAGTCAATGGATAACATTGTATCGGACCGTATACCTGAAACATTTGTAGCTGCCTCATGCGAGACATTAATTCCAGACAGAGACTCGTGGATCGGCGGAAATCTAGCACAAATGCCGACTGGAAACTGTTGTTATACAGACGGCTCAATGCTAGGTGGGAGAACGGGACTGGGTCTCTTTATTGAAGAACCAGAGACCGAAATATATCTTCGTTTGCCGGATCACAATACGGTCCATCAAGCGGAGATCCGAGCGATCACAGAGTGTCTGAACTGGCTTAATGCCAACACGAGGCCAACTACCGTAAACGTTCTTACGGACAGTAAAACTGCAATCAAAGCAATAACATCCAAGACAGTAAAATCACAAACAGTCTTGGATTGTATAAATTCGATCAACAGCTATACTCAGCATGGCACGGTGCGTATAATATGGGTACCGGGACATGCGGGGAATAGAGGTAATGAGATTGCAAATTCTCTGGCAAAAAAGGGAAGGGAATTAGCAACCGTAAACTTGGCGAACGCAAAGCCACTAAATGCGTCTCGGCTAAAGTTAAAAAAATGGGCAAAAAGTGCCCACTCATCCCTATGGAATAGAGAGGAATTAGGGAAAACCACAAAAATCCTATGGGGAGACCCAAATGAGGAAAAAACTAAAAACCTATTACTGCTAGGTAAAGCAGAGTTGAGTAGACTTACAGGTGTTCTTACAGGTCACCTGGGTTTACAAGCTCATCTGCAAAAAATTAATTGTGCAGACAACAGCGTATGCAGGGCATGCGGAGAGGATGATGAAACGTTGGAGCATTTTCTCTGCCAATGCCCCGCTTTCGCAAACATCAGATCCCAGTTTTTTGGGAACGACACAATACCAGATCTTAATCAGGTAATTGTAGACGACCTAAAACAATTACGGGATTTTGTTAAGGGAACAGAGTTCCTTAATTAATTTATAGTAGAGTCCCCTTCTTCAAAAAACTTAGACTAGAGCGCACAACAGGCCTACTTCATGGCTTATGTGTATGTCCACCAGGACATGTGGCGATTACTCGCCCCTCTTTTCAACCTAACCTAACCTAACCTAACCTAAAGATCTCCAATTCTCTCTGTTTCTCGCTTCGCTTTTTGGAATACCGCGCCTTTTCATTTCTTCATTCACTTGTATGCTCCATCGAAGCTTAGACCCCCCCCCAGATTCGGCGTGCACCCCCATGTAACATATATTCATACGCCTTTTTAGCGGGTTCATCATCGTTCATTCTTATGATATGGCCTAGCCAACGCAATCGTTGCATCTCGATACGTTTAACCACATTGATGTCTTTGTATAGGTTTATACGACGTCGATATTCACCGTCAACGCAAATCGGCCCGTAGATCTTTCGAAGAATTTTCCTCTCAAACACACCAAGTACTGCCCTATCTGCTTGTGCTTCATTAGCACGGGCAGTATCAGCGTTTTGTATAGTGTTATTTTTGTTTGACGAGATGTGGCTTTGTTTTCAAATTGCTTATTTAAACCATTGTCAGGTCTAAAGCCACATTGGTATGGTCCAATTATTTAGTTGACCATTGGCTTTAGTCGTTCGCACAATATCCCTGACACTATCTAATAGGCAATAGGGATAAGACTTATGCCCCTATTTTTTGGAGCATACAGTCTTATCTCCTTTCTTGAGGACGGGACACAGGATGCTCAGGTTCCAATCGTCGGGTACGAGTTCTTCCTGCCAGATGGTGTTAACTAGCTGATGCATACGCCTTATCAGCGCGTCGACTCCGGGTTTAAAAGCTCGGCTGGTAAGCCATCGGCTCCTGCTGCTTTAGTATTTTTATTATTTTTCAGCCGGTTGATTCCTGTTTTTACCTCATCTTGGCTGGGTGGTATACATTCTATACCATCTTCTGGGATTGGATCTGTGGTATCATCGTCTTCGCTACTATTGGATACCAGCAGATTGGAAAAATGTTCCTTCCATATCCTGAGCACGCTATCTGTATCTGTTACCAGATTACCTTGCTGGTCTCTACAGGAGGATGTGCCTGTACCAAAGTCATCTGTTTGATGTTTCACTCTTTGGTAGAATTTTCGAACTTCATTCTGTCTCCTGTACATCTCGATTTTTTCACACTACCGCTTTTCCATTTCTCTCTTTTTCTTGCGGAAAATACGTTTCTCTTCTCTCCTTTTCTCCCGATATCTCTCTCGTGCGCTACGCGTTGCTACTGATTGTAAAGTAGATCTATATGCCGCATTTTTCTCTTCGGTAACAGCACGACACTCCTGGTCATACCATGAATTCCTTTGTGGAGGTCTCTGGAATCCAAGTATGGATTTTGCGGCTGTTTGCATGGAGTGGGCAATATTTTGCCATTGTCCTGATATGTTATCGGGATGAGGAGTGCTTTGATTAAGCAGTTGGGCCAGTTGAGTGGAATATGCTGTGGCTATCTGTTGTGTTTGCAGCCTATCGATGTCCAACTTCCGCGTTATGTTTGTTCGTGCTTTATTTGCAACGTTTAGACAGGTTTGCTGCAACAAGGTAGTGGTCCGAATCAATGTTTGCGCCTCGGAACAATCGTACATCCAACACGCTCGATGAATGTCTTCCATCTATCACAACGTGATCAATTTGATTACTTGTTCTTTGATCTGGAGACAGCCAGGTGCCCTTATGAATATCGAGATGCTTAAATCTGATACTGCTAACTACCATGTTTCTTGCAGCTGCAAAGTCTATCAGCCTCATACCATTGTCAGATGTTTCACTGTGGAGACTGAATTTCCCGACTGTTGGGCCAGAGATATTCTCCTTTCCAATTTTGGCATTAAAATTACCTAGAATGGTTTTAATGTCATGGGCAGGGCAACGATCATATGTTTCTTCTAAGCGCTTGTAAAATATATCTTTGGTCAGTTCGCACATAGAGCTGATGTTGAAGAATTTAGCTTTTATTCGAATTGCAGCAAGTCTTTCATTCACTGGGGTGAAGCTGGATACCAGATGTTTTAGCCTTCGACTAACTACGAATCCGCAACTAAACTCATGCTTTACGTCATGGCAGCAATAATACAGTGCGTCACATTTAGGTGTTGTTGTGACGCCTTTCATTATCCAATGTGAAGACTGCACCTTCTCTATAAAGGGTGCGAACATTCCAGGTGCAGATTCGCAGATCATGGTCCTTAAAACGTTTGCGGGGTTCGTCGACTTTAGAGGGGTTTGTTTTACTTTTCTTTCGTTTTTTCATAGTAGGCTGTTTTTTCTAGGGGAGGGTTACTAACCCGACGCCCAAACCCAAGTTTTTAACGTTCTTATGCGTGAACGCGCGGCACATGTTTGCTCACTACCTTTAACGGGTGTTAAAGGCAGTTCCCCAGGTGACACCACGGGGAGGTCAGTGTCCACTTGAGATGAAGGAGGGACCAAGAAAAATCCTGGGCTTTGCCATGTTACAACCGGTCAGGATCGTTCCTTGGTATCTTCCATCCCCTGCGTCACACGGACATGGCTAAATCACTTAAATTTAAACATACTTTGCACGAAAGTGTATATACCCTCGTTATAACGATTTTTTGAATATATTTACTTGCATGTAAATTGTAAGTTGTGTTCACAACTAAAAATATTAGCCAAATATTCCGACTCTAGGAGCTATTTGTAACAAGATCGCGTTCGAATGAAACAAAAACTAATATATTTAAAAAAAGGTCAATGTCTTAGATGTCAGATGTTGTACCAAAAATTTGACATTGAGTTTTTTTATTTTTGGCCAATGGGTGGAACCACTGTGCGTTAGCATAAATATATACATATACATATGTAAACAAACACTTGGACGTTTATCTAAAAATATCTATAAGTAACGTTTTTAATCTTCATCTAGTTAGTTCCCTTAATAATAGTATACTAAGCAAAAAATATGTCCCTTCGTTTATTCTCTTTAATATTGTTAACTATTGTGTTGCCACAAATACAGCCTGCTAGACAAGCGAACAAAGTGAAAAGTCCTCAAATAAACAAACCAAACCAAACGAAAAATATCCCTAGGGATATTTTAAGCCGTTACTAAAAGCCATTTTAATTCATGTGGTAGTTTCATTTAGGTTTTTTTAACCACAGAACAGACAAAATGCAACAACAAGAACAACACAAATAATGGGATACGTTTTTCTTTCCATCTACCGCCACTCACCACAACAACTCACTTGCTAATATACACAACAACAACTACAGCACCAGCACTACAACGAACCACACATAGGAAGGAGCGAGCAGCTGGAAACATCAGATACATTTAATCACACTAAAAGCTTGAAAAATAAATAACATTAAATGTATGTTTCATATGTATGTGTGTGTGAGTGTGCAATTTTTCTGTGCGGTTTTCATCGCCTAGTCAACGATGTGTAAAAAACCACATCCTCACTTTTAGGCTACTGCTTTCCATGATTATTCTGTGGTTTATAAGTTTACCCCCCACCACCCCCCACCATCGTTAATGCTGCCTAGCTAGCTAAAGGGGGTTTTAAGGATTATTGACATTTGTGCAGTCACACAAAAGTAACGACTTCCTTGTGTTCTTTATATTCATTCGTACATATGCTTGTCGCGCTAGCTGGCTGGATTAGAGGAAGCTGGCTAGGAATGAGCAACAAACACATAAGCAATCGTACATTATTTGTGTGACGACCCCACAAAAAAGGGGAAAAAGCAAATCTTAAACGACCATGTTAAAATAACCTATGAACTTTTTGGCATTACCGTTACTGCCTATTTTTTTGGGTACAGGGATTATATATGCTTGGTTGCACATGTTCATATGGGCTAGGGTTTATTGAACCAGGAAGGTTTTGCCATCAAGAAGGCTTATGTGTCTGCGGTAATATTTAATTAAATATAGCTGGGGATATTTAATAAAAATTATTTCGAATTTGGAGCAATGAGAATTGTTTGTGGTGACGTAGGGGATGGAAGGTACCAAGGAACGGTCCTGACCGGCTTTAACATGGCAAAGCCCAGGATTTATCCTTGGTCCCTCTTTCATCTCAAGTGGACACTGACCTCCACGTGGTGTGACCTGGGGAACTGCCTTTAACACCCGTTAAAGGTAGTGAGCTAACATGTCCCGCGCGTTCACCCATAAGAACGTTAAAAACTTGGGTTTGGGCGTCGGGTTAGTAACCCTCCCCTAGAAAAAACAGCCTACTATGAAAAACGAAAGAAAAGAAAAACAAACCCCTCTAAAGTTGACGAACCCCGCAAATGTTTTAAGGACCATGATCTGCGAATCTGCACCTAGAATGTTCGCACTCTTTACAGGGAAGGTGCAGTTTACACATTGGCAGATGTACTTGAAAAGTACAAGGCCGACATTACTGCCATACAGGAAATACGATGGAACGGGAAAGGCGTCACAACAACACCTAAAGGTGACGCACTGGATTATAGCTGCCATGACGTAAAGCATGAGTTTGGTAGCGGATTTGTAGTTAGTCGGATACTAAAACATCTGGTATCCAGCTTCTCCCCAGTGAATGAAAGACTCGCTGCAATCCGATTAAAAGCAAAATTCTTCAACATCAGTTTTATTTGCGCTCATGCTAACACTGAAGAAAAGGACGAACAGACCAAAGATATATTTTAAGAGCGCTTAGAAGAAACTTATGACTGTTGCCGTGCCCATGACATTAAAATTATACTAGGCGATTTTAATGCCAAAATTGGAAAGGAGAATATATTCGGACCAACAGTCGGGAAATTCAGTCTACACAGTGAAACATCTGACAATGGTATGAGGCTGATAGACTTTGCAGCTGCAAGAAACATGGTAGTTAGCAGTACCAGATATAAGCATCTCGATATTCATAAGGGCACCTGGCTGTCGCCAGATCAAAGAACAAGAAATCAAATTGATCACGTTGTGATAGATGGAAGACATGCATCAAGCGTGTTGGATGTACGATCGTTCCGAGGTGCAAACATAGACTCGGACCACTACCTTGTTGCAGAAAATGTACGTACCAGACACAACACGGAAGTTGGACATCGGTAAGCTGCAATCACAACAGATAGCCACAGCATATTCCACTCAACTGGCCCAACTGGTTAATCAAAGCACTCCTCGTCCCGATAACATATCAGGACAATGGCAAAACATTGCCTAATCCATGCAAACAGCCGCAAAATCAGTACTAGGATACCAGATACCTGCACCAAGGAATCAATGGTATGACCATGAGTGTCGTGCTGCTACCGAAGACAAAAATGCGGCATATAGGGCTACTTTACAATCAGTAGCAACGCATAGCGCACGAGAGAGGTATCGGGGGAAAAGGAAAGAGGAGAAACGTCTTTTCCGTAGGAAAAAGAGAGAGATGGAATAGCGGGAGTGTGAACAAATCGAGATGTACAGGAGACAGAATGAAGTCCGAAAATTCTACCAAAGAGTGAAACATCAAACTGATGGCTTTGGAACTGGCACATTCTCCTGTATAGATCAGCAAGGTAATCTGGTAACTGATACAGATAGTGTGCTAAGGATATGGAAAGAGCACTTTTCCAAATTATTGGTATCCAATAGTAGCGAAGTCGACGAAGATACCACAGATCCAATACCAGAAGATGGTGTTGAATGTATACCACCCGGCCAAGATGAGGTAAAGACAGCAATAAACCGGCTGAAGAATAATAAGGCAACAGGAGCTGATGGCCTACCAGCCGAGCTGTTTAAAACCGGAGGCGACACGCTGATAAGGTGTATGCAGCAGCTAGTTACCTCCATCTGGCAGGAAGAACGAGTACCCGACGATTGGAACCTGAGCATCCTGTGTCCCGTCCATAAGAAAGGAGATACGACTTTATGCTCCAAACATAGGGGCATAAGTCTTCTCCCTATCGCCTACAATATAGTGTCAGGGATATTGTGCGAACGACTAAAGTCCATGGTCAACGAAATAATTGGACCCTACCAATGCGGCTTTAGACCTGGCAAGTCCACCATCGACCAGATATTTATCCTGCGGCAAATCCTGGAGAAGACCCAAGAGATACAGATCGACACCTACCACCTTTTTGTCGATTATAAAGCAGCCTTCGACAGCCCGCTACGTTCAAAGGTATTCCAAGCCATGTCTGAATTTGGGATCCCCGCAAAGCTCATTCGGCTTTGTAAAATGACTGTAACTGACACAAGATCTTCAGTTAAAATAGGAAAGAACCTCTCCGAAGAGTTTTGTAACAAAAGAGGTTTCTCGCAAGGAGACAGCCTTTCGTGTGATCATTTCAACATCCTGCTAGTAAAGGTTATACGAGAGGCAAACGTCAAAAGAAGTGGCACAATCTACACCAATAGCCACATGTTACTTGCTAATGCTGATGATATAGACATCATTGGGACGATCAGTAAAAGAAGTAACCGATACCTTTATGAAGGTCGAAGGAGAATCTGCTAAATTGGGTCTGGTGGTAAACGGCGAAAAAACCAATATGATGGTGTCGACGCGCAATGCGTCCATTGAGATCGGACCAACTGTTGAAATTGGTTCCTATAATTTTGAGGTAGTAAAAGACATCGTCTGCTTCCTCACCGTCATAAACCCAAAAAACTACATCAGGCGTGAAATAAGAAGAAAAATTGTATTGGCCAACAGATGCTACTTTGGCTTAAGTAAGCACTTTAAAAACAAAGCCACAACTCGTCAAACAAAAATAACGCTTTACTTGCGCAAGCAGATAATGCAGTGCTTGGCGTGTTTAAGAGAAAAATTCTTCGAAAGATCTACGGACCAATCTGCGTTGACGGTGAATATCGACGTCGTTTGAACCACGAGCTGTATCTGCTATACAACGATATGAATATAGTTAAACGTATCGAGATGCAGCGATTGCGTTGGCTAGGCCATATCATAAGAATGAGCGATGAAGAACCCACTAAAAAGGCGTATAAATTCGAGCCACATGGCGGTGCACGCAGAATTGGCAGGCCAAAGAATAGATGGCGCAAACAAGTTACGTAACTGAATTTCAAGAGGGTTTAGGGTTCTACTGGGACAGTATGTGCTAAGTCAAATCGATTTAAGACGATTTCTGTAGAACATTTTGTGTCTTACTCTTATCCTGCCTTGTTGTTTACGTCCTTGTTGTTGAAAAAGGTATAAAAATATACTTTAAAAATTCATCCGATTTGGCTAAGGCATATCACGAAAATAATCTTACGCCGACATAGCACATATTGTCCCAGTAGAACCCTAAACCCACTTGAAATTCAGTTACGTAACTTTCACACTTGCAATAATGGGTCAACATCCCAGAATTCAACCCGCCATAACTCAAAGGTTGGACTCACGGCGGATCTGCCCTTCAGGATTCTGTATGTCCTCACCAAGAGCTTTCACCTCCAAAAAGAATTTTCCACCCCCCAGGTCATGATCATAATTTTTTTCAAGTACAGAAATGTATCCTCACAAACGTTAAGAAACGGTTCGAAAATACGGTTTTTTTGTTCCAGCACCAAAGCCGCTTGAAATGTCTAATACATATTAATCATATCTGATTGACAATTTTAATAGCTTTCTAATGATATACATATACGGTTAATCGGTTCATAAAAACCGGATAAAAATTCGGTTTTAATATCAGAATAACCGGTTCCATAATTCGGATATCCGGATCTTTATTCCAAAAAATTATTAAATTAACGTGCTTAGCAAAACGAGATGCAACAGTTTTAATGACTCCGAGAATTCTCGGTCATCAATAGGTTAACAATAATATATTGAAATAAATAGATATAGGCCTGTCTGAGCAAGATTCGGGTAAAAGTGAAAAACGACCGCTTAAACAAGATTTTATCGATTTTATGTCTTTGGGAACCGTACCTAAAATCTTCCGAGCCACATGTTTGTAGAATATTTCGAAGCGGAAAAATGTCATCTTTTACCACTTTTATTACGGTTCTTGAAATAAAGGACGAAAAGGACATTGAAGGAAGCGAGTTAGAAGGTCGAAATGTTCTACGAAAAAAATCCTCATTTGATTTGACTGAAGACATGTCATCTTAAATATAAGCTTAAACAACAGCGAACAAAGATATAACGCTGATTCCAGATGGCTTTTGGGGTCTCCAGCAAAATATTCATCACGCCATATCGCGAAAGTTCGACTCACGGCGAATCTGTCCTTCGGAGTTCTGTATATACTCAACAAGGGCTTTCATCTCCAATAGGAATTTTCCACCCCCCAGACTTTGAGCTCCATTTTGTTGCACAGTGATATTTATCGAATACACGGGGTAGTGTAGAACGTCCATTGTTATTTGAAAAAAAAAAAATATTTGACAGATATCATAAGATGTAATTATTGGTTTTGGTTATTATTGTTGAACTAAGTAAGTTAATTTTTATACCCTCAGCCTTTAGGCTAGAAATAATAATAATAATGGTTTTAGACCCCAAGTATGTTTGGATGAAATGCGTTTCAGACAATTTGGAGTCGATTTAGCAATGTCCGTCTGTCTGTCTGGCTGGCTGGTGCGCACGATAACTCTCAAACGGATGAGCCGATTTGGTACCCCACAAAAGTATTCGCTAAAATGGTACTCTAAATATTGTCGAAACTCAGTTTAAAAAATGCTATCGATATCCCCTCAATTTTTTGCGCTTTAATCCTATTCATATTGTTTTGAAAACCCCCCAAAATAAGTAAGTTTTTTTGGAAAAAAGTATTTCAATCCACACAGGCTGAGGGTATATCTCTGTCGGCAATGTCGAGTGATACTTTTTTAATTGTTTATTTATACTTCCAGTATTGTTTAAAACAAGTCCAGCAACTAATTTTTGCAAAAAAACGACATTTTTATCAGGACTATTTGTCATTTTTCACTAGCTTATATATTAATTGTTCCACAAACCTCCAAGTAGGGACAAGGGAGACTTCTCCCATATCAATGAGTGCATCCTGATTCATATTGGTTGAATGATAAGGGACTCACTGTTTATCGCCGAGTCCCAACGTCGTGTCTTACGACACCACTTGTAGGGAAGGTTTACATGGCTGAAATACTCAAGGCGGGTATGCATACCATTGCACCACGGTGGCACCCAACTAACTATGAAAAGTGTTCGTTTGCTTAGTGTGAAACGAATTTCTTGACAAACTTTATGCTAAATCTGTACGTAAAGGCCGACACATATTACATGTAAGAATTTTATCTAACTACAAAACTTTCTTTGCAAAAGAAACAACAAAACCAAACAAGGAAAAAACTTTATAATAAAATTTTGTTATTTGAACGTTTTCACTGTCAACTCTACGGTTATTGGAAAACAAAGGCGCATTGTTCATTCATCATCGTTTAAGAAGTTCAAAAAAGTTTTCGAAATCCTATTTCAGTGTTGTTATCATCGAGTTGCATCGAAAGTGCTTCTATTATTTTCCATTTTGTATGTCTTATCTGGCTTAATCTTTTGCAAAATTAGAAGAAATGCAAAAAAACAGCTAAGTTTTGCTAACTTGATTTTACTTCAAAAACTATTTTTTTCTTTAATTTTTTTCAATTCTTGTATGCATTAAAGATATTTGAAGTATTTCTTTTTTTGAAGTTTGTTCATTCTATCGTTTGTTTTTTAGCTTGGCGCACAGTTTTAAACAAGTTCAACATTTATTTTGGAAATTTTAAGAAAGTGTAGGATAAAGACAAGGTGGCAAGAATTGGGCAGCAATGCGTAAGAATGAAAGACAATATATTGAAATGTTTTCTGTGTGAAAGAAGAAAAGAAAAAAGGTAAGAGTTTTGGCAAAAGGATAATAATTCCTCAAATATTGTTGGGAATTAATAGATGAGCAAAATGTCAGTTCTCAGCTGCATATTTTTAACCTACACCACACGGTGAAATCGGAACAAAATTCGGACGCTCGGACGTAAAGATAACGAAAGTTGTATGAAGTGGTTGACATAATTTCGGACCAAAATGTCGGAACGAAATCGGATAGATTTCGGTCGGAATTCGGAAGAAAATCCTTGGGAAATTCCGAAGGCGAATTTTTTCAATCGAATTTTCGTACAGATTTCTGAACGATTTCGGAATAATGTCGTATGAAAATCGGAGTTGCCTTCCGAATCTTCGTAAAGATTTCTAAACGAAATTGTATGTAACATCCCAGCAAACCAATCGTAACGAAATCGGAATAAAATTTGGACGATACGTCCGATATCTGATCCGAAATCGTAACGATATCTTAACGAAAGTTGTATGAAGTGGTTGACATAATTTCGGGACGAAATATCGGAACTACATCGGATCAATTTCGGTCCGATTTCGTTACGAAATCTGAAGAAAATCCTTGGAAAATTCGGAAAGGAAATTTCTTTCCGACATTCATTACGAAATCGGAACGAAATCGGTACAAAATCCGAAAAATCGTTTAGAAATCGAAACGAAATCTGAACGACTTTACCTCCGAAATTGTTCAGACGTGTCGGACATCGGACATTTGGTTTGCTGGGATGTATAAGGACATGACAGAGACCCGATATAGTTCCTTTTGGGGATGTAGATAAAGCTGTCTTAGCCAGCACGGCGCTTGGGCGCTTACTGTGTGCATAAACACAATCTTACTTGTGGTGAGTTCCAATCTTACTCTCACCACCGATAATTTCTAACAAGAAATAGACAGGCAGTTGCTGCCTGGCAAAATACCCCTCAGTAATGTTGGCGACATTTCCTGAGTATTTCAGCCATGTAAAACTTCTCTACAAAGTGGTGTCTTAAGACACGCCGTTCAGACTCGGCGATAAACAGTAGGTCCCATATTATTGAGCTAATATGAATCGGGGCGCACTCATTGTTATGAGAGAAGCCTCCCTTGTCCCGTATGGGATGTTTGTGGAACAATTATTAGCTGCTGCAGAGAGAGAGTGAGAATAATTCTCGTGTATGTGACACACACAAACAGAGCTGTTGCATCGGTCCAGATATGGCTCCATATTTATTTGTTGTTGTTGTAACAGGTTGGCTGCAACTGTATGCTTTTCCCTGTAGATGGAATTTAAAGTCTCAAATAGATTAGATTGTGTGCTTGTGTGTTAGGTGTAGAGTGGGTGTGTATGGCGATATTGTGGATATTGATGTGATTTTGTTGGTGGATATGTGTGATGATTACGCCCGGATGGAAGTTGAACTGTTTCATAATATATATTGTTGATCGTTGTTGTTGAGTTGGAGAAATTTTGTCACTTCCATCGGTCTCAAGAAAATAAGTGCAACCTATTATGAGAGCTTTGGCGACAACTTGGATACTGGTCAGGTATGTCTGGTATAATTCTCGCTCGATAGCAGTTTAAGTACGTACTCCAACCAGATCTGAGCTGGGCTAAAGTTGTTCTGATGTTCTGGATCTGGGGAGCTGCTGCTCGCTGTCGGAGATTACTGGAGGACGTTGATTTGGGATAACGTTAGGGTTGTACCTGGTAACGGCTTCATTAACCGCTCTGGTGTTCTGCTGTTTCAGGCCTTGCGTTATTGACAGTCGGTTGACGTCTGATGGAATGACGTCTTGTATGTCCTTCCGGATGTGTCGTGTTGTCTAAGTGACAGAATCCTCGTCTCCTCATGTAAGTGATCCAACTTCTGTAAACATCCGGTAGCAATCTGTAATGCACTATTTTGAACCACTTGCAAGTATTGCCACTGAGTGACACTAAGAAAGGATGTCCACACTGGGGCTGCATAACTCAGGATGGAGCGACTGATGGCCTTATATGTTGCTGTGAGAGCTTCTTTGTCCTTGCCCTAGGAAGTACCTGTTAGTGCTTTCAGTGCTTTATTCTTGGCTTGGACTTTTCCTTTGATAAAGGTGACTTGTTTGGTGAATTTAAGGAGGTTATCAAACACAACACCTAGGATCTTTGGGTGTTGGACGGTCGGTATTGTTCTTCCTTCGACTTAAATGTTGATTTGGACTTCAATATAATCAGTTTCCTTTCTTGCATGAATGTGGCGATGCCGGCTATATAGTCATTTATTTTAGCATTTACTTATTTTATATTGACGCCAGATGCCATGATGGTGCAGTCATCTGCGTAAGAAACCATTTCGACGACATTGGATGGAGCGGGAAGCTTTGCAAAGTATAAGTTGAAAAAGAGTGGTGACAAGACTCCTCATTGCGGTACGCCCATTTTCAGTTTGCGATCCTTCGATTTCTTGCCTTGGAATTCCACATATGCCTGTCTATCATTAATATAATTACCAAGCCAGCGCTTGGTAATATTGGGCAATATGGACTCTATTATGTCACCCATCAGACGCTTTTGACAGATATAAGGCGGCGATCACAGTCCGCTTTGCCGGCTGATTCTGGTTGGGGTCGTTCGCAATGTGAGTTGTGATGTCGTTTAAAGCCGTCGTGGTGCTATGCACTTTCCGAAATCCATGTAGGAGATTCGTCAGATGTAGGTGACCAGAACAAATTGGAAGAAGTAGCCCTTACAGAACCTTCGCTATATGTGACAGTAGGGAGATTGAAGGTAGGACTCCCTGAGTTAGCCGGTTTTTCTGGTTTTGGAAACGGAATAACTTTCGCCACTTTCCATATCTCGGAAACAATCTGTTGGTTAATAGAGAGACTGAGAAGTTTTGAGGGATATTCCAATGCTATTGGACCATTGGTGTTTGAGTATCACCATGGAGATGCCGTCTGGACCATGGGCCTTTGATGGTTTTGCCTTGGAAATAATGGCCTCTACCTCTCTGTGAGTGTAGGTTTAGGGACATGTCTCGCGCTGGCGTTTACTGAACTTCATAAAAGTGGCTCTTCTGGTCCTGTTCTACTGGATGGGATGACCAACGAATTGCAGGCAGAACTTCTTGGCATCTGCATACTGGATATCGTTCAAGGAGATAGCGATGTTACTCTGATTATTATTTGAGTCGGAAAGACGTTTGATGGTAGACATAACTTGTGAGAGCCAGCGTCACAATTGTTCAAGTGATTTATCCATTTATTACGACGGTGGTTGTTTACAAGAGAGCTTATTTCTTCCGTCAGGGATACAATCCTTTGGTCATCAGGACGTCCTGTTGTTGTGCTGGATAGATGCTGTTTACGGGCGGAATATATACGTTGACAATCTCAAGTGTGGTGCCTTCGAAACTGATTGAAATTTCCATGGCATCCAGGAATTGGTCATGAGGCAGGGACGACAGGTGGACTAGCTGGTAACTAATATTCCTATTAATAATGAACGCCAAGCCTCCACCATAGGGTGGATATCATCAATAACATGAAGCTGTTGATGTTGGAATAGGGGCTCTGAATTTGTGGCAATGTGTTGTTGTCGAAATGTCTTTTGGAGGTTCGTGACGGTGAGTTCGAGATATTGTGTGGAGATGGAAGAGTTGGACAGTATGCTGTGCTGAGACGAAGATGTTGAGGCAATGGTAAGACTGCTGCTGATGGAGGTGTTCGGGGAGCTGGTAGTACTGCTCAGAGTGGTGTTGTTGGAGCAGCAATCCGCCACGAAGTTGACAGTCTCTGTGCGAGCGCAGATTTGTGCACCGTCTCAAATGGCACCAGTTTCGACATCTGTTACACCTAACAAATGGAATATTCTCCCATATCATGTCACTACACACAGAACAACTTCAGATGGTTTCAGTTGTTGCTCCACGACCTTGGGATGTTGATTGGCCGTTAACAGATGGAAGAGATGCACAGCATCTTGCCACAAAAGAATTTGTCAAGTCACGGTGACTTGCTAATCCAGAGGATCGCCTTAGTTGACACCATCCAAGACACTGACTACAAGGAGCCTGTGTTAAGTTGCGCGTGATTCTGTCGTTGCACACAGAACAGATAGTGATCTCGGTGGAAGTGGGGCCTGCGTTCTGTTCGATGCCAACCTTAATGAGCAGGATCTTGAGCAAAGCGGCTGCCATGATTTGCTCACCTGGGGGAAAAATACATGGTTTGTAAAGCTGGCACTCCCTGGCCAAGGTGGGATCGAGTCGTTCCGGAGTGTAGATTCGATTGTCGTGGGAACGATATTTATTTGTGATCGATTTGAGCATCAAATGCACCAAACACATTTTATCTGTCAAATTTTAATGAAATTTGGATTTTGGTCTAGAAATAAATGTTCGAAAATTATATGGAAATCGATTCAGATTTGGATATAGCTTCCATATATATTTTCGGCCGATATGAAGTCGTTGATGCACTAAACACCCAATATTCGTCAAATTTTAATGAAATTTGAAATATTTGACGGAGCTTGATCAAGAAATAAATGTGTCAAATTATATCGAATGCGGTTCAGATTTGGATAGCTCAATTTATGTTACATATTCACAGTGGTGTAAGGTATCATATAGTCGGTCCCGCCCGACTTTTATCCTTTCGTTCCTTTAAATTAATTTCAAGCTTCGGAAAACAAAAAAATCTTTTTTCTCACAATTTTAAGGTTAATTAATTGCTAAGTTTGTAATATTAATATTTCATAAACTCGGAAGCTCAAGCTTATCTAGATTTCCTTAACATTTATTACAACATTGTTTCTCCTATTGTTTAAAACACCCAACAAAGCCTTAAACCATAATAATTTATTTTAATGGGATTATAATCAAGGCCATTAAAAATATAAAAAAGGTGTTACAATAACCTTTACTCAACCAAATATAAATACAAATAATAATAATAATGGTTATTTCCCCTTGGGGTCAAACAAAATGTTCTGCTAAAAAATATAACAAACAAACCACTTCTCAACTGCCTGCCCTCTTCAAAAAAAGGAACATTAGTTATGGCTAGCCGCAAGCGAAACTTTTCTGAAGGTCATGTCGTACATTTATTATGATAAAATGTTTTAAAGCGTTTACAAAATTCTAAGAGAGAATTTTATATCCAACCAGTCAGCAGTACTCTGGGGAGAAATAAATGTCAGGCCGTGAACAACCAACAAGACACAACAAATTTAAAATTATTTTCTACGCATTTGCTTGTTTTCCTTTATTTTTGTTTTGTTCTTTTTTCCCAACAGTTAGTTCAGCAAAGGGTATTGCAAAAATTTAAGCTACTCTTTTCTGTACACAAAAATATTTCATTAAATTACATTTATGATCTTAATGAAAATTCATAAATTATTCAATTAAAAATCCATGGAAAATGAAAATGTAATAAGCGAACCGACAGAAAAGAAACACCAACAGAACAACGATATTAACCCCTTGGGTTATTGTTGACACATAAAAGTAGGCTGAGTGTAGGTTGGCAAATTTATGTTTGACCTACAAGTTTGTAACGTAAGTAAAAATTTATTAAACAACTAGTTGACACGGGTCCGCGTTGCTGACCCGTTTTTGGTTTAATCTATCTTGTATTGATTAATTAAATCTTCGTCGGATACCCTATAAAGGGGATATTGTTGGTCAGCATTGGCATAAGTCGATGTCTGTTGAAATCAAAAGATACAGCTGGAAATATTTAAAATTTTCAAGGTTTTAGCGGCATATTGCTACCGCAATGGCTTAACTTTGGCGTTCAGTATTTGTTGATGGTATAAAACAATCCCGCATAGAATGGTCGGTAAAGGTCCAGGTTTTTTTTATATAACCCAGTCGAACAGTACCTTCATATTTTCGGTATTTTCAACGTTTTTTCGCACATTAATCAGCCGAAATTGCATGGTATCTCGTCTCTGTTGAAGGCATAAATTATTTCTGCAGAAAATGTTCGGTATAGGTCCTCGTTTTGATATAGCTACCATTAGGGCAGTTTAAACCAGTAAGGAAAGGATCAACGTAGGGCGGGGCCGACTATTTGATACCTTACACCACTGTGAATAGGTAAAATATATGTATATGGGAGCTAAATTCAAATGTGAACAGATTACTATATAATTTGGCACATATATTTCTAGACCATACCACAGCCGCATGTTCTAGACCAAATTCCGTCACACATTCCAAATTTCATCAAAATTAGACATACATAGCGTCTTTGGTGCATCAAATATATATGGGACCTACAGTGTTGGTCACACAATTAGCACACCCCACTACCAAAATTAATTTTGCCTAAAAAGACCTTCAAAAGTAGTTGTATTTAATAAAGTATTTGTGATAATACATTCTCAGTAGTATGCTTAAAGAATACAACGCAATACAGAAACTGAAACATAACTGTCAATTGTCAAAAATGTAAAAAATGTCCTAAATTCACTGGACACGTAATTAGCACACCTTAAAAGAATCACTAATATTGTGAATAATTTCAATATTTTCGTCCACATTCAGTTTTAAATCCCTTTCGTTTGGGAATAAGTACCAGTCTGCTAGTTATACTCTTCACCAGCCTCCGAAACTTCGGTGTCAGAAGGGAATTATATGGGGTGGACCTTGGGTCCCAAGGACTGATGGAAATTTCAGTTTTTTAATGTTTTTTATCGATTTTTTCACATGTAAACAAATTCATTGAGGCAAGTAGTTCATAGAAACATCAAATAAAACATCATTTTCTTGTTCATCTTTGTAAATTTGCGAATATTGGGATGTACCCACCAGCAGTGTGCATCTGTAAAGTCCGTTTGACACAAAAATTTTCATTAAAAAACTGTAATATGATGCTTTGAGCGATTGATTTTATAAATACTTATACATCTGGACTGAATTTTACCGATATGTCGTGATGTATGCCACGATAAACCTATGTTCATCTCTATGGGACCTACGCAAATTTCAATAATTTTCTAAACATAAGGCAAATGGGAGATAGTCTAGTGAGACCGCAAGATAATACGTTTCCCGGAGCTTAAAACGATTAAATTTAAAATCAACAAGTAAAAATTTATCAGTCGGCTTTGCCGACAGAGGTTACCCTCAGCATGTGTATATTGAAACAATTTTTTCCCAAAATACGTATGTATTTAGGCGGTTTTAAAAAATTTGGGCGTTTGAACCGACAAAAATGTTGATTAGGATTAAAGATCAAAAGTTTTGCGGAGGAGATACTAAAAGGAATGGATCGACATTGACCGTTATGGAAGTGGATCTCCAGCCACAACATATGGTGTAATAAGGGGGTTTTACAGTCTTCGGGCTGTTTGCTCAAGAAGTATGGACTTGCACCTAAAAAAACTTTTAATATCGTAATTGAGACAGCGAATGCAAGTTGCTTCAACAAAAATCAAAGTTAGTCGATATTAGGTCTTAAAGTGAACTTATCCGAAATTTTGTGTGGGAGGTACCGGATGGAGTGGACAAGCATAGTCCATATTTGAACCTGATCTATATCTGGTAGATATATTAGGATGTGTAAAGTATAGACCAATTCGGCAACTCCCTTCAAGAGTTACCGTTCGAACAATTTTTGAACTTTTGTGGGGGAGGTACCTGAAGGAGTGGACCGATATTGCTTATCTTCAAACTTAAACTATGTTTGAACAAAATATTACTAAGGCTATATTTTGGACCGAATCGGCAGATCTGTTCGAGAGTTATCTTGCGCTCCAACCACCTCACAGGGTGTCATAGGGGTTTTTTGCAACTTTCATGCTATTTTCTCAGGAAGTATGGACTTGCCCCTGATGAAACTTGTACCGTCGTATGCAGGGCAGTGAATACAAGTTGCTAAAACAAAAATCAAAGCGATTCGAGAGATGGTCCTAAACTGAACTTTTCCGAAATTTTGTGTGGGAGGTAACCGAAGGAGTGGACTCAATAGGTCCATATTGGAACCTAATATTACTCTGGTAGAAAGTTTACGCTAGACAAAGTATGGACCAAATCGGGAACTCCCTTCAAGAGTTATCGTGCGCACAAACTTTCCGAACATTTTCGAACTTTTGTGGGGGAGGTACAGGAAGGAGTGGACCGATGTAGCTCATCTTCGAACTTAAACTAAGTTTGGGCAAAATATTACTAAAGCCAAAATTTGAACCGAATCGGTTCATCCGTTCGAGAGTTATCGTGCGCTCCAGCCAGCAGGACAGACAGACAGACAGACAGACAGACGGACGGACATGGCTAGATCGACTCCAAATTGTCTGAAACACATTTCGTCCAAACATACTTGGGGTCTAAAACCATTATTTCGATGAGGCACATTTTCATCGTATCAAAGTGTATATACCCTCCTTAGCCTAAAGGCTGAGGGTATAATAATCCAGAAAACATTTATCTTGAATAGTGTATGGCTACTTTCATGGATTTTAACCAATTTCAGCAAACCTCAAAATCCTTTATTGTAAGGAAGCGGTTATACCTTTAAACATACTCATGTGCTACATGTTCACCTAGTGCTTTGTTGACAGTTTTGTAGTGATAGGTCTTTGGTGTTATTCAGACGTGCAATTTTGAATAACAAATGGTGTTATAAGTTGATCCTTCTTTACACATGGGTGCATTTTATTGATCTTCATTCTATAAACCCCTTCCAAATCGAAAAATTTTCTTGAATGAATCATCGACCTTAAACACTTTTTGAAAAGTTTTTGCACTTTATATTTAAATTTCGGTAATCGGCTAACAATTTTAATAATTTCAGATCCAATTGTACATTTGTTTTTAAAGTTTTGGCGACTTTCTGGCGTTTAAGTGTACATTACGAAAAATGGCCCGCTATTGGGATATATTTTGAGATTCCGGGGTGATAAATTATTTTTCTGTCAAAAAATGATATGTTCAATACGTCTTGAATATAAATTAACTTCAATATAAATATTTTCTGTATATTAATTAATTAAATTAAAAAATCTTAGGGTGTGCTAATTATATGTGCCCGCGATAATTTGGGCGTCTTCACAAAACTTTTATTTTCAAAAAACCACTGGGAATACTATTCACTTATATCATTAAATCTGTTAAATACATTATAGAAAAGGATTTTGTTTACGAAAATATTTCAATTTGCCCTATCAAAACTCTTAGATGACTGAAATCATTTTGCCCCAAAGGGGTGTGCTAATTCTGTGACCAACACTGTATATCCAAATCCAAACCGATTTCGATAAAATTTGGCACTCTTATTTCTAGACCAAATTCCGTCACACATTCCATATTTCATTGAGATCAGGCATATTTAACGTCTTTCGTGCAGCAAATACCAAAAATCGGCCGAAAATTTATATGGGAGCTATATCCAAATCTGAACCGATTTTGATATAATTTGGCACATTTATCTATAGACCTAATTCCGTAACACATTCCAAATTTCATCAAAATTGGGCAGATACAGCGTGTTTGGTGCATCAAATACTTCAAATCGGTCAAAAATATATATGGGAGCTATATCAAAAATCTGAACCAATTTCGATATAATTTGGCACATTTATCTATAGACCTAATTCCATCCCACATTCCAAATTTCATCAAAATTGGACAGATACAGCGTGTTTGGTGCATCAAATACCTCAAATCGGCCGAAAATATATATGGGAGCTATATCCAAATCTGAACCGATTTTCACCAAAAGCAATAACGTTATTCAATAGGCAAAACAAATGATCTCCCCCAATTTTCAGCCAAATCGAAAAATAAATGCAACCTTTACGTTGCGAACGGACGGACGGACATGCATAAATCGACTCATAACGTGATTCTATACATATCCCTAGAAGGAACTATGGGTCTATCTCTTTTCCTTAGGCATGTTACATACAAATGCACTAACACATAATACCCTTACCACAGGGTGGTTTGGTCCCATACAAATGACTATGGAAACTTCGAGGGCCTAGTAGCACATGTTAATATATTCCGATTGTGCTCAAACTTTAACAATCTTAACATCTAACAAAGTTAAACACTACAAGGGGGTGTCGCCTAAAAAAATCCGATTTTCCCTTTGAGTTTAAATCAGTTTAAGCTGTCACAGAACCGTAAATCAGGAGTTTCAACATTCTGGAGATTATATTCTCATTATCCCACCGAAATGTCTACAATTTCGTATTTTGCCTTCGTTGTGGGTATAAAATGCCTAAAGGAATGGACCGACATAGTCCACGTTGGAAGTGTGTCTTATTTTGGAAGTCATTCCTCTCGATTGGACCATTATATCAGGAAACATGGACTTGCCCACGAAAAACATCATATCGCTGTAAACACAGCTACTAGAAGTACCTTTGGTAAAAATTTCCAAAGGATTCTCGTACAGACCCTTAACCGCACTTAAACAAAAATTTTGCTCATTTAGGTGGTTGGTACCCTAAGGAATGGACCGATAAGACCCACTTTTGAACATAATCTAAGTTTGGACAAAATATTTTGAGATACAAAGTTAGGAGAGATATTGCGCTTACAATTTTAGCGGATATTTTCGAACTTTTGTAGGGGACGTACCGGAGGGGAGGTACCTATAAGCACCATCTTCGACTTTCATCTAATATTCGAGAACTATTACGATATGCAAAGTGTGGACCAACGTAGTATTCGGTTCGGGAGTTGGCGTGTGCACTAGCCACTACACATGCTGGCCGTAGGGATTTTTTTACAGTTTTCGGGTCATTTTCTCAAGAAGTATGGACTTGCCAATGAAAAAAAAAAAACTATTCGAGAGCAGGTCTTAACCTGTACTTTTCCGAAATTTGATGTGGGTGTAGTCATTATTCTAACCAGATCCATGCCTCGTAGAAATATTACAATGCCCAAAGTATGGACCAAATCTGTTACTGCATTCGAGAGTTATCGAAAAGTTTTGAACATTTGTGGGGGAGGTACCCAAAGTAGTGGACCGATAAAGAACGTGATTAACTTTGAGCAAAATATCACGATTGCCAAATTTTGGATCGAATCGGTTTATCCGTTCGAGAGTTACCGCGGGCTCCTACCACAACACATGGTGCCATAGCGGGCTTTCACAGCTTTCAGCCCATTTTCTCAGGAATTATGGACTTGCCCCTAAAAAACTTGCAACGTCGTAAGGGAGGCAGCGAATACAAGATGATACAAGACAAATTAAAAGGATTCGAGGGGAGGTCTTAAACTGCACTTTTCCGAAATTTAGTGTGGGAGGTAACCGATAGAGAGGACCGATATAGGACATATTCGAACTTTATCTATGTCTGGTAGAAATATTACGATTATACCCCCAACGAGGACAAAAAAGCAAATATCAGCCATATCAGTTGGATATTGAGGCCGCAGCCTTCAAAATACCGAAAATCGGCAGGTACCGTCCTATGGGGGGCTAAGTGAGGCGTGGACCTATAGCAACACATTTCTAGTTGAAAGTTTTATACCCCCAACTAAGCACAAATATCAAATTTCAGCCATTTCGATAAAATATTGAGACGACAATCTTCAAAATACCGAAAATCGGGAGGTACCGTTCTATGGGGCTATATGAAGACGTGGACCTGTACCAACAAGTTTTATATCCCCAACTAGGCCCAAATATTAAATTTCAGCCATTTCGATAAAATATTGAGACGACAATCTTCAAAATACCGTAAATCGGGAGGTACCGTTCTATGGGGGCTATATGAAGGCGTGGACCTATACCAACAAATTTCAGCAGGACATTTATATACACCCAACGAAGACAAACAAATAACAAATTTCAGCCATTTCGGAGGAATAATGAGGCCACAGCTTTTAAAATACCGAAAATCGGGAGTTACCGTTCTATGAAGACGTGGACCTTTACCGACAAATTTCAGGTGAACAGTTTAATACCCCTAACGAAGACAACGTACCAAACTTCAGCCATTGCCTTGGGATATTCAGACCACAACCTTCAAAATACCGAAAATCGGGTGGTAACGTCCTATGGGGGCTATATGAAGGCGTGGACCTATATCAACAAATTGCAGGAGGAAAGTTGAACACCCCCCAACGAACACTAACTACAAAATTTCAGAAAATTTCGATTTTATATTAAGGTCATAACCTTTAAAATACCAAAAATCGGGAGGTACCGTTCTGTGTGGGCTATATGAAGGCGTGGACCTATACGGACAAAAATCAGGAGGAAAGTTGTATACGCCTAACGAAGACTTACTTACTTAACTGGCCAATTACAGAACATTTGTTCCATAGACCGAACTAAGAAAAGATCTCCAGTTCTCTCTGTTTAGTGCTTCGCTTTCTGGAATACCGCGCCGTGTCATCTCTTCATCCACTTGTTTGCGCCATCTATTCTTTGGCCTGCCAATTCTGTGTGCACCGCCATGTGGCTCGAATTTATACGTCTTTTACGCATTGCGTGTCGACACCATCAACTTGATCTTCTCGCCGTTTACCCCCAGACCCACTTTAGCAGATTCTCCTTCGACCTTCATAAAGGTATCGGTTACTTCCTTTACTGATCCTCCCATGATGTCTATATCAGCAGCATAATCAAGTAACAAGTGGCTATTGGTGTTGATTGTGCCACTTCTTTTGACGTTTGCCTCCCGTATAACCTTTTCTAGCAGGATGTTGAAAATATCACACGAAAGGCTGTCTCCTTGCCTAAAACCTCTTTTGGTACAAAACTCTTCGGAGAGGTTCTTTCCTATTTTAATTGAAGATCTTGTGTCAGTTAGAGTCATTTTACTAAGTCGAATGAGTTTTGCAGGGTACCCAATTCAGACATGGCACGGAATACCTTTGAACGTAGCAGGCTGTCGAAGGCAGCTTTATAATCGACAACAAGGTGGTAGGTGTCGATCTGCGTTCTTCTCCAGGATTTGCCGCAGGGTAAATATCTGGTCAATGGTGGACTTGCCAGGTCTAAAGCCGCATTGGTATAGTCCAATTATTTCGTTGACCATGGGCTTTAGTCGTTCGCACAATATCCCTGACACTATCTTGTAGGCTATAGGGAGAAGACTATACCCTATAGTAGGATCATAAAGTCTTACCTCCTTTCTTATGGACGGGACACAGGATGCTCAGGTTCCAATCGTCGGGTACGCGTTCTTCCTGCCAGATGGAGCTAACTAGCTGATGCATACACCTTATCAGCGTGTCGCCTCCGGTTTTGAACATCTCGGCTGGTAAGCCATCGGCTACTGCTGCTTTATTATTCTTCAGCCGACTTATTGCTGTCTTTACCTCATCTTCTGTGATTGGATTTGTGGCATATTCGCTACTATCGGATACAAACAGTTTGGAGAAATGTTCTTTCCATATCCTGAGCACACCATCTGTATCAGTTACCAAATTACCTTGCTGGTCTCTACAGGAGGATGTGCCTGAACCAAAGCCATCAGTTTGATATTTCACTCTTTGGTAGAACTTTCGGACTTCATTCTGGCTCCTGTACATCTCGATTTTTTCACACTCCCGTCCTTCCATTTCTCTCTTTTTCCAGCGGAAAAGACGTCTCTCCTTTTCTCCCTATATCTCTCTCGTGAGCTACGCGTTGCTACTGATTGTAGAGTAGCCCTATATGCCGCGTTTTTCTCTTCTGTAACAGAACGACACTCCTGGTCATACCATGAATTCCATGGTGGAGGACTCTGGTATCCAAGTATGGATTTTGCGGCTGTTTGCATGGAGTGGGCAATATTTTGCCATTGTGCTGATATGTTATCGGGACGAGTAGTGCTTTGATTAAGCAGTTGGGCCAGTTGAGTGGAATATGCTGTGGCTATCTGTTGTGATTGCAGCTTACCGATGTCCAACTTCCGTGTTTTGTCTGTTAGTACCTTATTTGATACGTTTAATCTGGTACGTACCTTTGCTGCAACAATATAGTGGTCCGAATCTATGTGCTCCTCGGAAAGATCGTACATCCAACACGCTCGATGAATGTCTTTTATCTATCACCACATGATTTATTTGATTACTTGTTCTTTGATCTGGAGACAGCCAGCTGCCCTTATGAATATCGAGATGCTTAAATCTGGTACTGTCAACTACCATGTTTCTTCCAGCTGCAAAATCTATCAGCCTCATACCATTGTCCGATGTTTCACTGTGGAGACTGAATTTCCCGACTGTTGAGCCAAAGATATTCTCCTTTCCAATTTTGGAATTAAAATCGCCTAGTATAATTTTAATGCCATGGGCAGGGCAACTGTCATAAGTTTCTTCTAGGCGCTCGTAAAATATATCTTTGATCTGTTCGTCCTTGTCTTCAGTGGGGGCATGAGCGCAAATAAAGCTGATGTTGAAGAATTTTGCTTTTAATCGAATTGCAGCGAGTCTTTCATTTACTGGGGTGAAGTGGAGACCAGATGTTTTAACCTCCGACCAACTACAAATCCGCAAACAAACTCATGCTTTTTGTCATGGCAGCTATAATAAAGTGCGTCACCTTTAGGTGTTGTTATGACGCCTTTACCGTTCCATGGTATTTCCTGTATGGCAGTAATGTCGGCCTTGTACTTTTCAAATACATCTGCCAATGCGTAAACTGCACCTTCTCTATTAAGAGTGCGAACATTCCAGGTGCAGATTCGTAGATCATGGTCCTTAAAACGTTTGCGGGGTCCATCAACTTTAGAGAGGTTTGTTTTTCTTTTCTTTCGTTTTTTCATAGTATGCTGTTTTTTTCTAGGGGAGGGTTACTAACCCAACGATCAAACCCAAGTTTTTAACGTTCTTATGGGTGGACGCGCGGCACATGTTAGCTCACTACCTTTAACAGGTGTTAAAGGCAGTTCCCCAGGTGATACCACGGGGAGGTCAGTGTCCACTTGAGATGAAAGAGGGACCAAGATAAATCCTGGGCTTTGCCATGTTAAAGCCGGTCAGAACCGTTCCTCGGTATCTTCCATCCCCTACGGTGGGATATTGAGGGCACAATCTTCAAAATATCGAAAATTGGCATGTACCGTTCTATGGGGCTATATAAAGGCGTGGACCTATACCAACAAATTTCAGGAGGAAAGTTGTATACCCCCAACGAAAACTATATAGAAATAAATATAATAAATATAAATATATACTGATAAGGAATATATACACTTTATAGGGTCTCCGATGTGTTACAAACGGAACGACAAATTTAATTATGCCTGGATTCGGCACCCCTGTACTCGCGAGCAAGCAAGAATAGCTTCTCACGCAATTTAACTAATTGAAAATCCATGCACTGACAACAGTGTTTGCACAAATTGCTGAATTATTCCCTCCATATTATGGTGGAGGGTATAATAATTTTCCCCAAGAATTGTGTTTCAGAATTTCGTGGCCCTGTTTGGATATATGAACTTGCCCATAAAAGAAGTACGAAAGTATCAGTTGGTTTTACCATCAGCCTGTGTAAATTAAATCTTTCATCTGTGGGCAATATGGAAACGAATACCAAATTGTCTGAAGCAGATTTCGTCCAAACATACGTGCGGTCTAAGACCACTTTTTCGATAAGGTGCATTTTTAATCCCAACAAAGTGCATATACCCTCTTTAGCCTTAAAATTAAGAATCATTTATATGTTCGCCTTAAAAATACTTTCTACGCTTTCGGTACACACATTCATAATCGTATTAATAAATGAAAAATTGTTTAACCGAAAAAAGTGCTCAGCCCAATAACAAGAGTCACAGATCCTTGGAAATGCTTATTAAACCCTTAAATGTGGCAATAAATAATCCAAAAAGTGAACAATGAATGGAAGACAAATATTTACAAAGCAGTTTAAGAAATAAAACAAGGCAATTACATGCTTGTGAAAATGGGATGGCTTAACGTAAAAAGCAATAATTTTAACAAGCAAAATTGTTAAGTAGAAACATACATGCATACATACATACATACATACATACATATGTGTGTATCTTTATAATAGCAACGATGAAAGGAAAAGGAACAAACTGATGGCATTGCCAGTAGCAAATTAAATTGGGTTGCACTGCAAAATGCCACTTAACATATCCAAAATGAACGAAGAAAAAGGCAAATAAAAATAAAGAAGCATTGTTTTTTGATGTTTATATTATCTGAAAAGCAGTGAAGACATTTTTAATTAGTATTAAAATATTAATAAGAACATTTAAACAAAAACAATTCAACTTTAATTGAATTATTTTTCAATATAAATATAATGAAATAATCAAATTACAACTGAAATTGTTCGAATTACATGTGAAAATGATGTAGTTTATGGTAATGAATGCCTTTTTTGGTTTATATTGAAATATATTTCTTTTTAAGTAAAATTGTTTTTTTTTTTTTTGTATTTGAATGTCCTTGTGAATATTTTAATTAATAATTAAAATGTCGTGTTATTCTTTCAGAATAACAAAAAATAATAACAAACGTTGTTTTAATTTCAATATTTACATTTTTCACTTCTGCCAAGATTTGTTTTGTTTGCCTTGCAGCTTAAGGCCAAATGTTAAAAACTATTTACTTAGAATTTTTGTGGAATTTACAATTCGTCTAACATAAACTAAATAAAGATGTATTTTAGTTGTTGTTTCTCCCTCTTCCCCCTGTTTAACAATTTTCTCTGGCATCCGGAAGTACACATAACACAATAAAGATAAACAGTTATTAAGAAAAGCCTTACAAGAAAACTTTTTTCTTCTACCGGAACATGGAATGTTAAAAACAACATCCTTAAAATTATTTCAATATTACCACCAATGTTTGTTGTTTTCTTTGTTGCTGTTTTGCCTGTAGACTATAAGACTATAAGAAAAACAATAAGACAAGTGTGAATGTGCCAAAAATGTGTAAAATTGTGTATTAAGTTTATACAAAAAAAAAAAAAAACAAAAACAGAAAAGTAATGCCAAAGAAAAATAAAAAAAAAAACCTGCCAAGATTTTGTTAAATGGTCTTCTGTTGTTGCAGTAAAACGAAAAATCATGTCTTACCACAAAATCCTGTTCAAGTAAAAAAGGAAACAATGAAAAGCATCCTAAAAAATCCCCACAAACACAGAGACTGGCAAGAGAGTTTCCTGTTTAATCCTTACATTTTTGCAAAAACATACAAAAGTAGGGAGCAAAGAAAAACATGGCACTGTAAATAACAATAGCATTTCCGAATAATAAAAAAACACAAATCCAATCCCTAAAATTCCAAAACATTATCCCTTTTTGTTTTCTTTATTTGGAATTTGGTGTATTGTGAAAATACTTTATAGATTGTGTTTCTTTGCCTTTATTTGAGTTGAGCTTTAATCAGACTAACTCAATATTTGTTGGTGCCAAACCAAGCGGAAGCTATAAATAAAATTCTTCATCAAAACTACTTGGTTATAATGATATCACAAACACACCTTTCTAATGGATCTATGAAAGGGAAGAAAAGTTTATTCAGGAATTGTTATACCCTTCGCCATAATATGGAGGATATAATTAAATTTGTCATTCTATTGGTTACACATCGAAATATTCATCGGAGACCATAAAGTATATATATTTTTGATCAGGGAAAAATTCTAAGTCGATATAACCATGTCCGTATGTCCGCCCGTCCGACCGTCTGTTAATATCAAGATACAGCTCACAATTTGTAAGATAGAGCTTTGTAATTTGGTATAGAAGTTGCTATTACTCCAAGGATGTTTTATATTGCAAATGGGCTACATCGGTCCACGTTTTGATATAGCCCCCATAGAACAGTACCACCCGATTTTCGGTATTTTGAAGGTGTTAGCTTTGTTATCACACCGAAATGGCTGAAATTTGGTATTAAGTGTTCGTTGGTGGTATAAAACTTTCCCCCAGAATTTTGCAGGTATGGGTCCACGCCTTCATATAGCCCCCATAGAACAGTACCTCCTGATTTTCGGTATTTTGAAGGTTGTGGTCTCAATATTACTCCAAAATGGCTGAAATTTGGTATTTAGTCTTCGTGGGGGTACGAAACATTCCCTCAGAAATTTGTCAGTATAGGTCCACGCCTTCATATAGAACGGTACCTCCCGATTTTCGGTATTTTAAAGGTTATGGCTACAATAATCCACTGAAATGGCTGAAATTTGGTATTTAGTCTTCGTTGGGTGTACAAAACTTTCTCCCAGAAATTTGTCGGTATAGTTCCACGCCTTCATATAGCCCTCATTGGAAGGTTGAGGCTTCAATATTCCTAAGAAATGGCTGAAATTTGGTATTTGGTCTTCTTTGGGGGTATAAAACTTTCCCCCAGAAACGTTTCGGTGCAGGTTCACGCCTTAGTACAGCCCACATACGACGTTCCTGCCTATTTCCGGTATTTTAAAGGTTGTGGCCTCACCATTGCAGCGAAATGGCTGAAATTTGGTATTTGGTCTTCATGTTGGGTATTAAACTTTCCACATTAAATTTGTCCACGCCTTAGTATAGCCTCAATAGAACGGTACCTCCCTATTTCCGGTATTTTGAAGGTTGTGGCCTCAGTATTCCATCTAAATGGCTAGAGGTTGGTATTTGGTCTTCAGTTGGGGTATTAAACGTTCCATGTGAAATTCGTCGCTATAGGTCCACACTTTCATATAACCCCCATAGAACGGCACCTCCCGGTATTCCGGTATTTTGAATGTTTTAGCGTCATTATCACATCGACATCGCTGAAATGTGGTACTTGGTCTTCCTTGGAGGTATGAAACCTTCTCCAAGAAATTTTTCGGTGTAGGACCACGTCTTCATTGAGCACCCATAGAACGGTACCTAATTTTCGGTATTTTGAAGGTTGTGGCCACAGCAGCTCACCGAAATGGCTGAAATTTGGTATTTAGTCTTTGTTGGAGGTAAAAGAATTTCTGACTGAAATTCGTCGGTATAGGTCCACGTTTCAATATAGCCCCCATAGAACGGTACCTCCCGATTTTCGTAATTCTGAAGGTTGTGACGAGAATATCCCAACGAAAGACTGAAATTTGCTATTAATCTTCCATGCGGTTATAAAATATTCCGAGAGTTCCTTTATCCTCCATAGAAGCATACCTCTTGATTTTCGGTATTTTGTAGGTTTTACCGAAATATCGGAAATTTGGTATTTAGTCATCTTAGAGTCTAAACACTTTCCGCCAGAAACTTGTAGGTATAGATCGACGTTTTGTAGAAGTGGTAGAAGATATTCCCGCAGAGAATGGTCGATACATGACCACGATATTGCTCCCATTAAACGGTACCAACCGTTTTTTTTTTTTTTTTTTTTTTTTTTTGGAAATTTTGGATAGTTTAGCCACATTATCCCACCGAAACAGCTGCAATCTGGTATTTAGACTTCGTTGGGACTACCAAATATTCTGGAAGATAATTGCCGGTACAGGTGAACGTTTTGATATAGATCCAAAGAATGGTATTTCCCGGTATTTTTAATTTTCAGCCACTTCAGTAGTTGGTCGGAAGTTAAAAGATCTGGTCTCCAGCTTCACACCAGTGAATGAAAGACTCGCTGCAATTCGTATAAAAGCAAAATTCTCCAACATCAGCTTTATTTGCGCTAATGCTCCCACTGAAGACAAGGACGAACAGACCCAATGATATATTTTACGAGGGCTTAGAAGAAACTTATGACCGTTGCCCAGCCCATGACAAAAATATTCTAGGCGTTTTGAATACTAAATTTGGAAAGGAGTCGGGAAATTCAGCCTGCACAGTAAAACATCTGACAATGGTATGAGGCTGATAGAATTTGCAGCGGCAAAAACATGGTAGTTAGCAGTACCAGATTTAAGCATCTCGATATTCATAAGGGCACCTGAACAACAAAGAATAAGTTATCAAATTGATCACGTTGTAATAGATGTAAGGCATTCATCGAGCGTGTTGGATGTGCGATCGTTCCGAGGAGACTCGAAACACCACCTTTTTGCAGCAATGGTACGTACCAGATTAAACGTAGCAAAAGTACGAACAGATACAATACGAAAGTTGGACATCGGTAAGCTGCAAACACAACAGATAGCCACAGCATGTTCCACTCAACTGGCCCAATTGCTTAATTAAAGCACTCCTCATCCCGATAACATATCAGCACAATGGCAAGTCCACTCCATGTAAACAGCCGCAAAATCCATACCAGAGACTTCCACCAAGGAATCCATGGTATAACCAGGATTGTCGGCATATAGGGCTAATCTACAATCAGTAGTAACGCATAGCGCACGAGAGAGGGATCGGGAGAAAAGGAGAGAGCTGAAATGTCTTATACGCAGCAAATGTCTTATCCGAGAGAAACGGAAAAGCGGTAGTGTGAAAAAATCGAGATGTGCAGGAGCCAGAATAAAGTCCGAAAGTTCTACCATGGAGTGAAACATCAAACTGATGGCTTTGTTACAGTCACATCCTCCTGAAGAGACCACATAGTGTGCTCAGGATAGGGAAATAACATTTTTTCAAAATCTTGGTATCCTACAGTAGCGAAGATGGCGAAGATACCACAGATCCAATCACAGAAAGTGGTATTGAATGTATACCGCCCAACCAAGATGAGGTAAAGACAGGAATAAACCGGCTGAAGAATAATAAGGCAGCGGGAGCCGATAGCTTACCGGCCGAGCTGTTCAAAACTGGAGGCGACACGCTGATATGGTGTATATATCAGCTAGTTAAGACAATCTGGCAGGAAGAACGAGTACCCGACGATTGGAACATGAGCATCCTGTGCCATGTCCACAAGAAAGGAGATAAGTCTGTGTGCTCTAACTGTAGGTTCATATGTCTTCTGTCAGGGATATTGTGTGAACGACTTAAGTCTATGTTCTCTGAAATAATTGGGCCATACCAATCCAACTTTAAACATGGAAAATCCACCATTGAACAGATATTTACCATGCTGCAAATCCCGAAGAAGACCCATGAGATTCAAATCGACATCTACCACCTATTTGTCGATTATAAAGCAGCCTTCGACAGCCCCCTACTTTCAAAAATATTCCAAGCCATGCCTGAATTTGGTACCCCGGCAAAGCTCATTCGCTTTGTAGAATTACATTAACTGATACTCGGTCCTCAGTTAAAATAGGAAAGAACCTCTCCGAAAAGTTTAGTACCAAAAGAGGTTTCAGACTTGGAGACGGCCTTTCGTGTGACGTATTCAACATTCTGCTGGAAAAGGTTATACAAGATGCGAAGGTCAAAAGAAGTGGAACAATATATACAAACAGACATTTTTACTAAGTTATGAGTACGGTGGCACAGAGCGTGTATGTCCGACTACAAATCCGAGTGTTGTGTGTCCAAGGCTCACAGTCGGCCGGGCACATTATGGTTAAAAAACAAACAACAATTGGTGTAAGTGTTTAAACGATTGGACCATTGGCATTTATAGCATTTTGGTGAAAATGCACCTTTGGCCCCATACAAATTACTATGGAATCAAAGATCGCTAGGTTGGCACGGGTTAACCTTAACCGATCGCCATTAAATTTCATATATAAGTCTTTTGGATTAAATCGAAAAAATAGGGAGTACGAAATAAAAAATGTTGTTTTTTTGGGTCACCCTAATACATCTACTTACAAATATCTGTGCTATAAATTTCATTGAATGAAAAAAATCAAATGCATTTTTAATAACTTAAGAAACAAAGGACGTAAGAGGATTTTTCTCTTTTTGCATGTTTTCTGTTTTTCTGCTAAATCATAAATTTCTGATTAAATGCAAGAAATGTGTACTTTTTTGTTGATTTTTAAAACAATAAAACATTTTTTCTCATTCCTTAAAATTAAGTTTACTGTGATTTATGGCATTTTGTGTCAATGATGGCATACTCTGTTTTGAAAATAATATATTTTTGAAAAAAGAAAAAATTGTAGGTAAAATGTAAATAATATTGCGGTCAAGGATTTTTTTCTCTATTTATTTATTATTTAAAATGGTAAATGGAAATATGAGTGTAATACAAATTGTGTTAATACAGTTTGTTTTTAGTGAAAATTTAAACTGCAGTTGCGTAAATCTGAAATTTTCATCAATTTACATACTACTACTTAAATCACTTATTACCTTTTTTATCAAGGACACCAAAATCTAGTCCAACCGATATTTTTATTTTTTTTATCCGTTTTATGAAACCACGTCTTATTTCTTGATGTTCGGCAATCAAATGAAGTCATTGGGTGCCAAGACAGGGGTGTACGGCGGATGACCCATCAATTCCAAGTTTTGTCCGGTCAAAAAGACACTGCTTCGAATAGATGGTGCCCTTACATATGGACTATACAAAAACGTGGACCTATGCTGTATTTTTTCAAGTGATATTTTGTACCTCTAGCCAAGACTAAAAAACGACTAAAACTTTCACAATAACGAAAACCGGGGGTACCATTCTATGAAGGCTCTACACAACGCTAAACTTTACCAAGAATTTTCTAGGTGAAGGTTTGGTATCTCCAATGAAGACCAAATACCAAATCTAAACCATTTCGGTACAAAATTGAGGCCACAACATTCAAAATACCGAAAATCGGAAGGGACCTTCTATGGGAATATAGCAAGACCTCCAACGAAGACTAAATACCAAATGTCAGCCCTTTCGGTGGAATAATGAGGCTAAAACCTTGAAATACCGAAAACCGGGAAGTATAGTTTTATCTTTGCGCTCATGCCCCCACTGAAGACAAGGGCGAACAGATCAGAGATATATTTTACGAGCACTTAGAAGAAACTTATGACCGTTGCCCTGCCCATGACATTAAAATTATACTAGGCGACTTTAATGCCAAAATTGGAAATGAGAATAACTTTGGCCCAACAGTCGGGAAATTCAGTCTCCAAAGTGAAACATCTGACAATGGTATGAGGCTGACAGACTTTGCAGCTGCAAGAAACATGGTAGTTAGCAGTACCAGATTTAAGCATATCGATATTCATAAGGGCACCTAGCTGTCACTAGATCAAAGAACAAGAAATCAAATTGATCACGTTGTGATTGATGGACGACATGCATCAAGCGTGTTGGATGTACGATCGTTCCGAGGTGCAAACATAGACTCGGAACACTACCTTGTTGTAGCAAATGTACGTACCAGATTAAACGTAGCAAACAAAGAACGAACAGACACAACACGGAAGTTGGACATCGGTAAGCTGCAATCACAACAGATAGCCACAGCATATTCCACTCAACTGGCCCACCTGCTTAATCAAAGCACTCCTCGTCCCGATAACATATCCGGACAATGGCAAAACATTGCCCACTCCATGCAAATAGCCCCAAAATCAGTACTTGGATACCAGAGACCTCTACCAAGGAATCCATGGTTTGACCAGGAGTGTCGTGCTGCTACCGAAGAGAAAAATGCGGCATATAGAGCTACTTTACAATCAGTAGCAACGCGTAGCGCACGAGAGAGGTATCGGGAGAAAAGGAGAGAGAAGAAACGTCTTTTCCGCAGGAAAAAGAGAGAGATACAAAAGCGGGATGTACAGGAGACAGAATGAAGTCCGAAAATTCTACCAAAGAGTGAAACATCAAACTGATGGCTTTGGAACTGGCACATCCTCTTGTAGAGACCAGCAAGGTAATCTGGTAACTGATACAGATATTGTGCTAAGGATATGGAAAGAGCATTTTTCCAAACAGTTGTTATCCAATAGAAGCGAAGTCGACGAAGATACCACAGATCCAATACCATGGTATTGAAGAATAATAAGGAGCTGAGGACCTACCAGCCGAGCTGTTTAAAACCGGAGGCGACACGCTGATAAGGTGTATGCATCAGCTAGTTAGCTCCATCTGGAACGCGTATGAAACCTGAGCATCCTGTGTCCCGTCCATAAGAAAGGAGATACGACTTTATGCTCCAACTATAGGGGCATACGTCTTCTCTCTATCGCCTACAAGATAGTGTCAGGGATATTGGGCGAACGACTAAAGTCCATGGTCAACGAAATAATTGGACCATACCAACCAATGCGGCTTTAGACCTGGCAAGTCCACCATAGACCAGATATTTACCCTGCGGCAAATCCTGGAGAAGACCCAAGAGATGCAGATCGACACCTACCACCTTTTTGTCGATTATAAAGCAGCCTTCGACAGCCCGCTACTTTCAAAGGTATTCAAAGCCATGCCTGAATTTTGTATCCCCGCAAAGCTCATTCGGCTTTGTAAAATGACTCTAACTGACACAAGATCTTCAGTTAAAATAGGAAAAAACCTCTCCGAAGAGTTTCGCAACAAAAGAGGTTTCAGGCAAGGAGACAGCCTTTCGTGTGATCTTTTCAATATCCTGCTGGAAAAGGTTATACGAGAGGCAAACGTCAAAAGAAATGGCACAATCTACATCAATAGCCACATGTTACTTGCTTATGCTGATGATATAGACACCATGGGACGATCAGTAAAAGAAGTAACCGATACCTTTATAAAGGTCGAAGGAGAATCTGCTAAAGTGGGTCTGGCGGTAAACGGCGAGAAGACCAAGCTGATGGTATCGACGCGCAATGCGTCCATTGAGATCGGACCAGCTGTTGAAGTTGGTTCCTATAATTTTGAGGTAGTTAAAGACTTCGTCTACCTCGGCGCTGCCATAAACACAACAAACAACATCAGTTGTGAAATAAAAAGAAGAATTGTATTGGCCAACAGATGCTACTTTGGCTTAAGTAAGCACTTTAGAAACAAAGCCACAACTCGTCAAACAAAAAAAAAAACGCTTTAAAAAACACTGATACTACCCGTGCTGATGTATGGTTCCGAAGCCTGGGCAGTGCTTGGCGTGTTTGAGAGAAAAAGATCTACGGACCAATCTGCGTTGACGGTGAATATCGACGTCGCATAACCCACGAGCTGTACCTGCTATACAACGGCATCAATATGCTTAAACGTATCGAGATGCAGCGATTGCGTTGGCTAGGCCATATCATAAGAATGAGCGATGATGAACCCGCTAAAAAGGCGTATGAATACATGCCGCATGGCGGTGCACGCAGAATTGGCAGGCCAAGGAATAGATGGCGCAAACAAGTGGATGATGAGATGAAAAGGCGCGGTATTCCAGAAAGGGAAGCACTAAACAGAGGGAATTAAAGATATTTTCTTAGTTCGGTCTATGGAACAAATGTTCTGTAATGGGCCAGTTAAGTAAGTAAGTCATATATCAGGTTGAAATATGGACTATATCGGTGCAGACATTCGGGTACCTTTTACACAAATATTTTTCCGTAGGTTGTCCTAGCGACTCCCTTTACAAAGGCACACATTTTTCCGGAGTAAATACATACTTCCTTAGATATTGGCCCGAAAGGTCCAAAAAACACTGCGGGCACATACTAAAGTACTAGACATAATAAAAGATTACACTCAAACTTTTTCAAAAATTTCTTCCATATTTACACTGAGCAACATTTAAACGTAATTTTGTGCAAACAACTTCTAATGCGGTTTTTATGAAAGTACAGACCCAGCAGACAAAAACCCTCTTTGGGTCTTGATATGTTAGATCGGCTTCGGATTTTATGGCCCTATCTAAACATTTTTAAATATTGGCTTTTAATCGGGGTTATATCTCTGAAACCAATACGAATCTTTCCACGACATCCACAGCAAACGTCCAGATAAGAACAAGAAGAAAATATTTGGAAAATTAATTAGCACGAATAATCTGACATCTGACTGATACTTTGTTACTTGTTTGAGTTCAAAACGATTATACCAATTCCCTGGAAATAGCAATACTTTCATAGAAGATTGCTTTTGTAAAGCGGGGGTCCAGTTACAAGGATACGCTTTAGCCATAATGCATATGGCTTTTATAGAATTTCATTGTTCGGCAGAGAGCATTGCTGTAACCCATGGCCAAAAACAAAACTAACAACAGAACAGCATAAAAGCCACAAACGATATACCAGAAGAAAAAACAAACAAACCTAACAGAAGTTAGCTTTCATGTTAAGCATGTGGTAATGCAAAATGCATGACTAAACTACCTCTGATGTAGAATTGTCGAGAGGGAGAGGGAGGCATTGTGGCATTTTACCGGAAAAATGAAGAAGAAATAACATTTTATTTGTGGAAATAAAACAGTAAAAGCAGAAAATAGGACAACACAGAATCCACAACAACAACAACAACTGGGCTGGTCCTGCAGTCACATCTACTAACTGCAACAATTCGCACATGAATAATGACCGATGATGGTGGTGATGATGATGGTGAAACAAATGATGGCATACACATGATCCAGATGCATTCACATGCACATGGGACAACCGACAACCAGCGTCCGTGTAAATATTTTTATGGCGAAGCATATAAACAACCGAAAAACAAACAACAGAATCCTGGGAATATAACAAAGATATGCTATGGTCCACATCATTTCGGGAGGCGGAGTTTGTGGGTGGCTTATTGCAAATACCCAAACATCGAACCATACCACCACCCTACATCCTTCAAGATGGGAATATAACATCAACATTTGCAAAACTATAATTGATACTCTTTTCTGTTGCTGTTTCGGAAATGATATCTCTGGAGATAGTAAGAAGACACTTCTGTTTGTTGACACCCTTGTTGTACATTCTGCACATACATACAGACATTTATCATTTATAGAACATTGTCGCTTCATGTTGTTCATGCTACGAACGAAGAGGGAAATTAAGGAAATGCCTACACTTTTGACAGTCTGTTAGACCGCATGTATTTGCTTTTGATTTAATGTGCCCACCAGAGAGTGTAAACATGTTAATGACTGACTCCTTGTAATGTGTCATTGGCATGTGCGGTGTACACTAGGTTGATAACTTTAAAACTCGGTGGAACAAAATTATATATGTATATTCATATTCAAAAAGATGGCATAATACAATTCCAGTAAAATCAAACATTAGTGGCATAGTTAATTTTAAAATTCGTACATGTTGGTACCACAAAGAGCGCAGAATGAAAACTGATACAGAATGAAAAGGAGAAAGAGAAGAGAACGAAAATAGCTAGACAAGATGAGTTTTTTGGTTTGTGAGACACGTATCATAAAAAGTCGATTCAATTATTCCATTGACAGAGCCGATCAACACAGTATACACCAAGACAAGTATGGATAACAAGATTATACAGGTAGGTGATGGAAAACTCGTTTTCCCCATAAATCGAAATTGTATCTTTTGAATTTTGATGAATATTTTATTGAAGTTGAAAATGGATTTTAACAAATAAAAAAGTGTCAGTCGGCTTTGCCGATAGATATATACCCTCAGCCAATGTGAAGCGAAGCTTTCACCTCCGGATAGATCGAATGTATTTAAGGCCTCTCCAGAATTTTGTGGTTCTTTTTGGACATTTGAACTTGGCGACAATAATATGGATTAGGAATTTACTGCACTAAGACACAAATGTTGAACTTTTTAGGGTAGGTACCCTTAGGGAGGACCGATATGGGCCATTTTAGAAGTTAAACTAAATTTTGATAACATATTAGGAGATCCAAAGGTTGGACCAAATTGGTTGTTGTTGTTGTAACAGTGTTTTTGTTATGTTTATTTGTTCGTTCCTCTGTTCAATCTGGCTCTGGGTCTATCTCCAGTTCAAGAAAAGTGGCTGCTTCGATGGGATGTAGCCATAGATCCACTGGAGTTAGATGGGTAGGTTTGGCGGGGCAGTTAAAAAGGTGTTGTGTGTCGTGCGGGCCCATGCCGCATACTGGGCAGATGTCTTGCACGGTGCGATCGATTTCCGCCCAATAAGAATTTAGGCGACTGCAATATCCCGAGCGTAGTTGGGCCAAAACTACTCTAGTTTGTCGTGGCCGCTGACGCTCCTCAGCTGCGATAGATGGAGGATGTACTCCAAGTACTTTATTCACACTATAATTGCTTAAGGCCTTGGCAACTGCGTCCGTGTGAATGCTATTCAATCCTGCTTGATATGCTTGTTGATCTAGGGGTTCTCTCCTGTATCGTTGGACCTCTCCCTCTAGAGCATGGATATCCTTCCTGATCTCCCTGAATGGGCCGGGCCTACCCACAAGATGGTGATTGGGATGGCTCACACGATAACATCCAATCAGGTACTGCAACGAAAGCATCTCATTGTGTTGCTTTACAGGAAGAATTTTTGCCTCCTCATGTAGATGGTCCACTGAAGATTTGAGGAGGCACCCTGTCGCTGTTCTCAGGGCTGCATTTTGGCAAGTTTGAATCTTTTTCCAGTTCGAATCACACTATCTCGGGGACCAGACTGGAGCCGCATAGCTTACCACAGACCGACCTATCGCGTTATATGTGGTCAACAAGGTTTCTTTATCTGCACCCCAAGTGCTGCCGGCCAGGGACTTGAGGACCTTGTTCCTACTTTTCAACTTGTCGCAGATAGCTGTGGCGTGTGCGCACGACGTGAATGTAGTGCCGAATGTGACCCCTAAAATTTTAGGGCAGTTTGTGGTCGGAATTCTGCTACCGTCGACCACGACATTCAACTCACGTCCAAACTGCGCTGTCCATGTGGTGAACAGAGTGGCTGTAGATTTTGTGGGGGAAATCTGCATATTCCTCGAATGGAAAAAGGGGGTAAGATCAGTTAAATAGTTGTTCAGTCTCTCACAGACGTCATCAGGATAGGTACCCGACGCCAAGATCGTGCAATCATCCGCATACGTCACGATCTCAATGCCGTCTGGAGGGGGTGGAATATAGGAGAGGTAGAGGTTAAACAGTTCCGGAGATATCACCCCACCTTGGGGAACTCCCTGTTTCACTCTACGGGGTTTGGACTTCTTATTCCTGAATTCCACGTACGACTGGCGTCCACACATATAGTTGACTATCCAACGTTTCAAGCTTGGCCGGAGGGTTGTCTGCTCAATGTCCTCAAACAGCGTGGAGTGCCTGACTGTATCAAAGGCTTTTGATAAGTCAAGAGCCACCATCACTGTTCTATCGCACGGCCGTCTCTGGTTGAGTCCTTTACAGATATATGTGGTAATGGCGTGCAGCGCTGTTGTCGTGCTGTGCTGCTTACGGAATCCATGTTGATGATCGGCAACTTGATAGCTATTTCTGATACTGGGGAGGATCAAGGCCTCAAGTGTCTTTGCTACGGGCGACAAAAGCGAAATCGGTCTGTACGATTCACTTTTGCTGGCATCCTTGCCTGGCTTCCGTAGTGGGACCACCCTGCCCATTTTCCAGACTTCGGGAACAACGAGGGTGGCTAGCGACAAGTTGAAGACTTTGGTGAGATACTCGACTCCCGGCTCATCCAGCTGCTTCAACATTACCATGGAGATTCCATCAGGGCCCAACGCTTTGGATGATTTAGCGTTCCTGATGGCATTGGCAACATCATCCATTGTAAATTGTGGTGGTTCATCCTCGGCAGGAAGAGATCTGATGCGACGTAATACTCTTCTCTTCGCCCTGTCACTCTCGGGATGCTCGACAAACTGTCGATTGAAATTACTTGCGCACCTCTTCGGGTCAGTCAACGTAACGTCGCCAAACGTGACTGAGGTCCTATCTTCCCTTCTTCCAGGGTTCGAGAGTGACTTAACCGTTGCCCACAATTCACCTATACCGGCTCCAATGTTGCAGCTCTTCAGATGATTTAACCATTTGTTCCGCTTATGCTCGCCGACCAGCCTGTTAACTTCCAGTGTCAGCTCCCTGACTCTGGGGTCATTGGGGTTGATACGACGAAGCTCATCACGCTCGTTTGCTAATCCCGTCGCCTCTGCTGGGAAATTTGGTCTTACTTCGGGTATTCGACCAGCAGGGATATGGCGAGCGGCTGCAGCAGTGATGATGTCCCGGAACGTCCTTTCCGCTACCCGAACATCAGAAGGATTGGGCAATTCTCTGAAGCGGTGATTGGTGAACTCTCTGAAACTCGGCCAATCAGCTTTTTTATGATTGACGAACGTGCGGCGTTCAGAGGTGATGAAGTCGGGTGGTCTGCTAATGGAGACTATTATGGGGAGATGGTCTGATCCAAGGGAAATGACGGGTTGCCAGGTAACGTCATTTGTCAGACCAGGTGACACGATGGTTATGTCAGGCGAACTGTGACACTCTCCTCTAATTCTGGTAGGGGCGTCCTCATTGACCGTGCAAAACGTAGAGCTATCAATCTGCTCAGCCAGCGCTGTACCTCTCTGGTCGTTTCCGAGGGCCGAATGCCACATCTCATGATGCGCATTAAAATCCCCCAGGACCAGACGATAATGACCTTGCAAGAGCGGGCTAATGTCAGGCCTATAATCATGGATACAGCTATTTCTCGGCGGGATGTATACATTCAGCAACTCTCGGCAGCTCCACACCTGACTGCTACCCCCATACATTCCATGTATGGGTCATTAGAGACAGGCTCAAGCGAGATAGGTCTGTATTGGACAGACTGGTGCAATAGGAAAGCCAATCCCCCACCTCCACTTCTGGTGCGATCTTTCCTCACAACCAAATTGGTTGGTCCATTCAAGTGATATCGTCCTAGCAATTTAGTGACATTTTTTAAATATTGGGGGGAAGTACCGAAAGTTGTGGACCGGTATTGCCATGAAACTAAGTTTGGATATAATATGATGAAGACCAAGTGTTGGACCAAATCGGTTGAACAGTTCGAGAGTTATCGTGCTCTCTGAACGCCACATATGGTGACATAGGGTTTTTTTACAACTTTCGGGCTGTTTTCTCAAGAAGTATGGATTTACCCCTGAAAAAACATTTACCGTCGCAATCGAGGCAGCGAATGCAAGTTGCTTAAAAAAAATCAAAATGATTCGAGAGCAGATCTTAAAGTGAACTTATCCAAAATTTTGTGTGGGAGGTACCCGAAGGAGTGGACAAATATAGTCCATATTCGAACCTTATCTATATCTGGTAGATATATTAGGATGTGTAAAGTATGGACCAAATCGGCCACTCCCTTCAAGATTTATCGTGCGCACAATGTTTCCGAAATTTTTGAATATTTGTGGGGGCGGTTCCTAAAGGAGTGGGCCCATCTTCGAACTTAAACTAAGTTTTGACAAAATATTACAAAGGCCAAATTTTGGAACGAATCGGCAGATCCGTTCGAGAGTTACACTGCGCTCCAACCACTACCCACGGTGTTAAAGGGTTTTTTGCACCTGATGAAACTTGTACTGTCGTATGGAGGGGGGCATTGATTACAAGTTGTTAAAACAGAAATCAAAGCGATTCGAGAGCAGGTCTGAACTGAACTTTTCCACAATTTTGTGTGGGAGGTACCCGAAGGAATGGACCTATTGAGTCCATAGTGGAACCTAATCTAAGTCTTGTAGAAGTTTCACGATGTGCAAGGTATGGACCAAATCGGGTACTGCCTTCAAGAGTTATCGTGCGCACATATTTTCCGAACATTTTCGAACTTGTGTGAGGGAGGTACCGGACGGAGTGGACCGATATAACCCATCTTCGAACTTAAACTAATTTGGACAAAATATAACGAAAGTAAAAACACAAAACGTGAATTTAAAAAAGACATATTTTAAACATTTTGTGTTTTTGTGGGTTTAAAAAAATATTAAACATAATTAAAAAAACACAAATCGATGAATTCAAAAACTGTTTTACAAAAATTTTCTAAAAAACACAAAACGTGCTTTATAAAAAATATTCTAAAAACACAACGCATAACGTGGATTAAAAACATATTTTAATAAAAGCAAAACGTGGATTTTAAAAAAAAATATTCTTAAAAAAAGCAAAACATGGATATAAAAATATAAAAACAAAACGCAAAAGGTGTATTTTTAAATTAATATTAAAAAACGATGTTTAAAAAAATATCTGTATATATAAAAGAGTTGAGTGATGATGACTGACAGATCTACACCGCCCAGGCGAAACGGCTGAAGCAAGAATCTTTAAATTTGGGGTGGGGGTTATTCTTGTGGCGAAGGCGGTCGATAAGGCTGCGGTTTTGGAAATTCGTCCTAGAAGGGTGCGAAAAGTACTAAAATGTACTAAAAATTGTGTAATTTGTGTGTCTGACCGAATAATAATCAACGTCCAGACAAAACGGCTGAACCCAGAATCTTGAAATTTTGGGTGGTGGTTAGTCTAGGGGTGAAGGTGGTCGATAATGATGGGTTTTGAGAAATATGTACGTCCTAGAAGGGTGCGAAAAGTACTAAAATGTACTAAAAATGGTTTAATTTGTGTGGCTGACTTGAACTTTTTGGTGGTGGGTAGTCTTGGAGCGAAGGTTGTCGATAAGGCTGGGTTTTTGGATATTCGTCATAGAAGGGTGCGAAAAGTACTAAAATGTACTAAAAATGGTGTACTTTGTGGGGCTGAACGACTAATAATCAACGTCCAGACAAAACGGCTGAAGCTAGAATCTTGAAATTTTGAGTGGTGGTTAGTCTTGGGACGAAGGTAATAAATGGTACTAAATTTAGAACAATTTTGATTTGGGTGAACGGATAGAGATGGAATCCTGAAATTTGGAATAAAGATTACTGTTGGGGTGTAGGACTGAGGTAGTTTTGGAAATTCGTACTTATGTTTTTGAAAAGTGTTAAACGGTACTGAATTTGGTACAATTTGGATTTAGGCAAGCGGATAGAGCTGGAATCCTGAAATTTGAAATTAAAATAACTGTTGAAGTGCAGGATTGACGTAGCTTTGCAAATTCGTAGTAATGGGTACGAAAAGTACTAAACGGTACTAAATTTGGTACAATTTGGATTTGGCAAACGGATAAAGCTGTAATCCTAAAATTTGGTATTGAGATTACTGTTGGAGTGTAGGATTGAAGATATTTTGGAAATTTGTACGTATGGGTACGAAAAGTACTAAATGGTACTAAACTTGGTACAATTTGGATGTGGATGAACGGATAGAGCTGGAAAGCTAAAATTTGGAATTAAGATTACTGTTGGAGTGTAGGATTCAGATATGGAGGTAGTTTTGGAAAGACGTGCTTATGTGTTCGAAAAGTACTAAATGGTACTAAATTTAGTACAACTTGGATTTGAATGAACAGATAGAACTACAATCATGAAATATGAAATTTGTTATTGCATGAACGATAATTTTTTTTAGATGCTTATAAGGTCTGAAATTTGTAAGTACTATAATATTTTCAATTTTTAAATGTTTTTAAAAATATTAGAAAAAAATTAAAAATAATTAAAAAAATATCACAATAAAAATTGTAGAAAGTTAGAAAATTTGAAAAAATTAAGGCGTACACTTTTGTTATTTCCACCAAATTGTCATCTTATTAGGTAACGCATGATGCTGTATAACAATGTTATTAGGATAACACTATGCAACACTGAAAATGCAAACAACTTCTAGTATAGATTTTTTGAAAATACATATTTAGACTACAAAAACCCTAGTTGGGTTTTGTCCTGTCAGATCCAATTCGGATTTTATGGCCTCATCTAAACCGGGCTAAATCTACACTTTTTTGCATTTATCAGACCTTTATCTCAGAAACGAATAGGAATTTGACCTTGCTGTCTTTAGCAATATTGTAGACCTAAACTAGTAGAACTTATCTTTTGAAGAAACCACATAAGAAAAACTACATCTAGGGCATCAAAATCAATAAAATATAGAAAATTTTACATAATTGCTCAAATTCTGGTCAGTATCGGCTAAACTATTGGGAATTGAACCAAGTAACCTGTAGCAAAAATCTTCCAAATAAAGTTCTCAACAATTCTTTAGAGCATTCAGAAATTCTAAAATACTTACTTCATGTTGTTTCAGCGGTATTTTGCATCATATCTTTTATAACACGTATTTCAAACACAGTTCACACCAACAGTTTATTCTCGCATATCGGATTTCACTACATTATTGAGAGTTTTATTAAATCGTCGTTGAAAAATGTACTGAAAACAACGGGATAGAGACATTTTACAACAATGACATGTTCTGAAGAGTTGTGTATTACATTCCAGGGAATATTTTTCCAAAAAAAAATATTCAGAAAAAATTAACGGTTTTGGAGATACGGTGCGAAATGTATAAAAATTGTGGTATTTTTGCATATATTTTGAAATTTGAGACAGTAAATGTAGTTTTTCGAGTTCATTATTTCTCCAAATATTCTATTCTTGTCCTTATCTACAAACTTGCTTCAGAGGTCAGAAGAAGATTCGCATTGGTTTCAGAGATATAGCCCCGAATTTCTTTAAAAACTCAATATTTAACCATGTTTAGATGGGGCCATAAAATCCGAGCTGGATCTGACACAACAAAACCCAACTAGGGTTTCTTGTCGTTTGGGTCTGTACTTTCAAAAAATTCTCAGTTCGAATTGTTTGCACAAGATCACTTTAAAAATGTTGCACAGTGTAATACATTATAGTCTTAGGGTTTTTATATCTTCAGCCTTTAGGCTAAAGAGGTATTTACACTTTGATACGACCAAAAATGTGCCTCATCGAAATAATGGTTTTAGACCCCAAGTATGTTTGAACGATATCCGTTTCAGGCAATTTTGAGTAGATCTAGCAATGTCCGTCCGTCTGTCTGTCTGTCCGTCTGGCTGGTGCGCACGATAACTCTCGAACGGATCAATCGATTCGGTTCAAATTTTGGGTATCGAAAGATTTTGTCCAGATTTGATTTAGGTTCGAAGATGGGCCATATAGGTCCACTCCTTCAGGTACCTCCCCCACAAATGTTCAAAAATTGTCGCAAAATTTGTGCGCACGATAACTCTCGAAGAGAGTAACCGATTTGATCCATACGTTGCACGTCGTGAAATTTCTACCAGACTAAGATGAGGTTCCCATATGGACTCAACCGGTCCACTCTATCGGTTACCTCCGATGGCACCTATGACACCGTGTGTAGAGGTTGGAGCGCAAGATAACCCTCCAACGGATCTGTTGATTCGGTCCAAAATTTGGCCTTCGTAATATTTAATCAAAACATAGCTTACGTTTGAAGATAAGCCATATCGGTCCACTCCTTCAGGTACCTCCCCCACAAAAGTTAAAAAATTTTCGGAAAAATTGTTCGTACGGTAACTCTTGAAGGGAGTGGCCGAATTGGTCTATATTTAACACATCCTAATATATCTACCAGATATAGATCAGGTTCAAATATGGGTTATATTTGTCCACTCCATCCGGTACCTCCCACACAAAATTTCGGATAAGTTCACTTTAAGACATGCTCTCGAATCACTTTAATTTTTGTTGAAGCAACTTGCATTCGCTGCCTCAATTACGATGGTAAAAGTTTTTTTAGGGGCAAGTCCATAATTCTTGAGCATACAGCCCGAATAGTGTAAAAAACCCCTATGGCACCATATGTTGTGGCTGGAGATCCACTTCCATAACGGTCAATGTCGATCCATTCCTTTTAGTATCTCCTCCGCAAAAATTTGGATCTTTAAACCTAATCAACAGTTTTGTCGGTTCAAACGCCCAAAATTTTTAAAACCCCCTAAATACATACGTATTTTGGGAAAAAATTGTTTCAATATACATAGGCTGAGGGTATATCTCTGTCGGCAAAGCCGAGTGATACTTTTTTACTTGTTTTTTTTTATCATATTGTACCAATATCATCTTATTGTTGAAAAAAATACTCAATAAATTAACTTGAAAAAATTATTTTGAAATATAATTCTTAACACAAGTTGTGGATTTTAAAATTATTTTAAAACACCTTCCAAATAAGTATATTTAAAAATTTTTATTCTTATACTTTTTCGCTCGAGTTTAGAGAAAAATCGAAACAAACTTTGGTTTCTTTTTTATTTTTAATATTTTTATTAAATCATAGAAAATCCATCTACTAGAACGGCGGAAACGCTACTGCAACAATTAAAAATTTAAAAAAGATCCACTTGCCCATGCCAATATGTCGGCCCATAGCTTCCGCAACACGTTTGAACTTAAAACCAAATATATGTCTGCCAGTTCATACTTCTAAAAAGGACCACAAAATCTGCGTATTAAATTTGATATGGTCACGGGTGCCAACGTGGTGCAATGGTATGCACACCCGACTTGCACGCAGTAGGTTGTGGGTTCGATTCCGATTCCGGTGGCAAAATACCCCTCAGTAATGTTGGCGACATTTCCTGAGTATTTCAGCCATGTAAAACGTTTCTATAAAGTGGTGTCGTAAGACACGCCGTTCGGACTCGGCGATAAACAGTAGGTCCCATATGATTGAGCTAATATGAATCGGGGTGCACTCATTGATATGAGAGAATTCTCCCCTGTCCCGTCTGGGATGTTTGTGGAACAAATATTATTATGGTCAATAGATGAAAGTTTCAATTCACACACGCTGAGGGTATATCTCGGTCGGCAAAGGCGACTGATTCTTTTTTACTTGTTTCTTTTTAAGACTCGGGATATTGTCAGAAAAATCAGACTTTTTAACTTGTTTCATGTAAAGATGCTTTTACTCCTACACATGTTAAATTGACATCCTTTAACTGGTGTTAAAGGCAGTTCCACGGGTGACACCACGGGGAGGTCAGTGTCAAAAACCTTGTTGAAAACAGGTCAATGTTAGCTGTCATTAACTGGTACAACCCGTTTAAAAATATTTTGAAGAATTTAACTGAATTTTATTTTTGTTGTTTTTTTTTTTTTTTTTTTTGAGGAAAAAATACATTTGCCATTTTACTCTAATATTTGCAAGCACTGCACGTTCATATCATTTGGAAATTGTACACATTCTGGTTAGCAATAGCTTGGGGATTTGTTAGCACATGTTTTTGCTATTTGAACAGTACCCATTTCAATTACATTTGAATTAGAACAGTAAATATGTACATATGTACGCTGCAGTTTTCCAAATACTTGGCTAATTCTGATTACGAAATATTAATTGTGTGCCTTGGAAATAAATTTGGTTTTATGCAGTTTCAAATATAAATTTAAGGCAATGTAAAATTCCGTAAATAAAGTTGCTGTAAAGAGAATAGTAAAACCGATGTCCTAAAGTTTGATACACAGTATTGAATGCAGGATGAGATACATAACATAAGAATCGCAAACGTTTTGCTCGGCCACTAAATAGAAAAAATAATTAAATATGTCTCAAGATATAAACTTCAAATAAAGCAGCAAACAGATTTGAAGTAGTTGTATCACGGGAATATTTTTCGAACATTGACCCACGAATGTATGATAATGGTGAAATACAGTTCAATGACTTATTTTTATATGAATTAATCATTCTTATTTGCATTGACATGTTTTTGAATGCAATATAGAGAAAGCAACATTCTATGCTGAGAGGATTGCACATATTCCATTAACGTGTTGATTGAATGGTGTTTACATAATGTCTGGCCAATGTTTATATTGAATGAAATTTTCAGTATACTGAACAGGATAATGATAAATGTTCGTGGCAGTGTTGACTGTCAAATTAGCTGTTTTTATGAGAAATATAAAAGTTTACTTTTTAGCAGAGTATTTAAACAGATTACAAATTGATGCAAAAATTGGCACATGATATGTATGCTGAATCATTGAAAATTTACACATATAGTTTACGACAACGGTGACCATATGTCACAAAGCTTCAACTGAATTTTCAAATAAATCACATTCTGATGTTTGTTCACTTCTGTTATTATTGACTTGAAGTGAATGTGGAAAAAGCAATCAACGAGCTATTGCAAATTGCAAATAATTTGAAAATTTACAAGGAAAAAGCATTTTGTGAAAATATTTGCACACAACAAAGCTCACTGGTTGGTTGACTGGCTGGTCATCCATTAGTAAATCCATCAACAACGTTATCACCATCATCATCCATCCATCCAATCATTCATCCTGGACTTCATGACTTGAAGTAATAACAGCCTATCACTCAATTAATATTGACCACAAACCCCATTGAATACCTGGATTTGTTGAAGTAGAAAAACGAACGAAATGGCCAAATTGCTTTGTTTGTTGAATAAAAAAAAATAAAACAAAACGAAACTAAACTTAACTACTAACCACAGATCGTTATCGTTGACGTTCATAAAACTGGTTTAACAAAATGCCAACAAATAAAACAAACATTAAAGAAAATATGCTTACTTTGCAAAAATAAAAACGTGAAACTATTTTTTTCAATTGTTTTTTTGTGAAGCAGCCACTTCAAAAAAGGAAAAGGAATTACAAACCAGCTGAAGTCTGAATACAAAGACCCCCACCAATGATCTCATATATTGTCGGCATTTAAGAGAAATACCATCCATCGACAAACAAATTCACTTGCACTTTCAATGCACGTTGCACAACAATCAGGCCAACGTTTGGGGGAAACATTAGCCAATGTAGAAGTTTTGAGGGCGAGAAGTAAGGGGGCTAAAAGGCAAACATGTCTTAAGAAGTTGTTTTCTCGGCGTGCATACACATGCACTTACTGAATTAACCGCACGAGCAACTTGCCAACTTTAAGACTCAATCTTAAACTTGGGTTACTGCTCCCGGTTGTGGTCATTGAAACAAACAACAGTGGCAAAGTTTTTTTTTATTATTTTATTTAATGTGTTGATAGGAAAAACAAACCGGTCAGAATATGTTTAATCATCATGTTTATTAGACACTGTGTTAGCCTGGCGGTAAAGTTTTTATAGAGGAATTTGCAAAGACAAAAAAGAGAGTCTTATCAGCTTTCCATGTTGTGATTTGATAGGTTTTATTAAAAATCAAGGGGCGAGTATTTTTGGGATAAGGAAAATGAAAGTTCTACTTCTTATCCTTTACTATGCACAAATGTATAAAAGCACATTTACTGCTACACTAGTCGAATTATTTAAAATATATTATTAAAAATTTAATTGAGTTGTGGTATTTTTTACAGAAGGATGGATGCCGTGATTGATTGGAAACACTCCTCCAGTGAACTAGATGTCCAATAAATTCGAAAAGCGAACATTAGACTGTAAGCTATGATGAGGCACATTCTCCTATCAAGAAGATGAAGGGAATTTGGTAACTGATACAAATAGCTTTCTAAGGATCTGTCAGGACCAACTGCGAAATGATCGACGCTATTGGTTGGGTGTGTGGGACTAGACGTTAGAATTCACTTTTTCAATACAAAACTCCTTAGGTCATGTTAGCTCGATTATTTCAATTATTTAAAATATAATCATTTTATTTTTTCAAAATAGTCTGGCTTAATCCCATTCTTGTTGTTTTTTATTTTAAAACAACTAATTTTTTAATGGAAAAAAATTGGCATTGTTCGCCAAGGCGTAAGGCAGGGAAGACTAGTTTCGATCCACGCCCCTGGATCTCATCAGTTCCCTTATTTCTTGTTTGTGGATATTCTCCACCGAAGTTATTTTTCAATTACTGCTCCAACAAAAAACTTTTTATACCCACACATCAATCGTCAGCTCAAAGTATAAAAGTGAACAAAGAAAAAACTTCAATGAGAAGTTTTTCTTTGGCAACCTCACACAACTCCGACGAAAGTGTTTGCGAAACAAACCAAACCGTTTCCACTGTTATGTTTCGTTGATTTTTCAACGAAAACATCATAACAAAATGTGTTGGTAACTAACCAACCATACAAACCGTGCCAGTGTTTCTCAAATAGAACATTGATTCTCCTTCGACCTTTATAAAGGTATCAGTTACTTCTTTAACTGATCGGCCCATGATGTCTATATCATCAGTATAAGCAAGTAACATGTGACTATTGGTGTAGATTGTGCTACTTCTTTTGACGTTTGCCTCTCGTATAACCTTTTCCAGCACGATGTTGAAGAGATCACACGAAACCTCTTTTGGTACCAAACTCTTCGGAGAGGTTCTTTCCTATTTTAACTGAGGACCTCGTGCCAGTTAAAGTCATTTTACAAAGCCGGATGAGCTTTGCGGGGATACCAAATTCAGATATGGCTTGGAATACCTTTGAACGCAGCGGGCTGTCGAAGGCTGCTTTATAATCGACAAAAAAGGTGGTAGGTGTCGATCTGCATCTCTTGGGTATTCTCCAGAATTTGCCGCAGGGTAAATATCTGTTCAATGGTGGACTTGCCAGGTCTAAAGCCGCATTGGTATGGTCCAATTATCTCGTTGACCATAGGCTTTAGTCGTTCGCACAATATCCCTGACTATATATATACCCTCAGCCTGTATAAATTGAAACGTCAATCTATTGATGATATCGAATCTATGGATTACGACTTTTGTGGCCCTTTTTAAAATTTGCCGATAAAAAATATATTTAGTTTGAAGCTCATAAGTGTTGCGGAGTATGTCTTGAAGGAATTTACCGACATAGTCCATTTTTTAAGTAGATATTATTTTGGGAGTCATTCCTTTTGATAGATATTCTGCCCACCAGTTATATTAGTTGGTCTGAAAGCATGGACTTGCCAAAGAAAAACATAATATCGAGCGTTTTTACAGCCTTCGGGCTATTTTCGCAGGTAGTGTGGACTTTCCCTGAAAAAAACTTGTACCGTCATAATAGCAGCGAATAAAAGTTGTTACAACAAAAATCAACGAGATTCGATAGCAGGCCTTAAACTGCACTTTTTCGAAATTGTGTACCTGAAGGAGTGGGCCGATATGGCTTATCTTCGAACATAAACTAAGTTCGGAGAAAATATTACGATGGCAAAATGTTGGACCCGATCTGCAGATCTGTTCGAGAATTATCGTGCCTCCAACCAATACATTTGGTGCCATAGTTGTTTTTAAAACGTCGGGCTATTTTTTCGCAACTGATAAAACTTGTACTGCCGTAATGGGGGCAGCAGAAACAAGTTGTTACAACAAAAATCAAAGCGATTCGAGAGCTGGTTCTAAACTGAACTTTCCCGCAATTTTGTGTGGGAGGTATCCGAAGGAGTGGACCGAAAGTATCCATATTGGAACCTCTGGTAGAAATGTCACGGTATGTAAAGTATGGACCAAATCGGTTACTACCTTTAAGAGTTATCGTTCACACAATTTTTCCGAACATTTTCAAATTTTTGTGCGGGAGCTCCTGAGGGAGTGAACCGATATGGCCCATCTTCGAACTTAAACTTAGTTCGGAAAAAATATTATGAAAGCCAAATTTTGAACCGAATCGGTTCAACCGTTCGAGAGCTATCGTGCGCTCCAGCCAGCCAGACAGACCGACGGACGGACAGTGCTAAATCAACTTAATATTGTCTGAAATGGATTTCGTCTAAACATACTTGGGGTCTAAAACCATTATTTCGATGAAGCACATTTTGTCCGTATGAAAAGTAAAAAAAATAACATTAGTGAAGCTAAGGTTTGTACTGTTATAATTCGCGAAATATTGCAGTGTACCACGAAATATGACCATAGTTGGATTAAACCAAGTCTTTTCAATCAAAGCTTTGGCTAAAAAAGTTTATTTGCGCGGAAGCTATGACCGCGTAAATGAATAAAAATAGGTAAAAACATGTTGAAGCAAACGATTTTTTTTACGTTGTTATTCTATTGGCGGATAAACCGTTTAAATTACGGATATCTGTCTAAAGTAAAAGTAGAAGAATACAAAACGAAGATTACAGTTCTAATGTATCACATTTCAAAATCTCCACTACATCCACCTTTTATGGATGCTGAAATTTTGAAGCCAGATTTTAGGTGTTTTTGTATTTTTGATCTAACTGCGACACGCATTCGGGTACTTCAGAAAACATATGTATAATAGAAAGTACTCGCGATTTCGCATAATTTGATATGTATATTGACAATGTAGCCCAGACATCATCACAGTTATCCACTGCCAAAGGCCAAAATTTAGTGCGATATTTTTTCGAAAACCCCTATTTTTTGGGTACAGTATTTACAATATCCTTTTGATTGTGCTGGGACCCCAAGATATTTTAGTTTTTTTGACGGCCGGGATCATATAAATCACACATCGTGAAAATCCATCCACTAGAACGGCGAAAACAGCAATTGCAAAAACCGACAAATGTTCGTAAAATGCTTTTGAAAATATCGCGGATTTTGTCTCGTTTTCTGTGGATCTTTTCCTTTTCAATGAAGAAACTGACACATCACTCGCGTTTTTGCGAAAAAAGCGGTTTAAAAAATTAAATTAACAATGTTTATCGATATTTTTGCGATTTTTTCTAAAAATCGGAATAGAAACCGCCATAACTTTTGCGCGCAATATCCATAATTAGTATCTCGAACAGATTTGAGAATGGGAATTTTTTCTCAATCCATGTAACAAAAATCGTTCATGTAGCGTCAAAAAATTTAATTTTTTTTTTTCAAATGGACTATTAAACAATTCTGACTTTTCCTCATATACTCTTTCATACGGGTAAAATATGCCTTATCGAAATAACGGTTTTAGACCCCAAGTATGTTTGGACAAAATCCGTTTCGGACAATTTGGCGTTGATTTAGCCATGTCCGTCCGTCTGTCTGGCTGGCTGGAGCGCACGATAACTCTCGAACGGATCAACCGAATATTTTGTCAAGACTAAGTTTAAGTGGGAAGATTGGTTATATCGTCCCACTCCTTCCGGTACCTCCCCCACAATAACTCTTGAAGGCAGCAACCGATTTGGTCCATGCTGTGCACATTGTGAAATTACTACCAGACTTAGATGAGGTTCCAATATGGACTCAATCGGTCCATTTCTTCGGTTACCCCCACACAAAATTTTGGAGTTTAGGACCTGCTCTCGAATCGCTTTGATTTTTGTTGTAGCAACTTGTATTTTCTGTCTCCTATAAAACGGTTCATGTTTTATCAGGGGCAGGTCCATAGTTCCTGAGAAAATGACCTGAAATATGCCAAAAAACACTGTGTCATGTGTGTAGTGGTTGGAGCGCAAGATGATTCTTAAACGGATCTGCCGATTCGGTCCAAAATTTGGTCTTCGTAATATTTTGTCCAAACTTAGTATAGTTCGAAGATGGTTTACATCGGTCCACTCCTTCAGGTACCTCCCCCCCAAAAGTTCAAACATGTTCGGAAAAATTGTGCATACGAAAACTCTTGAAGGGAGCGACCGATTGGGTCCATACTTTACACATCTACTAGACATACATCAGGTTTGAATAGGGACTATATGTGTCCACTTATTAGGGTACCTCCAACACGAAATTCCGCTCTCGAATCACTTTGATTTTTGTTGAACAAACTTGCATTCAGTTTTTTTTTCAGAAGCAACGATTTAATGCACATTTCATTAATGTTGTTTTATATATATTTATTTTTAAATTCAGTTTATATTAAGTTGTTGAAATGGTTCATAAATGATTTAACATTTTGTAATATTTCTGCTTGCATTATTTTATTTCATTAAATATAAATTAATTACTTATCCTCCTTAAAAGGCATTTGAGTGTAGTCCCTCTGTCAGATGTAAGAATTTAATGTACATTTCTATAATGTTGTTGTTTTTATAATTGAAAGTTATACCTTTTTGTGAGTCTTAGGGTCATTATTATATCGTCGGTATCATGCTTAAGTGTTCCATACGCCATTTGCCTATTTTGAGATAATCGCATTTTAATGTTTTGGGTTACAACTGTGTAGAGCTGGCTAAAGCAAATTTTTATATTTTTGACTTGAAATATTAATAATATTGTATAGAACATATTTGCAAAAATTTAGAGGAATATGTATTGGACTATAAAAGTTGTAGAGATTTTTTTACAAAAAGAATTTTTGTCGATTTGTTCCATATCCGCACTTATGACACAAATGTGAAATATTGTAAATCACATGGAACAAAGTGACAAAAAAATTTTCCATCTTTGCCCCAATAAATTAAATACTTCTAAATCGGAAATTGAAATTCTGATTTTTGAAATGTGTTTTTGAACTTGTAAGTTTTTAAAATATTAATTTCATAACTGAAAAAAGTTTATGCTTTCCCGTCGAGGCGTGGATATTTTGGAAACTAGAGCAGATAGGAGAAAGCCGACTAGAAATTCAGAAAGAGCATACCGAAAAACCCTAGAAACCACTTGTAGCTCAAAAGGTCAAAAATGGCGTATGGAACACTTAAGCATGACACCGACGATATGTTTTCTTTTACTATTGGAGGGATTTGAAAACGCAAAATAAAGCAATTTGGAGTCATTTAAAATATAAATTCTACATTAAAAGTTAATCACAAGAAGGTCCTCCATGAATTGTAATGATCACTTTTAACATTTAGTTAATCGGAATGCTATACATCTGTCCGTAAAAACCAAATTTTAATAAAAGAAGACTTATAAGAATGGGGGTTAGGGTTTTTAGTTTTTTCTCAATAATATTATTATAATCTGAAGAATATTGTATTAGTTTATTGGCCCATATGCTTTTTGATACAAAATAAAGCGCAAATTAAAATTAAAAAAATCCATACTTCTTGAGAAAATAGCCCGAAAGGTGTTAAAACCCCTAGGCATATGTAGTGGCTGGAAATAACTCTCGAACTGATTGGCCGATTTGGTCCAAAATTTGGAATTCTTCATATTTTGTCCAAATTTAGAATCAGTTCGAAGATGGGCAATACTGGTTCACAACAATACCAGTCCACAACTTCCGGTACTTCCCCCCAGTACTTAAGAAATGTCACTAAAATGGTATGCACGATATCTCTTGAACGGGCCAATCAATTTGGTCCAAACTTGGGATCTCCTAATATCTAGTCCAAATTTAGTTTAACTTCTAAGTTCAAACGCAAGTTGAAATGTCCAAAAAGGGCCACAAAATTCTGGAAATTCTGGAAAGACACTTTCGTCGGAGTTGTGTTAGGTTGCCAAACTTCTTCTCATTGAAGTTTTTTCTTTGTTCACCTTTATACTTCGAGCTGACGATTGATGTTTGGGTATAAAAAGTTTCTTGTTGAAGAAGTTATTGATAAATAACTTCGGTGGAGAATATCCAAGGGAACTGATGAGATCCAGTGGCGTGGATCGAAACTAGTATTCCCTGCCTTACCCCTTGGCGAACAATGCCAAACCTTTTTCCACTAATAAATTAGTTGTTTTAAAATAATAAAAACAACAACAATGATATTAGGCCAGACTATTTTGAAAAACAAAATTGTATTAGCTATCCCAATAAAAACGACGCCACCTAATGTTCGACTTTGTTAGAATTTTGAAATGAAAAACTTGATTTAAAAAAATCCCCATCAAAATGTTTTACCAGAAAAGTAAAGGAACGAAAAAATGGTAGATCTGGTAGCAATGTCAAAAAGAAAAATAAAAATTCACTTTTCTTATTTTATTTCACAGTTTTTAATTTTGTTTTGTCGGCGTTCGCTTTTTTCATCTTTTTTTGTTCATTTTTTTCTTCATTGTCAAATAATCGTCAAACAAATGTCGACAAATCAGTTTTACCATTTTTACCCGAAGAAATTTGTCTAGTAGCCTGTGGTAGAGGAGAAAGTAATTTTTGATCTCTCTCCTCTCCCACTCTCTTATAAATTGCTTGCAGTTTTACCACTTTTTGGGGTTAAGGAACGCTTGGCAGGTTAGAAATCGTAACAAATGGCTGTGTTCCTTTACTTATCTGAGGTTACCATTTACCTCAGGTAAGTAAAGGAACACAACTAATATCGCTGTAAAGGGAACCACAGGAGTCCCAACTATAAACATTTTCAAAGGATCCTTGAAAAGACGTCAAACTGCACTTAACCCTCCGTCATGCACATATTCCGATAGTCACGTACGTAGCGCATGTATCTGGCCAGATACAGTATGTATTTCAGTACATTTATACGAAAAATATGCTATTTTAGTGATAGTATTATATCCTTGTATTGTTATCACGCCATGCAGATATATATTTTCACTTTTTTGTTCTTAGTACATGCTTAAAAAATATGAGAAATAAAACAAGAAAAATTGTATTTTTGTGTTTACTCGTAATGTCAAAAAAATAACAAGAATTGGTATAAAGTTCATTTCAATTAAATTTAGTAGTTATAAAGTAAGTTTTAATTAATTCTTGATTAAAAAAGTCTCACAAAGCTTCAGGTAAGCACCTAAAACATGTATAATCTGATTTCGAATGTTGTAGGCATACCGGATTGGAGCAAAATGTGTGTGTATCTGGTCAGATACATGCGCTACGTATACGATGTATAGATGGAAAACCCTACATAAATTTAGATTGTTGTTGTTTTTTTAAAGTGTTTTTTCATAAAACGATACCTTACAATATTTGTAGAGGGTACCTGGAGACTCAAGCCCCTAGCTAAATCAGAAATATATTTAAATCGCAGTTGAATTCGTAAAATATCTGGCCAGATACATGTGCATGACGGAGGGTTAAGCAAAATTTTGAACTTTTGTGAGGGTATTACCCAAAATGTTGTCTTATATAGACCCTCTTCGAAATTTGAAAAAAGTTTTACGATGTACAAATTTTCGGGCAAATCAGTTTTCATCAGTCATTTAAGTTTTTGGCGATGGGGTTTTTTGGAGCGCGAGGTCGATATTTCGGTAATGCAAAATTACATGTTTCAGTCCTTTTTAAAGCTCTCAATGTACTTATGGTTATAAAAAGATTGTTATATATTATTTAGCAGAATATATAAAAGAGATGCACTCATATAGATCAGACCCAAAAAATGTGTGAACCACCACCGTTCATCTAAATAATTGTTTTCCATATTCAGAAAATTATTATGCTCATAAAGGAAGTAAATAATGGTAATTTTTTCAATTTCTTATTTAAACGTTACCTTTCCACAAAACTTAAATACGAAACTTGTCATGAAATATTGTAATTTCTGGCTTTAACAAGCGTGGGTTGTTGGTGAGAAATGGTGTTGTAAACTGGTATATTCAACATTTGGTATCGTAGCGTTAATTTTATTTCTATTATCGCTAGTTTAAGCTGCTGTAGCAAAACGTCTTTGCAACATGTTTGGCAACATTTGTATGTATGTTGCATGTAGAACAACAGGTTTAATAAAAGTTGCCAGAAGAAATTCTCAGATACATTCATATTTGCCTAACAAAAAGTACTGGAATTTAAACAATTTTAACTTTGAGCTAAGAACAATAAAAGGCATTGTATAGCTAACAAATAATTTGTTGCATTTTTTGTTATTTTTTCTTTTTGTTTTGTATTCTTTTTTCTACAAAGTCGTTTAAAACCAACCACATCCCCTTGCCTCATACTGCTATAATGTTAACGTTAACATTTGTTCAAGGTAAAATGTTTTTATGACTTCTTTTAATCCGTTGTTGGCATGCCATTAAATTGAATTTACGATCGTATGTTTTCAGTCTCTTTCAGTTTAGTAAACTAAGGCGTTAAATATTTACTACAAGCTACAATTGAATTATTTCAAGTGTTTGATCGATTGTAACACACAGAGTAGAAATAGAAACATTAATGACATCCAAATCAATGACAACAACATCGAGCAACACCAACATTAACTTGAATAAATAAATCTGTTTTAGGTGGCCATGATTTCTATTAAATAAATGCTATTTATGGTAAAATATAGTTAGGTGAGTTTTGTGGCCATGTTCATTCTCTTCTGTTGGACCATGAAATTTGTTCATACAATAGTGGTAACTACCTTGCTAATTGTTGCAAAAACACACACTTTTTTGAATACGAAATAATATTTTTATTTTATTTATTATATTTTGCACAGCCAACAAACGAACACATTTTCTTTATAAAATGAAGTCCAAATTAAAATTTGAGTAGAATGATTTAAAAAAAATTTAATTTCATCATTTAAAAAAAAAACGTTCAAAAGGCACATTTCTGCAGTTTTTGAATAAAAAGTTCTCTTTAAAAATATGAATTTAACTAACTTCAAATATTGGAAACCTCACCCTCAGTTTGCTGGGTTACTTTAAATTAGTTGTAATAACCTTTGTTCCTCCGCTCTTGAATTTTCAGTTAGTTCCTTTTATCATTTAATGCCATGCGTTTGGGCTAATTAAAAGCAAAACGTTGTAGTTTGTTTCGACCACTTAATCCTTTTTAAAATTGTCATCTGACGTTAAGTTTGTGGGTGGTTTTTGTTTTATTTTCTCTAATGGTCAAATGGTTGATAAAGTTAAAGTTTAAATGGTTATATGTACATTTAGAAATGGAAAATCTTACGTATTATGCATTTGGAACTGGTCTTCGGGAGAACCATTTAACAGCATTTATAAAATTATAATTCTTACCTGAAAATAAAAAAGAAAAAATAACTTTTATTTAAATTGCCAATATTTTTCAAAAATAGGTTGAAAATAATAATTTGTAAAGAATTTTTTCAAGGTGCAGAAGAAGTGAATTTTTAAGAAATTGTTCAACATTGGTGGATTTTAAAGAATTTTTTCATAGAACCAAAGGGAAATAATCATGAATTTTTTTAAAGAATTTTTGCATAGAACCATAGGGTAATTGTCCTGGAATTTTTAAAGAACTTTTTCAAAAAACCAAAGGGAAATAATCGTGGATTTTTTTAAAGAATTTTTCATAGAACCAAAGGACAATAATCTTGGATTTTTTAAAGAATTTTTCATAGAACCCAAGGGCAATAATCCTGGATTTTTAAAGAATTTTTCATAGAACCCAAGGGCTATAATGGCGGATTTTTTAAGAATTTTTCATAGAACCAAAGGGCAATAATCCTGGATTTTTTAAATAATTTTTTCATAGAACAAAAGGGCAATACTCGTGGATTTGTTTACGATTTTTTTCATAGAACAAAAGGGCAACAATCCTGGATTTTTTAAGAATTTTTTATAGAGCCAAACGGCAATAATCCTGGATTTTTTAAGAATTTTTTCATAATACCAAAAGACAATAATCGTGGATTTTTTAAAGAATTTTTTTCATAGAACCAAACGGCAATAATCGTGGATTTTTTAAAGAATTTTTTCATAATACCAAAAGGCAATAATCGTGGATTTTTTAAAGAATTTTTTCATAATACCAAAAGGCAATAATCGTGGATCGTTTAAAGATTTTTTTCATAATACCAAAAGGCAATAATCGTGGATTTTTTAAAGAATTTTTTCATAATACCAAAAGGCAATAATCGTGGATTTTTTAAAGAATTTTTTCATAATACCAAAAGGCAATAATCGTGGATTTTTTAAAGAATTTTTTCATAATACCAAAAGGCAATAATCGTGGATTTTTTAAAGAATTTTTTCATAGAACCAAACGGCAATAATCGTGGATTTTTTAAAGAATTTTTTCATAATACCAAAAGGCAAAAATCGTGGATTTTTTAAAGAATTTTTTCATAGAACCAAACGGCAGTAATCGTGGATTTTTTAAAGAATTTTTTCATAGAACCAAACGGCAGTAATCGTGGATTTTTTAAAGAATTTTTTCATAGAACCAAACGGCAGTAATCGTGGATTTTTTAAAGAATTTTTTCATAGAACCAAACGGCAATAATCTTGGATTTTTTAAAGAATTTTTTCATAATACCAAAAGGCAATAATCGTGGATTTTTTAAAGAATTTTTCCATAGAACCAAACGGCAATAATCGTGGATTTTTTAAAGAATTTTTTCATAGAACCAAACGGCAATAATCCTGGATTTTTTAAAGAACTTTTTCATAGAACCAAACGGCAATAATCGTGGATTTTTTAAAGAATTTTTTTCATAGAACCAAACGGCAATAATCGTGGATTTTTTAAAGAATTTTTTCATAGAACCAAACGGCAATAATCGTGGTTTTTTTAAAGATTTTTTTCATACAAGCAAACGGCAATAATCGTGGATTTTTTAAAGAATTTTTTCATAGAACCAAACGGCAATAATCGTGGATTTTTGTAAAGAATTTTTTCATAGAACCAAACGCCAATAATCGTGGATTTTTTAAAGAATTTTTTCACAGAACCAAAGGGCAGTAATCGTGGATTTTTTAAAGAATTTTTTCATAGAACCAAAGAGCAATAATCGTGCATTTTTTAAAGAATTTTTTCATAGAACCAAAGGGCAATAATCGTGGATTTTTTTAAGAATTTTTTCATAGAACCAAACGGCAATAATCGTGGATTTTTTAAAGAATTTTTTCATAGAACCAAAGGGCAATAATCGTGGATTTTTTAAAGAATTTTTTCACAGAACCAAAGGGCAATAATCGTGGATTTTTTAAAGAAGTTTTTCATAGAACCAAAGGGCAATAATCGTGGATTTTTTAAAGAATTCTTTCATAGAACCAAAGGGCAATAATCGTGGATTTTTTAAAGAATTTTTTCATAGAACCAAAAGGCAATAATCGTGGATTTTTTAAAGAATTTTTTCATAGAACCAAAAGGCAATAATCGTGGATTTTTTAAAGAATTTTTTCATAGAACCAAAGGTAATAATCGTGGATTTTTTAAAGAATTTTTTCACAGAACCAAAGGGCAATAATCGTGGATTTTTTTAAAGAATTTTTTCATAAAACCAAAGGACAATAGTCGTGGATTTTTTAAAGAATTTTTTCATAGAACCAAACGGCAATAATCGTGGATTTTTTAAAGAATTTTTTCATAGAACCAAACGGCAATAATCGTGGATTTTTTAAAGAATTTTTTCATAGAACCAAACGGCAATAATCGTGGATTTTTTAAAGAATTTTTTCATAGAACCAAACGGCATGAATCGTGGATTTTTTAAATAATTTTTTCATAGAACCAAACGGCAATAATCGTGGATTTTTTTAAGAATTTTTTCATAGAACCAAACGGCAATAATCGTGGATTTTTTAAAGAATTTTTTCATAGAACCAAACGGCAATAATTGTGGATTTTTTAAAGAATTTTTTCATAGAACCAAACGGCAATAATCGTGGATTTTTTAAAGAATTTTTTCATAGAACCAAACGGCAATACTCGTGGATTTTTTAAAGAATTTTTTCATAGAACCAAACGGCAATAATCGTGGATTTTTTAAAGAATTTTTTCATAGAACCAAACGGCAATAATCGTGGATTTTTTAAAGAATTTTTTCATAGAACCAAACGGCAATAATCGTGGATTTTTTAAAGAATTTTTTCATAGAACCAAACGGCAATAATCGTGGATTTTTTAAAGAATTTTTTCATAGAACCAAACGGCAATAATCGTGGATTTTTTAAAGAATTTTTTCATAGAACCAAACGGCAATAATCGTGGATTTTTTAAAGAATTTTTTCATAGAACCAAACGGCAATAATCGTGGATTTTTTAAAGAATTTTTTCATAGAACCAAACGGCAATAATCGTGGATTTTTTAAAGAATTTTTTCATAGAACCAAACGGCAATAATCGTGGATTTTTTAAAGAATTTTTTCATAGAACCAAACGGCAATAATCGTGGATTTTTTAAAGAATTTTTTCATAGAACCAAACGGCAATAGCCGTGGATTTTTTAAAGAAATTTTTCATAGAACCAAACGGCAATAATCGTGGATTTTTTAAAGAATTTTTTCCATAGAACCAAACGGCAATAATCGTGGATTTTTTAAAGAATTTTTCCATAGAACCAAACGGCAATAATCGTGGATTTTTTAAAGAATTTTTTCATAGAACCAAACGGCAATAATCGTGGATTTTTTAAAGAATTTTTTCATAGAACCAAACGGCAATAATCGTGGATTTTTTAAAGAATTTTTTCCATAGAACCAAACGGCAATAATCGTGGATTTTTTAAAGAATTTTTTCCATAGAACCAAACGGCAATAATCGTGGATTTTTTAAAGAATTTTTCCATAGAACCAAACGGCAATAATCGTGGATTTTTTAAAGAAATTTTTCATAGAACCAAACGGCAATAATCGTGGATTTTTTAAAGAATTTTTTCCATAGAACCAAACGGCAATAATCGTGGATTTTTTAAAGAATTTTTCCATAGAACCAAACGGCAATAATCGTGGATTTTTTAAAGAAATTTTTCATAGAACCAAACGGCAATAATCGTGGATTTTTTAAAGAATTTTTTCATAGAACCAAACGGCAATAGCCGTGGATTTTTTAAAGAAATTTTTCATAGAACCAAACGGCAATAATCGTGGATTTTTTAAAGAATTTTTTCCATAGAACCAAACGGCAATAATCGTGGATTTTTTAAAGAATTTTTCCATAGAACCAAACGGCAATAATCGTGGATTTTTTAAAGAATTTTTTCATAGAACCAAACGGCAATAATCGTGGATTTTTTAAAGAATTTTTCATAGAACCAAACGGCAATAATCGTGGATTTTTTAAAGAATTTTTTCATAGAACCAAACGGCAATAATCGTGGATTTTTTAAAGAATTTTTTCATAGAACCAAACGGCAATAATCGTGGATTTTTTAAAGATTTTTTTCCATAGAACCAAACGGCAATAGCCGTGGATTTTTTAAAGAAATTTTTCATAGAACCAAACGGCAATAATCGTGGATTTTTTAAAGAATTTTTTCATAGAACCAAACGGCAATAATCGTGGATTTTCTAAAGAATTTTTTCATAGAACCAAACAGCAATAATCGTGGCTTTTTTAAAGAATTTTTTCATAGAACCAAACGGCAATAATCGTGGATTTTTTAAAAAAAATTTCATAGAACCAAACGGCAGTAATCGTGGATTTTTTAAAGAATTTTTTCATAGAACCAAACGGCAATAATCGTGGATTTTTTAAAAAAAAAATTTTTCATAGAACCAAACGGCAATAATCGTGGATTTTTTTAAAAAAAAATTTTTTCATAGAACCAAACGGCAATAATCGTGGATTTTTTAAAAAAAATTTTTTCATAGAACCAAACGGCAATAATCGTGGATTTTTTAAAAAAAATTTTTTCATAGAACCAAACGGCAATAATCGTGGATTTTTTAAAAAAAATTTTTTCATAGAACCAAACGGCAATAATCGTGGATTTTAAAATTTTTTTTTTTCATAGAACCAAACGGCAATAATCGTGGATTTTTTAAAGAATTTTTTCATAGAACCAAAAGGCAATAATCGTGGATTTTTTAAAGAATTTGTTCATAGAACCAAACGGCAATAATCGTGGATTTTTTAAAGAATTTTTTCATAGAACCAAACGGCAATAATCGTGGATTTTTTAAAGAATTTTTTCATAGAACCAAAGGGCAATTATCGTGGATTTTTTAAAGAATTTCATTCATTAACGAAGACTGAAAACAATTTTAGCGCCACTACATTAAATTGTTGATATTTTGCACTGTACACCGTCATCTTGCCAAGGATGCGTTCCTATTCCAATATTGTTTTAATACCACATTTGCTGCAATCGTAAAAGTAATCCGCTATCGTCATTTAAAAAATCATTTGTTGTAGTTACGATTTATAAAACGAATTAAGACTGAGACTCAGGTGTTTGATTTTAATTTAATTTGTTTTTCTAGATTCCTTGGTGTTCTATTTCCCCTACTTCCTTCCTTCATTCCTAACTTCATTTCTTTGAGTTTTCCCATCAATTATCTTTGTCGAGAAGATGCGAAGAGAACTTTGAAGTAAAATTCAAGATAACTATGTACACAACTACACCTACACCGAATGTAACACAACTAAGGTAAAGAGAAAAATCTTTGGATTACATAAAACATTATTTTGCTTACAAATTGAAAGTCTCGTTTTTTGAAGGTAGTCTGTGTTGTTTTTGTTTTACTTTTTATCTAAGGTACTATGATAAAGTTTCATTTGTTTCCAAGATTCTTTAGATATTCTTGGTTAAGCGGGCTCCCCTTCTCCGCTTTACGTATTTTTTGATTAATTATCTATCTTGCTTTTTGCTGCAAGTTAAATATCCTTAATGTTGCCTTACATTCGAAATAAAAAACAAGTAGGAAGCGGATGTGCCAAGTGTGTTGCATGAAGTGTTCTATGAGTAGAGTACACATGTACATAAGTGATTCATTGTATATTGGTGTAAGTGTATTGGTATATACTTACAAGTGCTGGTGTAACATACATTCTAGGGTTCTTACTCTTTTCAATAGCTGTTGCTGTAGCTGTTTTTTGTTATTTTCCCAACACTTAACCTATTTATACGCTAGAACACTAAAGAAGATGCCACTTTTTATACGCTCCATTTATGTATGTTAAATATTCACAAGTATTTTTTAGTGAAATATTTGTGTGTGTGTCTGGATGTTCCAAATATTTTATTCATTCTAATAAGGAAAATTATTTCATAAGGAAAATGGAGAATATAAGTGGATTTTTTTGTTTTTTTTTTCTTTACTTTTTTATTTCGCAGACGTTACTGAAATGTATGTTAAGAGGCTAAGAAGAACATTTAACTGTAAAGTAAGAGTATTGTTTTAGCATTTAGATTTTTGTGTGTCGAAGTTGTTAGCTCATTTATTAGCCAGCAAGTGAGGAACGTATTGAGCTGATATATTGTTCCGCAACCAAACCCATGTTCAGACTGCGGATAGTGAATATCTAGTACACACATTCAGCGTAGATGTAAATATATTATATAAATAGCTCAATCACTCATGTAAAGAAAGTTCCGAAGGTTCGGTGTAAAAGACCGACAGCAAATTATATATATTTGGAAATGAGCCAAGGAATGAAGTGACGAGTAATTAGTGAATATAAATAGCCAATATGCGGTGTCTGTACTACCATCCAATGAATCCAATTATAAAATTTGACCCATCTCCTATTTTCTAAATACAAAACTAAAATAAAAACAAGTAAAAAAGTATCAGTTGGCTTTACCGACAGAGATATACCCTCAGTTTATGTGAATATAAACTTTCATCTACGGTCAGATTGAATCCATTTATGGCCTTCTCATTATTTTGTGGCCTTTTTTGGACACTTGAACTTGCCGACGAAAATATGGATTAGGATTAAAGTTCAAAAGGGTTGCAGAGGAAGTACTTAAAGGAATGGACCGACATAGTCCATAATGGAAGTGGATCTTATTTTGGGAATCATATATTTTCGATAGTCATTTCAGCGGGTCATCGAATAACTTTTGGACCAGTATGCCAGGAAGCATGGACTTGTCCACGGAAAACATAATACCGCTGTAAGCAGGACAACAACGAACAGCATCGGTATAAATTTTCAAAGGATCTTCGACATACCTTAAACTGCACTTAGATACAAATGTTGAACTTTTGTGGAGGAGGTACCCTAAAGTATCTCCATTTTAGAAGTTAACATAATTTGGACAACATATTAGGAGATCAAAAGTTTGGATCAAATTTGTTCAAGAGATATCGTGCATACCATTTAAGTTACATTTTATTAAATATTCGAAGGAAGTACTGGAAGTTGTGGACTTCTCAAGAAGTATGGACTTGCCACTGAAAAAACTTTTACCGTCGTAATTGAGGCAGCGAATGCAATTTGCTTCAACAAAAATCAAAGTGATTCGAGAGCTGTTCTTAAAGTGAACTTATCCGTAATTTTGTGTGATAGGTACCCGAAGGAGTGGACAAACATAGTCCATATTCGAACCTGATCTATATCTGGTAGATATATTAGGATGTGTTAAATATGGACCAAATCGGTCTCTCCCTTCAAGGGTTCTCGTGCGAACAAATTTTCGAACATTTTTGAACTTTTGTGGGGGAGGTACCTCAAGGATTGGACAGATATGGCTTATGTTCGAACTTAAACTATGTTTGGACAAAATATTACGAAGGTCAAATTTTGGACCAAATCGGTTGTTCCGTTCGAGAGTTATCTTGCGCTCCAACCACTACACACGGTGTCATAGGTTTTTTTTAACTTTAAGGTTATTTTCTCAGCAAGTATGGACTTGCCCCTAATGAGACGTGTACCGTCGTAAGCGTGCCACTGAATACAAGTTGTTACAACAAAAAAAAAAGCGAGTCGAGAGCAGGTCCTAAACTGAACTTTTCCGAAATTTTGTGTGGGAGGAGTGGACCGAAAAGGGCATTCCAGTATCTCATCTTAGTCTGATAGAAATTTCACGTTGTGCAAAGTATGGACCAAATCGGTCTCTCCCTTTAAGGGTTCTCGTGCGAACCAATTTTCCGAACATTTTTTAACTTTTGTGGGGGAGGTACCTGAGGGAGTGGACCGATATGGCCCATCTCCGAACTTAAACTAAGTTTGGACAAAATATTACGAAAGCCAAATTTTGGACTAAATCGGCACATCCGTTCGAGAGTTATTGTGCGCACCAGCCAAACAGACAGACGGACGGACATTGCTAAATCGACTCCAAATTGTCTGAAACACATTTCATCCAAACAGTCATACATTCCAAGTTTCTATATGTATATAGCGTATTTAGTGCAGCAAATACGTGAAATCGGCTTGGTACTGATTGAAAGCTTTGCAAAAGAGAAGACGAAGAGAAGCAGATGTATTTGTCATTGAAATAAATAAAGGGTTATCAATTTCGAGGTTTTAAAACTATGGGACGGGAATTCGATATCTCTCAAACTTAGTTGTTAAACCAAATTTTTTCTTTTCACTTGAAAGTCTAACATTGACGAAAATGGATCGCTTACCTATCACAAAACGCATTGAAATGATTAAAACCTACTAAAAAATTATGATTTTTTTGATCGATTTTTCGTGATTTTCTCACTCGGTGGGTATGTTAATAAACAAAATTGTCGTATTTGGGGTTCTGAGAATCCTCAGTCCATTACATCAAGAAAAAGTGACTGTTTTTAAAGAATTTTCTCATAGAACCAAAGGGCAATAGTCGTGGATTTATTAAAGAAGTTTCTCATAGAACCAAAGGGCAATAGTCGTGGATTTTTTAAAGAATTTTTTCATAGACCGCACTTAAACAAAAATGTTGATCTATCGTGTGGGTGGTAACCTAAGGAATGGACCGATAGGGTTCCCTTTTGGACAACATATTTCGAGATTCAAAGTTTGGACCAAATCGGAAGGATGTTCATTTGATGAGATATTGCGCTAATGCACACCCGCCTTGCACGCTGAAGGTCGTGGGTTCGATTCCCCGGCCAGTCAACATCAATATTTTTCAAATGTGGCAAAATACCCCTCAGTAATGTTGGCGACATTTCCTGAGTATTTCAGCCATGTAAAACTTCTCTACAAAAAGTGGTGTCTTAGACACGCCGTTCGGACTCGGCGATAAACTGTAGGTCCCATTGATCATTGAGCTAATATGAATCGGGGTGCACTTATTGATATGAGAGAAGTCTCCCTTGTCCCGTATTGGATGTTTCTGGAACAATTATATACAAAGTATGGACCAACGCAGCATTCGGTTGTCGTGCGCACCAGCCACAGCACATGCTGGCGAAGGGGGTTTTTTTTTACAGTTTTTGGGTAACTTTCTTAAGAAGTATAAACTTGCCACTGAATAAACTTGTACCATCGTAATAGTGGCCTTGAGTGTAACCTGTTGCAAGAAAAATCAAAATGATTCGAAATGAGGTCCTACCATGAATTTTCCTAAAATTTCTAACCAGATCAATGTCTCGTAGAAATATTACGATGTCCAAATAATGGACCAAATGGGTTACTGCTTTTGAGAGTTATCGTGCGCAACATTTGAACTTTTGTGGGGGAGGTACCCCAAGGAGTGGAACGCTAAGGCCCTTATTAAAACTTGGGCAAAATATTACGATTGCCAAATTTTGGATTGAATCGGTTTATCCGTTCAAGAGTTACAGCGTGTGTAGGGGCGCATGTAGATAAAATAAAAAGATAAAACTTTTGGTTTTATTTTTATCTTTTTATTGGCCCTCAACATTTGTGGTTTGCACATATCTGCTCTGGTAATTATCAGCTCTCCTGTAAAATAACATTCTAGTTACAATTGCTATGTAAGATATGAACCTGCAATGTTGCTATAAGTGTAATACAATCTACGATCTGTAATATTCTATTTTTAGATGAGTTCATAATTGTTATATTGATGCTTCCTCTTCTCTTTTGCTGTGATAATCTCTCAAACTGTTACACTGGCGTTGATGCTGGACATACGCATAGGGCTTGTTATTGATATCGTTGTTAAGCAAGGCTTAGCTTATAGAGTTGTGCAAATTGAACTATATTGAACTACCTAGTTCAAAATCTAGTTCAATGGACATCGGTCGTTTCTTTGAACAAAATGCGTATACTTATTATTTCACGTTAGTTTGTATGATGTTACTCATACGTTTTTGAACTAGGACAGTGAACTAGGTCGTTCAATTGCCCAACTCTATTATCCTAGCGCTGACGGTAGCCTAGAGGTAATGTCGTAGATTATCATGCGGGAAACCCGGGTTCAAATCCCACTGAGATATGTTTTTTTTCCTTTTTTTGTTTGGTAAAGGTTTGCTTTGTGTTTTTTTATGCAACTTGTGCAATGAAAGAAACGAATCAGCCTCAACACCTAAATCGTTCGGCTGACTACTGAATTGGTCACTGTAAACTCCTCCTACCTGTTGTTAACATCGGTGAAATGAAAGTTAGATAATTTCCCCTTTGAGAAAGTGGTGAAATTTCTTTCATTATTTCATTGGTTAGCCTTGTCCCACCAACACCAATGATGTTCAAGGTGTTTATGTTTTATATACTATAATACATTAAGGGAGCCATGTTAATTTTGAATTTTTGGTTAGTATTTGTAATTTAGCCATCTGACCCGTATTTTGACCGAGGTTACAAAAGGCAGTGAACGGGCCGACATATTGGTCATTTTTATTGAAAACCGCCAACATCATCACGCCTTGCATAATCCTCGACGTGTGTCAAAATTAACATTTCAATCCGCCGTTTAGATCCTGGCAAAAGGATATTTTTTTTTAAAAGGGACAGTGATTGTAATTTCTACTCCTGTTTTGCAATCGCTCTTTTGATCGTGGCCTTATTCTTTATCCTTGATTTGCCGCTGGGCGTTGGAAGCAACTGGCGCTTATTTCTGATCGAGTTTTCTTTCTTGCTTCTGGATGCCGAATTTTCCTAATGGCGATACCATAAACCGATATTGATTATATTTCTGGTAAGGTTAACAAACGTTAGCTGACATTTTTTCATTATCTGAGTGCTAATAGTTTTTGTGTATTTCAATTTCCACTATTCTCTGGTTTCTTCTTTCCCTGGTTCATTGTACGGCTACCCCCTTTTGGTCCATAAGCTGTCCATTCTAGGGGAGAGATCGCAAACAAATTTGTCAATGTTTAGTGACAGTCAAAACCTCAAACGTGGTTGCAGTGCGGTTGTTTAATCCGTAGTGAATCGGGGATGAAGTGTATATTTATACCCTACACCACACAGTGGTAAGGGGTATTATGTCTTTGTGCATTTGTATGTAACATACAAAAGGAAACGAAATAGACCCATAGTTCCTTTTGGGGATATGCATATAATCACTTTCTGAGTCGATTTATGCATGTCCGTCCGTCCGTCCGTCTGTCCATGTATTTTTGTTCGCAACGTACAGTTCGCATTTTTTGTCCGATTCAGCTGAAAATTGGGGACTACAACTTTTTTAGCCATAGGAAGAACGCTATTGCTTTTGGTAAAAATCGGTTCAGATTTGGATATAGCTCCCATATATATTTTCGGCCGATTTCACGTATTTGCTGTACCAAACACGCCGTAAACGTCCGATTTTGATGAAATTTGGAATGTTTAACTGAATTCGGTCTAGAAATAAGTGTGCCAAATTATATAGAAATCGGCTCAGATTTGGATATAGCTCCTATATATATTTTCGGCCGAGTTCACGTATTTTCTGTACCAAACACGCTATATATTTCCGATTTTGATGAAATTTGGAAGGTTTGACTGAATTGGGTCTAGAAATAAGCGTGCCAAATCATATCGAAATTTGTTCAGATTTGGATATAGCACCCATATATATTTTCGGCCGATTTCGCGTATTTGCTGCTCCAAACACGCTATGTAAGTCCGGTTTCAATGATATTTGGAATGTGTGACTGAATTCGGTCTGGAAATAAATGTGCCAAATTATATCAAAATCGGTTAAGATCTGGACATAGCTTCGATTTATATTTTACATATTCACAGTGGTGTAGGGTATCATATAGTCGGCCCCGCCCGACTTTGATCCTTTCCTTACTGGTTTTAGTTTGCGTTGTCATTTACCGGGAATTAAAGCATTGAAACAGCAGAAAATCGAAATTTTAAATACTTTTGGTTGCACAATTCAAAAGAATAATTATTTTAAATATTAAATTTTTTTAATGATCGCTAGTTAAGCAAATTGCCTCAATAAGTTTGTTGTCGTTTCTCGAAAAATGTTAAAAAGAGTACGAAACAGTCGAAAGTGAAACAAATTCAAAAGAGAGTGATGTGTGTTTGTGTGTTAAATCTGAAAGATTGATGAAACAAAGAATTGGTACTATAAATACTAGAATCTTGCTAACTACGGAAAACCCCCATCTATAAAAAAACAAAAAAAAAATTAAACAGTGGTCATAAAATTGTTAATTGCCATACAAACGGCAAGAAATAATTATCACAAATTGTTGATGCAAATTGCTGAGATTCGAGAGGAGCTCTTAAATTTCACTTTATCCTAATATTGTGTGGTAGGTACCCGCAGGAGTACCGATATGGTCCATATTCGAACCCGATCTATATCTGGAAGAAATAATACGATGTGTAAACTATGAACCAAATCGATTGCTCCCTTCGAAAGTTTTTGTTAACAACAATTTACAGAGAATTTTTGAACTTTTGTGGGGGACGTACCCGAAGGTGTGCAACGATATGGCCCATCGTCGAACTTAAACTAAGTTTGGACTAAATATTACGATACCCAAAATTAGGTTCGAATCGGTTGATTCCTTCGTCTGAAACGAATTTCGTCCAAACATACTTGGGGTCTAAAACCGTTATTTCGATGATGATGAGTGAATATCAAAAAAATTTAATTTCCATGAAGCCAAGGTTTGCACTATTATAATACGCGAACTATTGAAATTTACCAGTAACTATGACCATGGCTAGATTAATTCAAGTGTTTTTGAACAAAGCTCAAAAATTTGGCAAAATAATTTAATATGCGTGGAAGTTATGACCGCATAAATGAATAAAAATAGGAAAAAAACGTGGAAGCTAAAGAAGTTTTTTACGTTACTATTTGATTGCTTATTAAACCGTTCAAATGACGGACATATGTCCAAAGTAAAAGTAGAAGAATACAAAATGAAGATTACGCTTCTGATGTATCACTTTTCGAAATTTCCACTGCTTCCACCTTTTATGGATGCTGACATTTTGAAGCCGGATTTTAGGTGTTTTTCGTATTTTTAATTTAACTGGAAAGCGCATTCGAGTATTTCAAAAAACAATTAATCGGATTAAAGTACTCACAATTACGCATACTTTGATATGTATATTGGCTATGTAGCCCACACAGCAGCAGAGTAATCTACTGCCATAAACAGCTTAAATTTTAATAAAACAAGTTGCAAGCAAGCAATTTTTTTAATTCTTTATTAATTTCCGCGAAAATGTACAACTTTGTCACTAATGTTATGGGACCTCAGTAATCATATAGTACGTAGGAAGCCCTTAATTAACAATGTTTCTCAATATAATGAGAAGCGTTGTTTTAAGATTAATTTCTTATTATCAGAATTAAAACCGCCATAATTTTTGCGCGCAACAACCAAAATTAGTATCTCGAACAGATTTGAGAATCGGAATTTTTTCCCAATCTATGTAGCAAAAATCTTTCATGTAGCTTATTTTTTTTTTTAATTTTTTTTTATGGAAAACTAAAAAAATTGTATATTTCCTCATGTACCTTTTCTAGCCTAAAGGTTGCGGGTATAAAAATTTAACAGTTTTGGATATATGGTGCAAAATGTATACAAATTATGGAATTTTGAGGCAATAAATGTAGTTTTCCGAGTTCATTATTACCCCGAATATTTTATTCTCGACCGTATCTACAAATTTGCGTCAGAAGTCAGAAGATGATTCGCATTAGTTTCAGAGATATAGCACCGAATTGCTTTAAAAAATTAATATTTAACCATGTTAAGATGGTCCCGTAAAATTCAACGTGGATCTGACACAACAAAACCCAACTAGGTTTTTGTCCTTTGGGTCTGTACTTTCAAAAAGTACTCAGTTCAAATTGTTTGCCCAACATTACCTTAAAAATGTTGCACAGTATAATTTTCAATATAATTTGTTATATACATTAAATATTCAAATTTACCCCAACCCCCTTTACCTAAACACATTGATGCACTCTTGCTTATATGTTACAATCTCCATAAATATCTCATTCCTCACGGTTTTAGAAAATTCCAAGAAAAGTCTCAGTCAGTAACCCCAAAGCAAGGAAACGATTGTTGAAAAATCTGCTTATTTGATTTTTAGCATAAACAATTAATTAAAGAACATTTACACAGCCAAAGGATTAAAACAATTAATCTCTCATTAAATTCAAACGCAAACGTTCATTATATAGATTTTTGACTCAACAATCAAATTAAATACAATTAATTCGAAAAACTCTTGTTTGACTTTTGTTGGAGGATTGGGAGTTAAACGGGAGTTTCCAGGATTTGTAGATGGCAACCGGTGTATTATTTGTTAAGCAGCTTCCAAGAACACAGACACACGCACCCCCATACACAAACCTAGCATTCTACGATAGGCCTGTGCTGCTTTTATTTACCATTCTACCAATAAGTCCTGTACAGATGGATTTAATTAAAATATAATTAAAGCATTCGTAGCAATCGACAGATTGTTCGCCGACCTCCTGTCGACACTTAATGCCAAAATTAAACAAACTTAAGACTGAACAAATGGGCAAATGAAAACAAAATAAATTAATTGAATTCGAGTGGATGGCGGTGCAATGTGTGTGTGTACTCGTATTCGTATAAGAAAATGTTTCGATTTTCCATCTGCTCTTATTTGTTTTATTTAAAGTTCAAATTTCAAGGAATATTCTTTCTCGTTTAATTTTATATGAATGGGCCACCTCAATAAGACGACATTGCCAGGTAATGGCAATGCAAGGTGTACAATTGAAATAAGGCACCAACTTAAAGGACCAAGGAACAAAGCAAAGAAGCAGATGTTCAAACAAAGAATTCAAATAAAGTTCATTTAAAGTCGACAAATTTAGTTTGTCATTTCTGTCCTTTTTAGTAGAATTTGTACAATAACATTAAGAATTGTCTTGTTTTTCTTCTATGTTGTCTTTTCAGCTTATTTGTTTTTTTGTTGAAATTTAATTATTTTAGACAAATATTACGCAAAAGTAAGTTAAAAAGTATCAGACCTATGACTGCACAATGATAAAATAAAATAACGGGAGTCTTGTGCCTGAATGTACTATGAACAGCCTCCTAATATTAAAAATGAAAAATAATTGTTTCGTTGATGATAATAAAAGGAAAAACATTCACTCACATCCGATATGTGAGATGAGCTGAATAAAACCACCAGCGAAACGAAAGAAGCACATTGGTTGCGTTTGAGGGACTTCGCTAGAATTCACTTTTTCAATACAAAATCCTTAGGCCATGTTAGCTGGATTAAAATTCAATTAACTAAGTTCTTAAAAAACGTTTAAAAGACCTAAGAAATTATTTTAAAACATCGAAGTGACATCAAAAAATTTTTAACAATCTACGTGACGCCAAAAAGTTTTTTTCAAATCACCTGCATAAAAAATAATTTTTTTCAATACAGATGACGTCAAAAATATTTTGTTAATATCCCAGCAAAAAAAGTCATTACTAAGTAATGACTTTATTCAGTAAAATTTGGCAGTAGTAACTACTTACAAATATACCGTAAAAGTCATTATTTTTACATGGGGATGTCATAGGGCGGAAGTACTTCCTTAAATATGTTTTTTAAGTACATACTTAAGCACATACCGGCAGTCGAAAAGAAGGTAAAAAACATAGTTCTATTTAAAAAAAAATGAGGTGAAATTATATTCAAATTCAACACTACACATTTTTTATTTTTTTCTTTTTCATTCGATACATGCTAGTTTTGAACACACGAACTTCTGATTTGTAGTCAAACACACTACACACTAGGCCATTCGCTCGAACAGCAAGGGTTGGTTAAACTCATCCATGTACATCAACATGTTTTTGTAATTTTGTAAACAAAAACACACATGCCGACGCTGAGCTTTGAACACACAACTCTAGAATTTGTAGTCGGACACACTAGCTCTGTGCCACCATACTCATTACTTAGTAAGTAAGTAGTAAGTAAGGATGTAACTAGTTATGTGTTAACTGTTATATATGTACTGTGTGATAATGCGGAGGGTAATGAGTACTCATTACCTGGTAATGCAGAAAGTAATGACATGTGCCTACCAAATTTTTGCTGGGACACGTGACTTCAAAAATGTTTTTTTTTCTGTACTAAATAAACGTCACTTAAAAAACGTTTAAAAAAAATTCCCCTGACCTCAAACATATTTCTGAAATTCCACCTGACCACAAAAATATTCTTAAAACATCATTGTAACTTAAAACATATTTTTAAAAATCTACGTGATGTCAAAAAATTGTTGATAATCCACGTGACCTCAAAAATGTTCTTAAAGAACCCACGTAATTTCAACATGTTTTTGAAATTCGACGTGACGTCAAAATATAGTCAATGACCTCAAAACAATTTTTGAAAAATCGAGTGAAATTAAAGGTATTTATTTAAAAAATCAATGTGACCTCAAAACTAGTTTTGAAAAATGAACCTGGCCTATAACATATTTTTTAAAAAATTCACGTAACTTCAGATATATTTTTAAAAAATCCATGTGACCTCAAAAATATTTCTTAAAACTTATGTAAAAAAATTAAAAATATAAATACACGGGACTTCAAAATTATTAAAAAAATCACGTGACGTCGAAAAGGTTATCAAAAAATCCTTGTCACGACATAAATATTTTTTATAAAACCGCGTGATCTCAGACCTATTTTGAAAAATCCATGTGACATCAAACACATATTTAAATTAACACGTGACTTTAAACACAGTTTTAAAATATGCAAGTGACTTCAAAAATATATTTAAAAAGCCCATGTGACTTCAAAAATATTTTTAAAAAATCCATGTGACTTCAAAGAATTAAAAAAAATTGTACGTGACTTCCCAGCAAAAAAAGTCGTTACTAAGTAATGACTTTATTCAGTAAAATTTTTCAGTAGTAACTACTTACAAATATACCGTAAAAGTCATTATTTTTACATGGGGACGTCATAGGAAGGAAGTACTTCCTTAAATATGTTTTTTAAGTACATACTTAACCACATACCGGCAGTCGAAAAGCAGCTGAAAAGCATAGTTCTATTTTTAGAAAAAATTGAGGTGAAATTATATTCAAATTCAACACTACACATTTTTTGTTTTTTTCTTTTTCATTCGATACCTGCTAGTTTTGAACACACGAACTTCTGATTTGTAGCCAAACACACTACACACTAGGCCACTCGCACGAACAACGAGGGTTGGTTTAACTCATCCATGTACATCAACATGTTTTTGTAATTTTGTAAACAAAAAACACTCATGCCGATGCTGAGCTTTGAACACACAACTCTAGAATTTGTAGTCGGACACAGTAGCTCTGTGCCACCATACTCATTACTTAGTAAGTAAGTAGAAAGTAAGGAAGTAACTAGTTATGCAGAGTGTAATGAGCACTCATTACCCGGTAATGCAAGATGTAATGGCATGTGCTTACCAAATTTTTGCTGGGTTTAAATATATTTTTAAAATAACCACGAGACTAAAAAAAAATTTTTAAAAAATACGTGACCTCAAATATATTTTTAAAAAATTACGTGACCTCAAAAATATTTTTAAAAAAATCCACGCGACCTCAAAAATATTTTTAAAAAATTCACGCGACATCAAAAATATCTTTAAAAAATGCTCGAGACCTCCAAAAATATTTGTAAAAATCCACGTTACCTCAAAAATATTTTTGGAAAATTCACGTGACCTTCAAAAATACACGGTGCGCCTTAACTAATTTTAAATGGAAGGTGCTTACACCTGGGAAGTTTTTGCAGATTCTGAAACTACAATGCTCATAGATGAGAAATATCAAGAAACAAAAAAATCGCCGGAGGGATTCTCAAATAAATCGCGATTTAAGTTCAAATTTTTAGGGGTTCTTTATGTTTTCACGATTTTGCCTATGTAAATGGGCCTAAAGAAAATATTGTAGCTGTGAAAATTCTCCAGAAGATTGACCTTTATGATATTTTCGTAGGTTTTACCGTTTTTGAGACATAGAAGTTCAAATTGGGACAATTCAAATTGGGACAAGTCTCCTTATAAAACAATGTTATGACTGCAATTTTCCAACTTAAACGTATATATCTCAAAAATGGTAAAACCTAAGAAAAAATAAATCAGCCAATCTTGTAGAGAATTTTCACAGCTACAAAATTTTCTTTAGTCCTATATTATCATGACTTGCGGTTTTCAAGCAAAATCTTGAAGACATAAGATAAAAACCTAAAAATTTGAACTGAACCTCTTTATCTCGAAAATGGAAAAACCTACGAAAAAACCTAAAGGTCAGTCTTGTAGAGAATTTTGAGCTACAACATTTCCTTTAGACTCATTTCGATACGGTTTGCGGTTTCCAAGCAAAATCGTGAAAACCTAAAAAACCCCTAAAATTATAAATTTTGATCCCGATTTATTTAAAAATTCCCTCCGGCGATTTTTTTCTGTTTTTTTTTTATTTTTCTTATCTATGAACATTGCTGTTTCAGAATCCTCGAAATCTTCCCCTGTGTAAGCGTTTTCCATTAAAAGTTAGTTAAGGCGAACCCTTCATGATATTGTTTTATAAAGGGGTGATACGGTCAGTAGTGCATTGTCTCAATTTGAACTTCTATATCTCAAAAACGGCAAAACCTACGAAAATATTAGGAAAATCAATCTTTTTCAAGCAAAATCGTGAAAACCGAAAGAACCCCTAAAAATGTAAATGAAAATCCCTCCGGCGATTTTTTTGTTTCTTGATATTTCTCATCTATGAGCATTGTAGTTTCAGAATCAGCAAAAACTTCCCAGGTGTAAGCACCTTTCATTTAAATTTGGTTAAGGCACACCGTGAATATTTTTAAAAATCCAAGTGACATCAAAATATGTTTACATATTCCAAGTGACATCAAAATATGTTTAAAAATTCTAAGTGACACCAAAATATGTTTAAAAAATCCACGTGACCCCAAAAATATTTCTGAAATTTCACCTGAACTCAAAAGCATTTTTGAAAGTCCACCTGACCTCAATAATATTCTTAAAACATCCACATAATTCCAAAGATATTTTTAAAAATCAAGGTGATGTCAAAAAATTTGTTAATAATCGACCTGACCTCATAAATATTTTTTAAAAACCCACGAAACTTCAAAAATATTTTTAAAAATCCACTTGACGTCAAAAAATGTTTAATATTCACGTGACCTCAAAACAATTTTTAAAACTTCAAGTGTTTTTAAAAGTATTTTTAACAAATCCACGTGACCTTAAGACTATTTTTGAAAAAACACCCGAACTCAAAATTATTTTTAAAACTTCAAGTGACTTTAAAAGTATTTTAAAAAATCCACGTCACCTCAAGACTATTTTTGAAAACACACGCGAACTCAAAATTATTTTTAAAAAATACATGTGACCTCAAAAATATTTTTAAAAAATCCACGTGACCTTAAAAATATTTTTGAGAAATACACGTGAACTCAAAATTATTTTTAAAAAATTCATGTGGCCTCAAAAATATTTTTAAGAAATCCACGTGACCTTTATTTATAAAAACCATGTTTTTATAAAAACCAAGTGACTTCCAAAATATTAAAAAAAATCACGTGACTTTTAATATATTTTTAAAAAATCCACGTGACTTTAAACATATTTAAAAAAATCAACGTGACCCCAGGTATATTTATAAAAAAAACCCATCTGACCACAAAAATGTTTTTAAAAAAATCCACGTAACCTCAAAAATGTTTTTAAAGGATCCACGTGACTTCAAAAATATTTTTAAGAAAGAGCCCTCTAATAATATTTGTAAAAATCCAAATTACCTCAAAAATATTTTTAGAAAATTCACTTGACCTCAAAAATATTTTAAAAAACTGCACCTTACCTCCAAAAATATTTTTAAAAATCCAAGTGACATCAAAATATGTTTAGAAAATCGAGATAACTTCAAGAATATATTTTTAAAAATTACGTGACCTCAAAAATATTTTTAAAAACTTCACCCGACCTCAAATATATCTTTAAAAAAGGCTCGAGACCTCCAATAATATTTGTAAAAATACACGTTACCTCAAAAATATTTTTTAAAAATGCAATTGACCTCAAAAATATTTAAAAAAAAATCCACGTAACTTCAAACATATTTTCAAAAAATTCACGTGACATCAAAAATATTTTTAAAAAATTCACGTTACCCCAAAAATATTTCTGAAATTTCACCTGACCTCAAAAGTAGTTTTGAAAATTCAGCTGACCTCAAAAATATTCTTAAAACATCCACATAACTTCAAACATATTTTTAAAAACCTACGTGATGTCAAAAAAAAAAAATTGTTAATAATCTACGTAACTTCAAAAATATTTTTAAAAATCCACGTGACGTCAAAAAATTTATAAAATGGTGACCTCAAAACAATTTTTAAAAATTCAAAAAATTCAAGTATTTTTAAAAAATATTATATTAAATTATTTTTAAAGAATTCATGCGACTTAAAAATATTTTTAAAAAATCCACGTGAACTCAAAATTATTTTTAAAAAAAATATTTTTGAATATTTTTTAAATATTTTTATAAAAACCAAGTGACTTCAAAAATATTAAAAAAATTCACGTGACTTTAAAAATATTAAAAAAATTCACGTGACTTTAAAAATATTCTACTTGGAACTTTAAACATATTTTTAAAAAAATCAACGTGACCCCAGGAATATTTATAAAAAACCCAACTGACCACAAAAGTATTTTTAAAAAAATCCACGTAACCGCAAAAATGTTTTTAAATGATCCACGTGACTTCAAAAATATTTTTAAGAAATGCTCGAGACCTCCAATAAAACTTGTAAAAATCCACGTTACCTCAAAAATATTTTTAGAAAATTCACGTGACCTCAAAAATATTTTAAAAAACTGCACCTAACCTCAAAAATATTTTTAAAAATCCAAGTGACATCAAAATATGTTTAAAAAATCGAGGTAACTTCAAGTATATTTTCAAAAAATTTACGTGGCTTTAATTATATTTTTAAAAATTACGTGACCTCAAATAAATTTTTAAAAAATTCACGCGACCTCAAAAATATCTTTAAAAATCAGTTTCCTTATAAATATTTTTAGAAAATGCACGTGACATCGAAAATAATTAAAAGAAAATCCACGTAACTTCAAACATATTTTCAAAAAATTTACGTGACCTCAGATATATTTTTCAAAAATTCACGTGAAAGTTGACCTGACCTCAAAAATATTCTTAAAACTTTCACATAACTTCAAACTTTCACATAACTTCAAACATATTTTTAAAAATCTACGTGATGTCAACAATTTGTTAATAATCGACGTGACCTCAAAAATATGTTTAAAAAACCCACGTAACTTCAAAAATATTTTTAAAAAACCACGTAATGTCAAAAATGTTTAATATACACGTGATCTCAAAACAATTCTTAAAAATTCAAGTGACGTTAAAATTATTTTTAAAAAATCCACGTGACCTCAAAACTACTTTTAACAAATACACGTGAACTTAAAATTATTTTTAAAAAATTCATGTGACCTCAAAAATATTTTTAAAAAATCCACGTGACCTTAAAAATATTTTTGAGAAATGCACGTGAACTCAAAATTATTTTCAAATAGTTCATGTGAAATCAAAAATATTTTTAAAAAATCCACGTGACCTCAAAAAAATATTTTTAATTATTTTTATAAAAACCAAGTGACTTCAAACATATTAAAAAAAATCCACGTGACTTTATATATTTTTAAAAAATCCACTTGACTCCAAACATATTTAAAAAAATCCACATGACCCCAGGAATATTTATAAAAAAAACCCATCTGACTTCAAAGTTTTTTTTGAAAAAAATAGACTTAACCTCAAAAATTTTTTTTAAAGGATCCACGTGACTTCAGACATATTTTTAAGAAATGCTCGAATCCTGCAATAATATTTGTAAAAATCCACGTTACCTCAAAATATTTTTAGAAAATTCACGTGACCTCAAAAATATTTTAAAAAACTGCACATGACCTCGAAAAATATTTGTAAAAATCCGAGTGACATCAAAGTATGCTTAGAAAATCGACGTAACGTCAAGTATATTTTCAAAAAAAAAATTAACCTGACCTCAAAAATATTTTTAAAAAATTCAAGTGAGAACAAAAATATTTTTAAAAATATTTAAAAATACGTGACCTCATAGACATTTAAAAAATCCTAGTGACCTCAAAAATATTTAAAAAAAATCCATGTGACTTCAAACATATTTTTAAAATAACCACGAGACTTCAACACGATTTTTAAAATTAAGTGAACTCAAAAATATTTTTACAATATCCACTATTTTTAAAATCTCGTGACTTGCAAGATGTACATATTTAAACAATTTTACGTTACCCCAAAATATTTTTAAAATTGCCACGTGAACTCAAAAATATTTTTAGAAAATTTACGAGAATTCAAAATTAATTTAAAAAATCCACATGATCTTCAAAAATATTTTTTAAAAATCGTTGTGTCCCAAACATATTTTTGTTTTTTTTTTTTTTAAATCGACGTAACCAAGAATATTTTTAAAAAATCCACGTGATGCCATAAATATTTTTTATTAATTTATTTAATAATTTAATTTAAAATATTATTAATATTTTAAAATAATAATTATTATTAACGTGGTGGAATGGTAAACACGTCCGCCTTGCACTCCGAAGGTCTGCGGTTCAATGCCTGACCAGGTCTACAACATTTTCGGTGGTGGTAAATCCTCTCAGCGTAATGTTGGCTTAGACTTCCTCATTACTTCTGTCATCAAAAACATCTCTCTATAAGTGGTGTCGTAAGACAGTCATTCGAAATTGGCGATAAAAAGTAGGTCCCATATCATTGAGTCAATATGAAGCGGCTTACACACATTGATATGATGGTGTGGTAATTAAAATCTAAATATAAAATATTAAAATTAATCATACGCTCTATCACCTTCACTCATAATGATAAATATTACTTAAAAAACAAATTCTAATTTTTCTTCTCAAATATTTTAAATTTATATTAGAAATATTAAAAACGAACTTTAAACATTTGTGGCTCACAATTAGCCTCATTTAACGTTATAATAACACTTTTTTCTACAATTGAACGAACAACACAAACAAAAGGGAAAACCTTGAAAAGTTCACTACATTTGTGGGACATCATTTTCTTACATTACTTTGCAGGACAATTGTCATTTACGTTTATTATTTGGTGTCAGAGAGCATTGTTGTCTTTTCGTTTTCCTTTGGTTATCCGCTGGTTTGGTGTCACGATTCTTTTCATGTCCACATCACTACAAAAATATTCAGTGAAAATATTTTCAAAGACCCTGCACTGCATGTGGTGTGAATTCCACCACTCAGGCCAATAAAAACGAACGTGCCTTTTCGTTTGAGTAACAGCGACAGAACCCCATATAGAGAGAGACAGAGTGAAGGCTACTGTCACATTAGCATAAAGCAAAATTTGCATTGCAATTTTTTCAAGCATTTCTAACTGTTCCTTTTACGTTGCAATCGTTGCATTGTGTTAGTTTGTCATTGTTGTTTGTTTGGTAACTACTGCTGCTGCTGTCGCTGACACAATTCACTCGGCTGATGGAAAAGGACACCGCTTATGGTGTGAACTGTTTAGTGCCCAGTCGACAAAGTGAAGAATTTATGCGTGACTTGCCGTTGAACTTTACTACCAAATGTTGAATTTTCAGTTTTTCTCTTCTTTTTCTTGCTATTGTTTTTATTGTTGTCATAGGTGTTCGCGTCTAAGTATGTCTGTCATTTACATATGGTCAATGAGTGTGTATGTGGCAAGTTAGAATGTTAAAACTGGCTTGCCACTTAAATGTTGTTGTAGACTTTTTTGCCTGAAAAAGTGAAATTTGAATGTTGACAGATTTTTTTGTAGACTACATCACTCAACTACGACATTAAGTGGACAGGATTTCATAAAGTCAAAGTATGTTCCTTGGATTAGAAATGCTTGACCTAAAGACAAATGCTGGTAATAATAACAACCGTCTTGCCTACCCACAGCAAATTTTTCAAAATTGTTATTTCTTATGGCACAATATTATCATTTTTAATTCTCAGTAAAGAGAAAATTGTCAGTCTTAAAAATTCCTTCTCCTACAAAGGAATTTGTATAAAAGTATTCGTTTATATGTGTGAACCGTCCGTAGGTTCGTAACTGTCTTTTGGCTGGATACGCTACAGTTGTCATTGCCGATGTAAATCTCGCGGCACATATGGTATTCTTCTTCAACTGATTTTACATTTCCAAATGATCCAACACCTGTTTTGAACTAGACTTAAGCACAAAATTGCAACCGTTTGTGGGGTGAAGGAGACTAGGAAGACCGAAGAACTCCACTGCCTTACAGAATTAAAACTTTGCATGGGGTTTTTAGATATTCGGCGAATTATTCTGGGACGTACTACTTTCCCCAATAATAAAATATATGTACTTATTGTAATAGGGCTACAGGGAAAGTGTAGAAGCTTCAAAACTATCCAAGATTTTAGCTTTACTGTAATCGTTGGAGACAGCTAAATACCCTCAGTCTATGACTACAAAAATAATAGCAGGAGTGACGGACTTAAATGTCCTATGAACTGTAGTAAAATCCTGTAACTCAGTTTTTGGTTACCGAAAAAATCGGTAAAATTTAAACGTAAAATTATGTATGAAAGGTATCACTAAACATTGACAACACTGTGGCTATCGTTGACCTTAGCGACACTTTATGTATTTTGCTAAAACATTTAGTTAATTACCGAAATTCGAAGCCCTTAATCCTACCGATTTTAGCCGGAAAACAAAAAAAATGATTTAGGCAATCCCACTACAGACTCCTAATTTGAAAACAGAAGAGCCACTTTCATATTTTTCATAATAGCTATACATCCAAATATCACATAAAATAAAAGTAATTTAATTAAGTCATCATCTGTTAAAAAAAATTCTTTATATAACTTTCAAATGAAAACTTTCCATTTTTTGTTGCATATTGAAGCGTATGATTGCTCACATTTCAAGTGCACTTCATAGCGTATGCTTAATGTATCGCATTAAGTATGCGCTGTGAAGCACACATACTCCTTATAATCTCAATTGCAATACTTCATCGTTTTGAGAGATTAAGTTTTGAGTTGTATGAACAATTCTTAGAACAAGAAATCAAAAAAAAAAAAAAAAATAAAAAAAATTTATATATACATAAAAAAACAAAAACTTGGAAGTAATTAAAAAAATAGTTTTTCTCAGAAATGCATGAGATGGCATTTCCCAAGAACACTTCTTTCACGTGCTGCATACTTGAGATTGGGTGATAGATATAGACCATAATGTCCTGGGTATATACAGTGGCGCCCAACTAATTAGGAAATCTAAAACAGGGCCGACCAAAAAGAGGACAGCCAAAAAATGTGAATGTATTAAAAACATTGACAATTTGTGACAGTGTGTTATGTTAATAAGTTTGTATGTACGAAAGCTACACAATATTTGTTCTCTCTTGCACGCTTTTTCTTTGTGTTCGGATCGTGTGTGTGTGTGAATTCGTAATCAGCGATAATCGCCTGTTCGGCAATGCACTACATATATTTTAATATTCTACTCTATTCACCTCTTCAAAGATTTTTATGAAATAAATTTTGTATAAGCATTATTGCGTAATGTCAAAACATAAAGAGATTTCTCTTATGTGGTGGAAGGAAATTCCTCTTTACTAAATATAGTCTACATTAGCCTGGGCAGCTAATAATAAGGGACCCTAGGCGTAAAATTAACTTTAACGTTATTTCATGCTTTAGTCTTACCGCAGGTCCTTAGGAGTATTCAATAGACTAGAAGACCTCCTTAACAAGCTTCTATAGCATAGAAAACCTCCTTAAGAAGTTTCTATAGAATAGAAGTCCTCCTCAGGAGGCTTCAATAGAATAGAACACCTCCATAGGAGGCTTCTATAGATTAGTAAATCCCTTTTGAAGGGATAGAAGAATAGAATATAAGATCTTCTTAAGGTACTTCTATAGAATAGAAGACCTTCTATAGAATAGAAGACCTTCTATAGAATAGAAGACCTCCTTATGAGGCTTCCACAAAATAGAAGAACTCCTTAGGAGGCTTCTATAGAATAGAAGACCTCCTTAGGAGGCTTCTATAGAATAGAAGACCTCCTTAGGAGGTTTCTATGGAATAGAAGACCTCCTTAGGAGGTTTCTATAGAATAGAAGACCTCCTAAGGAGGCTTATATAGAATAGAAGACCTCCTAAGGAGACTTATATAGAATAGAAGACCTCCTAAGGAGGCTTCTATAGAATAGAAGACCTCCTAAGGAGGCTTCTATAGAATAGAAGACCTCCTAAGGAGGCTTCTAAAGAATAGAAGACCTCCTAAGGAGGCTTCTAAAGAATAGAAGACCTCCTAAGGAAGCGTCTATAGAATAGAAGACCTCCTAAGGAGGCTTCAATATAATAGAAGACCTCCTAAGGAGGCTTCTATAGAATAGAAGACCTCCTTAGGTGGCTTTAATAGAAAAGTATACCACCTTAGGTGGCCCCTATAGAACAGAAGACCTCCTTGGCAGGCTTCTATAGAATATGAGACCTCCTTAGGAGGCGTCTATAGAATAGAAGACCTCCTAAGGAGGCTTCTATAGAATAGAAGACCTCCTAAGGAGGCTTCTATAGAATAGAAGATCTCCTAAGGAGGCTTCAATAGAATAGAAGACCTCCTAAGGAGGCTTCTAAAGAATAGAAGGCCTCCTAAGGATACTTCTATAGAATAGAAGACCTCGTAAGGAGGCTTCTATAGAATAGAAGACCTCGTAAGGAGGCTTCTATAGAATAAGAGACCTCCTAAGGAGGCTTCTATAGAAATGAAGTCCCCCTAAGGAGGCTTCTATAGAATGGAAGACCTCCTAAGGAGGCTTCTATAGAATAGATGACCGCCTAAGGAGGCTTCTATAGAATAGAAGACCTCCTAAGGAGGCTTCTATTGCACAGAAGACCTCCTAAGGAGGCTTCTAAAGAAAAGGCTTCTAAAGAAAAGAAGACCTCCTTAGCTGGGCCCTATAGAATAGAAGACCTCCCAAGGAGGCTTCTATAGAATAGAATACCTCCTAAGGAGGCTTCTATAGAATAGAAGACCTCCTAAGGATGCTTCTATAGAATAGAAGACCTCGTAAGGAGGCTTCTATAGAATAGCAGACCTCGTAAGGAGGCTTCTATAGAATAAAAGACCTCCTAAGGAGGCTTCTATAGAAAAGAAGTCCTCCTAAGGAGGCTTCTATAGAATAGAAGACCTCCTAAGGAGACTTCTATAGAATAGATGACCTCCTAAGGAGGCTTCTATAGAATAGAAGACCTCCTAAGGAGGCTTCTATAGAATAGAAGACCTCCTAAGGAGGCTTCTATAGAATAGAAGACATCCTATGGAGGCTTCTATAGAATAGAAGACATCCTATGGAGGCTTCTGTAGAATAGAAGACATCCTATAAAGGCTTCTATTGCACAGAAGACCTCCTAAGGAGGCTACCATAGAATAGGAGACCTCCCAAGGAGGCTTCTATAGAATAGAAGACCTCCTAAGGAGGCTTCTATAGAATATAAGACCTCCTAAGGAGGCTTCTATAGAATAGAAGACCTCCTAATGAGGCTTCTATAGAATAGAAGACCTCCTAAGGAGGCTTCTATAGAATAGGAGACCTCCCAAGGAGGTTTCTATAGAATAGAAGACCTCCTAAGGAGGCTTCTATAGAATAGAAGACCTCCTAAGGAGGCTTCTATAGAATAGAAGACCTCCTAAGGAGGCTTCTATAGAATAGAAGTCCTCCTAAGGAGGCTTCTATAGAATAGAAGACCTCCTAAGGAGGCTTCTATAGAATAGGTGACCTCCTAAGGAGGCTTCTATAGAAGACCTCCTAAGGATGCTTCTATAGAATAGAAGACAACCTATGGAGGTTTCTATTGCACAGAAGACCTCCTAAGGAGGCTTCTATAGAATAGGAGACCTCCCAAGGAGGCTTCTATAGAATAGAAGACCTCCTAAGGAGGCTTCTATAGAATAGAAGACCTTCTAAGAAGGCTTCTATAGAATAGAAGACCTAGTAAGGAGGCTTCTATAGAATAGAAGACCTCCTAAGGAGGCTTGGCTCATTTTAACATATTCCGATTGTGCTCAAACTTTGGCAATCATAAAATCTAACAAAACTAAACACTTTGCAGCCTAAAAATATTCGGCATCAATTTTTTCCCTTTGAGTTAAAACCAGTCTACTACACACTTACTCTCAAAACTTCCAAAACCTATTTTGTCGCCAACCAAGATGCAATTTCTTTGTAAGGCCAAGGCGCTGTTCATAGGATATTTAGGTCTATCTCTTACGTCATAGGCTGGGTGTATTTAGAAGTACGTACGCAAACAAATACAACCACAGCTATAGAAAAAAATCCCTTCATACATATATCAAGTAAAAGTGACGTTGATAAAATAGATAATGACATGAAAACACACAACCGATAACTTAATTGAAACAAATTTAATTAAAAACGAAATTATAAAAAATGTATCTGATTAAACATTTTCTCATTGCAAAACGTAATCCGATAATCAATACAAAATGTACCAAACACAAAATTCCTATTAAAATTTGACAACATCCGACATTTCCATTTACACGAACTCACAAACACACGCACACGTATAGCATACATAACATGAAAATCTACTAACAAATGTTTTGCACGACAATATGTGCAGAACAAAAATATGTACAAGTCATATGTACATTAGGGATATGACTTTTTGACACTTTTTCAAAAATGATTTCCTGTATCAAGAAAGAATTAACTTTTAAGCCAAAAATAACGTTCATTTTATTTAACTATTAAGAAAAGATCACGCACAAACCACTTTGATTTTTATACCCTACCACCTATGTGGAAAGGGTATTATAAGTTTGTTTTGGTAAAAATTCATGTAACACCGCGAAATATTCGTGGAAGACCCCCAATGTAGTATACCAACCTTCATATCTCGACGAGATAAAGCGATTTTGAGATGTGTGTCCGTCCGCCCGTCTGTCCATTATAAATTGTAAACAAACTCCAGGCCGCAATTATGGGCCGATCGCCAGGAAATTTTGTATGGAGGTCGGGTTTAGACCAGAATAGATCCCTATTTTTATTGGTGACGATCGTGAAATATTAAGCGGGTGAAATGGACCAAAAACATAATTTTTATCCGATTTTGTAGCTGCTCTGTGGGTCGCAATAATAGTCCGATCGCCTCAAAATTTTAAATAAGGTAAGAGTATACGACAATGAAGAAGTTTGCAATTTGAGATGGCGATCAGATAATATTTAGAGTGTTAAATGGACCACAACGTTTGTGTGAAAATTGTGAAAATGTTTAATATACAGGTTATATCTTTATTCCTGGAAGAGGCATTCCAGGCAAGTAAGCTATACTTGGAAGAGGAACGCTTGACCTTTATATTTGTGTCAATTGTGTTGGTGTACATGATAAGATAACAGAGTTACAGCCTAATATACTCAGTTATTTGTTAGTAGTGTAATAATAAACACGCTAGAGGTCGCAATTATAGCTCAATAATCACGAAATTTTGCACGAGGTAAGAGTGTTGATAGAAGAAGATGCCTACAATTTTAATTGATGATCTGATATCTTTTAACTGGTGAAATGGACCATTACTTTTGTATGAAAAATAAAATAATATTTTTGGTCTATATTTTATTTCCTGGTGGGCATATACCGGCAAAGTAGACTACATATGGAAATAGAACTACTGTTCTTCCCCCTGATGCAAATAGCAATAACGTGTCTGCTAGATAAGGGGCCTACTGCCTGATATATAATGGGTTTTGTGTAGAGAACAACATTTCCCATTCCCAGTTTTTGCATTATTGCAAATAGCATGGTGCTCTAGCGTATTAATTGTCTAATTGGATTTTTATACATACATTGCAGCATGGGTCACTTTGCCACTTTTTTCAAAACGATTTCCCAGCCAGGCAACTTCAAAGGCGATTACTTTGATACTATTATATGTTTTCTGAAATACCCGAATGCGCGTCGCAGTTAGATCAAAAGAACAGAAAACACCTAAAATCTGGCTTCAAAATGTCAGCATCCATAACATGTGGATGTAGTGGAGATTTTGAAATGTGATACATTAGAAGTGTAATCTTCATTTTGTATTCTTCTACTTTTACTTTGGACAGATATGCGTAATTTAAACGATTTAACTGCCAATCGAATAACAACGTAAAAAACTCGTTTTCTCCAACATGTTTTTACCTATTTTTATTAATTTACGCGGTCATAGTATCCGCGCATATTAACTTTTTTAGACACATTTTTGAGCTTGAGCTTGAACACTTGAGCTTGAGCTTGAACACTTCGTTTGATCCAATTATATTCATATTTCGTGGTACACTGCAATATTTCGTCATATATGCTTTAAGTGACTCCAAAAAGTTTTCAAAAAAGCTCATGTACAACAACTTGAAAAGCATTTTGTGCGTGACCTTTTTTTATCGAATCACATTATAATTAAGATTTTATCTAATTTTACGCAAAAGCTCATCAAAATATGATACAGGGATATTAGGTTGTAAAAAAGTCATAACCCTAATGTACATATGTTCGTATATAATTTCATAATATTTTTTGTGTATGTTTCGTTTTCCGTTACCACGAAGATATTAAAACAATTTCCTTTTGTTTTGTTGCTTATCCGTGTGTAGTTATTTTTATTTTAAAAAAGAGTATATTACATAGAAATAAATGTGAGAATTTTTAAAAAAGCCACGAAAGAAAATTTAGCGGAACATAGAAAAGAAATTACTGAAAGCAAAACATATCATGAGAAAGCCAAAATCTTCTTGCAGGGGAAGTATTTATATGGAAAATATGACAGAAATATTTCTGGACAAGCTAGCGATCTGAAAATTTCGATTGTGGTTCCAGATGAGCAAAACCGTGTAGTTATATTGGTACAACTTTCATCTCAAGTTCACACTGACCTCTCCTGGAGAGCTGCACCTGGAATGTTCGGACTCTTTATATAAAAGGTGCAGCCTAAGCACGGACAGATGTACTTGTCAAAGTAAAATACCAATATTACTTCCACACAGGAAATATTATGGATTGGAAGAGGCCTTACAACAACAGCTAAAGCTGACACACTGTATTACAGCTCCCATGATATAAAACATGACTTTGGTTGCGTATTTGTAGTGGGACGGAAGTAACACTATCACGGTGCTCTTGAATCAAATTTAAATGGAAGGTGCTTACACCTGGGAAGTTTTTGCGGATTCTGAAACTACAATGTTCATAGATGAGAAAAATCAAAAAACGAAATAAATAACCGGAGCGCTTTTTAAATAAATCGCGATTCAAGTTGACATTTTTAGAGGTTGTTTAGGTTTTCACGATTTTGCTTAGAAACCGCAATTCCTATCAAAATGAGATTGAAGAAAATGTTGTAGCTATTAAAATTCTCTACAAGATTGACCTTTAGGGTATTTTCGTAGGTTTTACCATTTTTGAGATGTTGAAGTTCAAATTGGGACAATGTATCGCCCCTTATAAAACAATGTCATGAAGGGTGTGCCTTAACTAACTTTTAATGAAAACCGCTTACACAGGGGAAGTTTTTGTGGATTCTAAAACAGCAATGTTCATAGATTAGACAAATCTAAAAGACAATAAAAAATCGCTGCAGGGATTTTTAAATAAATCGCGGTCAAAATTCACATTTTTAGGAGTTATTTAGGTTTTCACGATTTAGCTTAGAAACCGCAAGTCCAATCAAAATAAATCTAAAGAAAATGTTGTAGCTGTGAAAATTCTCTACAGGATTGACGTTTACATTTTTAGGTTTTTTTGTTAGGCTTTCGCGATTTTGCTTGAATACGGCAAGCCTTATCGGCATGAAACCTGAGCAAATCTTATAGCTGTGGAAATTCTCTACAAGACTGGCTTATGTAATTTTTCCTAGGTTGTACCATTTTTTTAGATATATAAGTTTAATTTGGGAAATTGCAGTCATGACATTGTTTTATAAGGAGACGATACTGAATTGAATTTGAATTGTTCCAATTTCAACTTCTATATCTCAAAAGTTGTAAAACCTGCGAAAATATCATTAAGGTCAATCTTGTAGAGAATTTTGATAGCTAAAACATTTTCTTTTTTCCCATTTTGAAAGGACTTGCGGTTTCCAAACAAAATCGCAAAAACCTAAACAACCCCTAAAAATGTCAACCTGAATCGCGATTTATTTAAAAAGCGCTCCGGCCATTTTTTTAGTTTTTTGATTTTTCTCATCTATGAACATTGTAGTTTCAGAATCCGCAAAAACTTTATTCAAGAGCACCGTGCTATACATGCTCTTCCCACTGAAATCATGGACGAGCAGATCAATTATATATTTTACGAGCGCTTTAAAGAAACATATGACCAAAGTACTGTCCATGACAGGAAAGGAGAATATATTTGGCACAAATGTCGACAAATTCAGTTTCCACAGTGAAACCTTTAAAAGGAAGAAGAAATCCGTTATGAAAAAAAGAAGACATGCCCGTTTAAATTTGAAAATGTAAGAAACACAGACTTTTACTACTTTTACAGTTATAAAAAAAGAAGTGACCCAAACGAACTAAAGGCATTTTCTTTCTCCATGGATCCCAACACGATAGAATTTTGCATCAGAACACTTGAATTTTATTCTGGTCAACTTTGTAGCACAGTGCCATTTATCGACATTCCAATGTTTTTGCGATCTATTCAGCGGATTTTAGTCAAACTCCTTTTTGGACCTACTGTATGGCGAAATTGATTTTTTTAAACTTTTGAGTCATTTAGAGTAGTTCGAGATTTTTAAATCACCTACCAAAAAATAAATTTTTGTTGTGACCAAAAGTAATAGCAGTAATTTTCGCTTAGTTGCTTTTTAGCTATGTTTTGGCTTTAGCATTTCAATTCGTTTCTTCTTGCATAGAACAAATACGCCATTTTATGTCAAATTTAAATACATTTCTGCAATGAGCGAAAAGTACTGTATCGAGTACTAACTGTGTAGTGCAGTGTGGCAATCTTCTGCTGAGGCGATTCTACCAACCATTTTCATTTTCTGTTCCATTTCAAATATATTATTTTCTCATATTACGAATTAGTACGTACCTACCAAATTATTATGTAATATATTGCATTACCTGAAAGCAAAAAAATATACAAATTTAGTAAGTGTGGTATAAATGGTCAATTATAATTATAAAATTATTTAAAAACTAAATTTGTTTTGTTGCAATTAAAACCGTAATAAATATACCATTTGCATTTATTGCAATAATCCTATTAAAAATTATATTAAATTAAATACAATTTAGGTATAAGCAAATTAAGCGTTTTGCTAAAATATAATAATTCATTAATTAATAATAATTGACTGAGCATTTTTAAATGAACCTAGAAAATTGGTAGTTCATTAATAATAATATATAAAAAGATTGTGATTATACTAAAATAACTGTTGATATGGAAACAAATAAAAATATTAAATAATAAAAACAAAGAACTTCGCCAGAAGGATCAGGTTTTTAATAGTATAGTAGAGTTACATATAACCAAAAATAGACCACTTTAGTATGGGGCATATTGTTAAGATAACGAAATCACGTTTTGAATGTCGATTTAGTGAAAAAGTTTCCACAGCGACTTCTAAAGGAAATGTATATTTTTTTCTATAGAAAAATGTGGATTTATATTTTCTGAACAAACACTGTGGTTTTGTCTAGGGCTGAGGTAAGCTCAGTCGCTGCCAGCGTTAGCCTAACAACCCACAAACCTTAAGTAAAACACGTGTCCTTTCAATCCTTATTGTACATTCTTGGTGTTTGTTGAACGAATAATATACATATGTGAGGAAAATGGATGTAGTACGAGGGGCACTGGAAAACTTTCTGGCCTAGACAACACGAAGTGTCGCCAAATGTCATTTGATTTTTGTACCCTCAGCCTTTAGACTAAAGAGGGTGGTATATACACTTTTATACGATGAAAAATGAAAATTTGCCTCATCGAAATAATGGTTTTAGACCCCAAGTATGTTTGGACGAAATGTGTTTCAGAAAATTTGGAGTCGATCTAGCCATGTCCGTCCGTCTGCTTGTCTGTCCTGCTGGCTGGAGCGCACGATAACTCTCGAACGGATTAACCGATTCGGTCCAAAGTTTGGCTTTCGTAATATTTTGTCCAAACTTAGTTTAAGTTCCAAGATGGGAGATATCGGTGCACGCCTTCGGGTACCTCCCCCACAAAAGTTCGAAAATGTTCGGACATTTTGTGCGCATTATAACTCTTGAAGGGAGCAGTCGATTTGGTCCATACTTTGCACATCGTGAAATTTCTACCAGACTTAGATAAGGTTCCAATATAGACTCAATCGGTCCACTCCTTCGGGTACCTCCCACACAAAATTTTGAAAAAGTTCAGTTTAGGAGCTGCTGTCGAATCGCTTTGATTTTTGTTGTAACAACTTGTTTTCATTCCCCTCTATACGACGGAAAAATTGTGCGCACGATAACTCTTGAAGTATATATCTACCAGATATAGATCAGGTTCGAATATGGACTATATTTGTCCACTCCTTCGGGTAACACCCACACAACATTTCGGATAAATTCTTTTTGAGACCTGCTCTCTAATCAATTAGTTTTTTGTTGAATCAACTTGCATTCGCTGCCTCAAATACGATAGTATAAGCTTTTTCAGGGGCAAAGAGTCTGAGAGGGTTTAAGAGTCTGTTCGAGGATTCTGTGGAAATTTTTTATCGAAGGTTTAATAGTGGCCCTGTTTAGAGCGTTATTATGTTTCATTTCCATTTCCATTTTTTTGTCGGTTCATACGCCCAAAAGTGTTTCACTCCACACATGCTGAGGGTATATCTCTGTCGGCAAAGCCGACTGATACTTTTTACTTGTTTTTGGAAAGTTTGACAGTTTTTAGCTTAAGCGTACTCAGGACAGTTTGATATGTCCGTGTGTTGGGTTGTTTACAGTGACTTGATTGAGAAACCTCTAGAACATGGTTTTTGAACGCTTTTTTGAACGCTGATTTTCGTCGCTAAAAGAGTTACTACCTCTTTGACCACGCCTTTTTTTATGTGTTAAAATCAAATGAAGTCATTGAATCCCCCCAGTCAGGGATGTACGGTGCATGGCCCATCTATTCCACGTTTTGTCCGGTCAAACAGGCGCTAGTTTGAATCGATGTGTGAGAGCTCACATTGTCATGGTGCAGAACGATTCGTCTTCTCTTGTTGGTTTTTCGAATTTCTCAGGAGACTTCGGGCAAACAAATTGCGGTATAACACTCAGAATTAACGTCCTACATTTATAAAGCCATATAGTCGCCAAACGATTAGTTTTGTCGAAGAAACAGGCGACAATCAGCTTCGAAGGTCTTCTTCCCTGAACAACTTTCGTCTGTTTTGTTTCGGGCTCCTAAGCACAGATCCAAGATTCGTCTGTGATGATCTTGATCGATGCCCTCTTGTCTTGATTATCCACTTCGAAAGTTCTGAACAATTATCGGACAAAAATGTTCACAAATAAATTCTATTTTTTTCGGCGAACTTATTTTTTTAAAGTTGCACATGGTCGTATGTTAAACTGTCCTGGGTACGCTTAGGCTAAAACAAGTCAATTGAATTCCGAATTGAAAAAAATATCGTGGATGACAATCGCCAATCTCTACAAGAATGCTTCCTTTAAAGAACAACAATCCTGAGACTAAGCTGGCATAATTGAAAAATAAACTACACACTTATCTAAAAAAAACACATAAATAAAACACAGTCACAGTGAAAATGAATCAATGAATTATGTATAAACAATTAAAACACCTCAAAATGAATTATTGATAGCCTTTACGCAATTTCAACCAAATTTTAATTGTTTCCAAATGGCGTCCTTTTAGACATTTTCTGCAAATAAATTTCGTGTTTGTTGGCTGGTGATTTCCTTCCTCGAGACATAATAAATTTAAAATTTTGCAATTTAAATGAAAAATTTAAAATTCAGTGTCGTAAATTTTATTTTAATTAAAATAAAATGTATGTATAATGTACTTATGTGTGTATGTATGTATGTATGTATGTATATGTAAATACTTGATGGCGAGAATATTGTAGCAAATATTTAAATTGTTAAAGTGACAATTGAAAATTGCTGCAACTATATAAGCGCAAAAAATTTCTTAATTTATATCGTTATTGTTTGTGTGGGAGATATGTATGATATGCATTATCAAACTACACATGAGGAAAAGAAAAAAAATATTTTAGTTTTCCATCGAAAAAAAAAAATTGAAAAAATTTTTTTAAGCTACATGAACGATTTATTTTAGGTACGGCTCTCATTGACAACTAATCGATTTTGTCGCGTTTTCGTGGTCGTTTTGTGCATTTTCCCTGTTTTTGTTCAGAAAAAGACTATATTTTGTTTTTTGTATACTCGTTACAGAACATACAAAAACACAAAACACAGGTTTTTTCTGAGCAAACAGGGGTAAATGTCAAAAATTACTATGAAAACGCGACAAAATCGATTAGTTGTCAATGAAAGCCGTACCTAAAAAACGTCATCTTGCGGTACTTTTATAGCGGCTTTTAAAATAAAGGACGAAAAGGACATTGAAGGAAGCGAGTTAGAAGGTCGAAGAGGTCTAAGAAAATAATCCTCATTTGATTTGACTGCAGACATGTCATCTCAAAAATAAGCTAAAAGAACAGTGAACAAAGATATAACTCTAATTCCTGATGGCTTACAGACAGGGTCTCTAGCAAAAACTTCATCACGCCATAACGCGGAAGTTCGACTCACGGCGGATCTGTCCTTCGGGGTTCTTAATATACTCACCAGGGCCTTTCTTGTAGTAGTAGGACATTACACATTACGCATTACACACTATTTTTGGGATTTTTTAAACCGAAAAGCGAGTGATGTGTCAGTTTCTTCATTGAAAAGGAAACAATAAACAGTAAACGCGAATAAATCCTCGAAATTTTTTTAAAAACATATTTCCGAGGAGAGCTCTTAAACTTCACTGTATCAGAATTTTGTGTGAGTGGTACCGGAAAGAGTGGACCGATATCTGGATGGAGTAATACGATGTGCAAAGTTTGGACCAAATCGATTGCTCCCTTCGAGAGTTATCGTTGACACCATTTTACAGACAAATTTTGAACTTTTGTGGGGTAGGTACCCGAAGGAGTGGACCGATATGGCCCATCTTCAAACTTAAACTAAGTTTGGACAAAATATTTCGATACCCAAAATTGGGTTTGAATCGGTTGATCCGTTCGAGAGATATTGTGCGCACCAGCCAGCCAGACAGACGGTCAGATGGACGGACATGGCTAAATCGACTTCAAATTGTCTGAAACGAATTTCGTCCAAACATACTCTGAGGGTATAAAAATATCGCATACATTTTGCCCTTTGGCTGTAGATGCTGTATGGGCTACATAGTCGAATTACATATCAAATTATGCGTATTCGGGAGTAATTTAATCATATTGTTGGTTTTTTTGTACCCTCAGCATTTATCCTAACGAGGGTATATACACTTTCATACGGGCAAAATGTGCCTCATCGAAATAATGGTTTTAGACCCCAAGTATGTTTGGACAAAATGTGTTTCAGACAATTTGGAGTCGATTGAGCAATGTCCGTCCGTCTGTCTGTCTGGCTGGCTGGAGCGCACGATAACTCTCGAACGGATAAACCGGTTCAGTTCAAATTTTGGCTTTCGTAATATTTTACCCAAACTTAGTTTAAGTTCGAAGATGGGCTATTTCGGTCCACTCCTTCCCGTACGTCCCCCACAAACGTTCGAAAATGTTCGGAAAATTTGTGCGCACGATAACTCTTTAAGGGAGTAACCGATTTGGTCCATACTTTGCCCATAGTGAAACGTGTACCAGACTTAAATAAGGTTTTATTATGGACTCAATCGGTCCACTCCATCGGGTACCTCCCACACAAAATTTTGGAAAAGTTCAGTTTAGGTCCATCTCTCGAATCGCTTTGATTTTTGTTTTAGGAACTTGTATTCACTGCCCTCTATACGACGGTACAAGTTTCCTCAGGGGCAAGTCCATACTTCCTGAGAAAATAGCCTGAAAGTTGAAAAAACCCCTATGACACCGTGTGAGGTGGTTGGAGCGCAAGATAACTCTCGAACGGATCTGCCGATTCGGTCCAAAACTTCGCCTTAGTACTATTTTGTCCAAACATAGTTTAAGTTTGAAGATAAGCCATATCGGTCCACTCCTTCAGGTACCTCCCCCACAAAAGTTCAAAAATGTTCGGAATTGTTCAAAATTGTACGGTAACTCTTGAAGGGAGTGGCCGAACTGGTATATACTTTACACATCCTAATATATCTACCAGATATAGATCAGGTTCAAATATGGACTATATTTGTCCATTCCATTCCGGTACCTCCCACACAAAATTTCGGATGAGTTCACTTTAATACCTGATATCGAATCACTTTGATTTTTGTTGAAGCAACTTGCATTCGCTGCCTCAATTACGGTGGTAAAAGTTTTTTTAGGGGCAAGTCCATACTTCTTGAGCAAACAGTCCGAAGAGTGTAAAAACCCCCTATGGCACCATACTCGTATGTTGTGGCAGGAGATCCACTTCCATTCCTTTAAGTATCTCCTCCGCAAAACTTTTGATCTTTAATCCTAATCAACATTTTTGTCGGTTCAAACGCCCAAAATTTTTAAAACGCCCTAACTACATACCTATTTTGGGAAAACATTGTTTCAATATACACAGGCTGAGGGTATTTCTCTGTCAGCAAAGCCGACTGATACTGTTGTAATATCAGCATCTCCACGATGTGATCGTACAACACACAACACACATGATGGCACATGCGATCAGTTCGCAATGTGTGAACACATCGTCTTTCATTTAGCGCACAGCAGACACCATCATCAACACAAGAATATGTTTCAATAGGTTATGGGCCCAGGATACTCGAAAGGACAACGATAACGAAATCAACTATTGGAAAAGACGTATTGGAAAATAAATAGATAGTGACCAGGATCAGACAAAGGACAACGAATTGGAGAAACGAATTGAAAGTGTTGAAGTGAAAAATCAATCTGTGTGATTGGAACTGCCAAAGCAGAAAAACATTGGAGTGTGTGAAACATTTTGTTATAACTGTGTGTCAGTTGTTTAGTATCGTCAGTCGAAAGCAAACAAAACAAAATGTCTTCAATGTACAATATTGAGAAGTTAACGGAAGAAAACTACGAGTCATGGTGTTTGCAAGTAAAGTCTGTTTTGATCCACCAAGACCTTTGGAGTGTGATCTCTGAAAAGGCAGAAGAGAATGTATCCTGGAAGAAGCGTGACGAAAAGGCAATGGCAACGATCATATTGAGCGTAACTCCTGTCCAGCTTTCTTACATTAAGAGCTGTAAGTCGGCTAAAGAAGCATGGGACAGTTTGAGTGCAGTACATCGACCGAAAGGGCCAGTGAGAAAGGTCTCTTTATTCAAGCAGTTGCTGAGTATGAAGATGCATGAAGGCGATGGAATCCAGCACTACCTGTGCGAATTCACGTCAGTCGTGGATAAGTTAGCAGACGCAGGTATACAGTTGGCTGAAGAACTATTGGTGATCCTGATCCTCGCCAGTTTGCCAGAGTCCTTTGAAAATTTGGTTGTTGCGCTGGAGTCACGTGATGATTTACCTACGCTGTGTGCGTTGAAGATAAAATTGGCTGAAGAAACCGAAAGGCGAAAATCATCACAGGCTATTAGCAGAGATTTTTCCAACCAGGCGTTTATGGCACAAAGCGCGAGATGTAGCAACAACAACAGAAGAGAAAATTCCAATACGCACAAGAAGAATGTTAGCAACAACAACGATGCAGGTAGCAACCCCAGGCATTCGCGCACAAGAAGAAATGTAAAATGTTACAGTTGTGGCGACAGAGGCCATTATGCAGCGCAATGTAAACAGGCAGAGAAAAAGGGTAAGCTGAGAAATCCCCATGAGCATGCGTACAAAGTGTTGGCGACGAGTAACAACAACAACGTAGAAAAGAACACATGGTGCTTAGATAGCGGTTCCTCCAAACATTTATGCTGTGATCGTAATGTGTTTACGACTTTTGTGCACCATAGAGAAAAGATTTCCCTTGCAGATGGTCAGCAAATTGAAGCAAGAGGAAGGGGGAAAGTGCTCATCAACAAGGGGAACATCGAATTAAATGATGTTTTGTTTGTGCCAGACCTGCAATGCAATTTTATGGCGATTGGCAGAATAGCGGCAAAGCACAATGTGGTGTTTAGAGAAAAATGTGCGCAAATCCTAAACAAACAGAAAGTGGTGCTGATAGCGAAAAGGGTCGGAAATTTGTTTTTGCACATGGAGCCAAGAAAGAAATTGTGTATGGCGAAGACAACAACAAATGTAGTGAAGTGCCGTTACGGTCGTCGTGATGGGGAGAGCCCACACCAATTAGAAGATGACCAGACATGCCGAGCGAATGTGTTTCGCAGTAGAAGAAATAAAACAGTTAGGCCAGCCGTCGAGAAGCCCTTATGAAGGGGGACATCATACAGGAGGAGAAAATGGATTATTAGTTAATCATTGATTGAAAATACTGTGTGTATTTATTTAGAATATTTTTGTAATGAGTTTACAAACTTTATGTTGAGCAATGTAAATAAAAATTATGATTTCTTGAGTTTTGGTTTTGATCTGTGTGTATGTGTGTTGAGGAGGAGTGTTGTAATATCAGCATCTCCACGATGTGATCGTACAACACACAACACACATGATGGCACATGCGATCAGTTCGCAATGTGTGAACACATCGTCTTTCATTTAGCGCACAGCAGACACCATCATCAACACAAGAATATGTTTCAATAGATACTCTTTTACTTGTTTTTTTTTTTTTTTTTGAAATACCGCAATGCGCGTCCCAGTTAAATCAAAAATACAAAAAACATCTTGAATTCGGCTTCAAAATTTCAGCATCCATAAAAGGTGGATGGAAATTTTGAAAAGTGATACATTGGAAGTGTAATCTTCATTTCGTATACTTCTACTTTTACTTAACTTTAACCAGCCATAAGCCATATCCGTCCACTCCTTTAGGTAACTCCCTCACAAAATTTCAAAAATGTTCGGAAAAATTGTGCACAGATTTGGTCCATATTTTGCACATCATGAAATTTCTACTAGACTTAGATAAGGTTCCAATATGGACTATATTTGAGTACCTCCCACACAAAATTTCGTATAAGTTCACTTTAAAACCTGCTCTCGATTCACTTCAATTTTTGTTGACGCAACTTGCATTCGGTGCTTCAATTACGACGGCAAAAGTTTTTGCAGGGGCAAGTCCATACTTCTTGAATCAGCCCGAAAAGTGTAAAAAACCCATATGCACTGTGGTTCCGCCCGTGGACAAAAATCGAAAAATTTATATCGACTAATTTGATTGCGATTGAAATAAATATTCCCTAAACACATTAGATTTTTATTATCCAGTATTATTTTTGCCCCGTGTGGGGTTTGCTAGATCCTCCATCGGGACCCTCCCATTGGCGAATTGGGGAACGTTCATCATAAATTTCTATGGCGGACATCGGGGAAATAAAATACCCGGGGGTGACCAAAATCTAGCCTAAGGGTCGGCAGCTGGTCCCTTAGTACAAATGGCAGGCAGAGGCTGAGACAGCTGGAATGGCTGTATTTGAAATACAGAAGGCGCTGTGGGATCCACATCTTCGGCTTCTGCACAGCGAAAAACTTACACAACAGCGACTATATCCACATTGGGCAGTTGTAAACAGCGTCTGACCCGAATCGAGCGGCTGAACACAGAAGGAAAACTATAAACCCTTCAGAAGGCAACGGGAAACCACTGAAGTACTCTTTCTTGAAAATCATACATTATGAAGCCTACAATACATAACACACGGGCCTCAGTCAGTCACAATTTGGTTTCAAAGAAGGAATGGGTACCAGAGAAGCGCTACTAAGCATACATTCGCTGATCCAACACTGTCGTGAAGTGCAAAAAGACGTTTTTATATGTTTCGTAGATTATGCGAAAGCTTTCGATACTGTCCAGCACCACAAGTTAATCGATATACTACTATCAATTGGGATAGATGGGAAAGAAATGCAATGTATAAAAAATCTATGCTGGAACCAAAATGCATGCATTCATGTTAACGGCGAACTCACCGGCGAAATCGCAATATCAATGGGCGTCAGGCAGGGCGCCTCTTTTATTCAATATTTACTCCCAAAATATATTCACAGAGGCCTTGCAAAATGAGAAAATGGGAATACGAACAAATGGTGTTCTTATAAATAACATACGATAAGCAGACGACACGACAATTCTAGCAAGCAGTCTAAATGGCCTGCAAAAAGCAATAGACAACCGTAAGCGAATTATATGGGCTTAAAATTAACATCACAAAAACAAAATACATGAATATCAGTAGAAAGAACACATATAATAACACATCGCTGACAATCCATAACACAGAAATTGAAAAAGTAACTACCTTCAAATATTTGGGAGTATTGTTAAATGACAAATTGGACATATCACATGAAATTCGATGTCGAATAGAGATGGCCAGAGGAGCGTTTTATAAATACAATAAATTGCTAACAAGTCATGATATCGGGCTTCAAACAAAAGTTAGATTTGTGAAATGTTACGTATGGTCTGTACTACTATATGCAGCAGAGACATGGACAATTAAAGCCAAAAATGAAAAAAAACTAGAGGCATTTGAACTATTGATCTATAGAAGAATCTTAAAAATACCCTGGGCAGATCGAGTAACTAACAATGAAGTTTTAAGAAGAATGAACGTGGATCGACAATTGATTAAAACGATAAAAAATAGGAAAATCTCAAATTTCGGCCACATAATCAGAAATGATAAATACCAACTTATCCAAACAATTCTAAAAGGAAAAGTTGAAGGAAGATCAAGTAGAGGAAGAAGAGAACTCTCCTGGCTTAAAAATATTCAAGATTGGACTGGCTACGATGACGAAAGGAACTTGTTTAGGGCGGCCAAAAATAGAGAACTGCCGACAATATAAGTAACAAAAATATATATAAGAAAATATTTATATATTCTGAAATGTAGTATAATTATTGTAAAACGATTTAATGTATGATCGCTTATATCCGAACAACGGATGGGCAAATAAAAGAAGAAGAAGATTATTTTTGCCAATTTACAGCGGTAATATGCCAAGTTAAGTCGAAGAAGTTGAGATTTGTATGTGGTACCTTAAAAAAGAAAAAAGATCCACAAAGCTTTCGTAGCTAAGTTCCTTAATAATAAATTCTTTGTAAATGACTTTTTGTGCTATTTCTAATAACATTGCTATAAATTTATGTTTAGTTTTACTAATGTTGGCACCATAAGGGCAAGTCCATTAAAAAAAAAAAAAAAAAAAAAAAAAACAGGGGAAAGTCTCTAGTCTCAAAACTCCGAAAATGGGAGCTATACCGAAACGTGGACCTATATTGAACATTTTTTGCAAGGACGTATGGTGTTCCCTCAGAATTTAAAATGCAAAATTACAGCCAAATCGGTTGGAAAATTTGGCTAAAATCGTCAAAATACCGAATATCGGGAGGTACGTTTATATGACAGCTATACCTAAACTTGGACCTATATTGAACATTTTTTGTACGGACGTAGGATCTTCCACCCTAAGTCAAAATATAAATACAAAATTACAGCCAACTCGGTTAGAAAATCTGGCTAAAGACGTCAAATTGAACACTTCTTGCAAGGTTGCAAACACAAAATACAAAATTACAGCGAAATCGACTAAAATACCTTTATATGTGGGCTACACCCAAATGTGGATCTACATCCATTAAATTTGTTTTCTCCTTTTTTGGCTCGTTATAAAACTATGTTTAAAATTTCGAGTCGTTAACTCGATTAGAACTATTTTTTGCACTCCTTTGCATACTCTTTTGTAGCAGGATAACTCTCGAACTGATCAACCGATTTGGTCCCAAATTTGGCCTTCGTCATATTTTGTTCAAACTTAGTTTCAGTTCGAAGATGGCACATGTATACCGATGCTGTTCGTTGTGGCCCTGTTTAAAGCGATATTATGCTTTCCGTGGACGAGTCCATGCTGCGATATCTGTCGAAACGATATGACTCCCTATAGAAGATCCACTCCTATAATAGACCAAGTCGGTTCATTCATTCCGCAACACTTTTGAACTCTAATCCTAATCCACATTTTTGTCGGCACACTCAGATGTCCAAAAAGGGCCACAAAATTTTGGAAAGAACATAAATCAGCGTTACCGACAGTTTTTGATCGGAAAACGTCAAAAAAATCGTCAGATCGTCAACAAAATTTGGAAAATCGTCAACATGGTTCAAAACTAGGTTCGGTTACCTTTTCATGCGATTTCTTCGCTGATAGTTTTGTCAATGAGACTGAGAACATAAGATATACAACCCACATCAAAAAAATCTAACCCAATCTCACTTAAATACCGCTATAAAATTGTTTTCACAAGATGATAGTTTTTTCCTATGGTTATCGAGTTTGCAGTAATGCAGCAATATAAAGCAAGATACACATTGTCAGTTTTGAATAACTGCTTAGCCAAAATATCGCTTGCTTGACAGTGTGACAGTACATGTTTGTCGGTACACGTACATTTTGTTTGTTGGTCCGTCGGAAGTCGATAAAAACTTACTGGCCGCATAAAGAAGGCATTAGTAGGAAGTTAAGAAAGCTGGACTCATCATTTCTTTAACAGCGAGATAGGTATAATTCCTATTTTATTTCGAAAGCTTTTCAAGGAAGATTTGCATTTATTATTTACCTGTATTCCAGATATGGGGGCCACCGTGGTGCAATGGTTAGCACGTCCGCCTTGCACTCAGAAGGTCTGCGGTTCGAATCCCAGGCCAAAGAACATCAAATTTTCAACGGTGGCAAAATTCCCCCTCAGTAATGCTGGCGACATTTCCTGAGTATTTAAGCCATGAAAAACTTCTCTACAAGTGGTGTCGTAAGACACGCCGTTCGGACTCGGCAATAAAAAGTAGGTCCCATATCATTGAGCCAATATGAATCGGCGTGCACTCATTGATATGAGAGAAGTCTCCCTTGTCCCATCTGGGATGTTTGTGGAACAATTATTATTATTATTATTCCAGATATGTATAGGCAATTCGTCTGGAAATTGCTATAAAACATTAAAACAGCTCATAATATCGAGTTTGAAACATTGTTTTCCTGAAAGCCTTTCGTGAAATTTTGGTCAATATATAGACATCTTTTATTACATGCAATTTTGGCTTACGTGAAAAATCGTCATTTTGGACCTCAATCGTCATTTTCCAATTTTGGGTCAAAAAATCGTGCAACAGTGCCCTAAATACATTCGATCTGTTCGTAGATGAAAGTTTAATAGTACGTTTATATATAACCGGATTTAACAAACCCATGGGGTTTTAAATGTCAATTCCTTTGCGTATACGTCAAATAAATCCTCATTAAGAAGGTTAGCCCTGCAAAAGGCTATAATATAAACATGGCCTAAATACACATAGGCTGAGGGTATATCTCTGTCGGCAAAGCCGACCGATATTTTTGAGTTGTTTTTATCTGCAAAACATCTGTCTTACAACAAACTTAAGTTTCCTTAAACAACAATTCTTTTTTACCGCATTAAGCATTTTATTAAAGAGGTCTCATATACATACATACATAAATACGTATATGAATGTATATTACAGATGTTGTTTTAGACATCAAAAGAGCAAACATGTGGCCATACACATAAGACATAGAAGATTATCAGGGTGGTGCCGATGGAGATTATTGTGGATACACACATATCTACATCGGTTACAAGTTGTTGTCATTTCTTTTTTCAATTGTTTTTTTTTTTTCTTTTTTGTTTAAATATTGCTACTCCTATGTGTCTTTCTTGCTGTTGTTATAAAACAAGGACATATTTTTACTTGTTCACTTGATTGCATGTTTATGTTATGTTAGCATACATCCGTACATACAAGAGCTGTGTTTATTATGAAAGTGTTGAAATGTATTTAATTAATTGTACTGCTAGGAGTCTTCGGTAAACATACAAACAAAAAATATTTGTTGAAATAAATTATGATAGGCATTTTGATATCAAACGTCGACATTTGCTTACCCATATTTCTTAAGTAACGGTTTTTACTTATTTAGTTTCTGTGGATAAAAATTTCCAAAGGATCCTCGAACAAACCTTAAACTGCACTTAAATAAAAACTTTGAAGTTTTGTGAGGGATGTAGCCTTAGGAGAGACCGATATGATCCAATTTAGAACTTTAACTAAGTTTGGGCAAAATATTACGATATCACGAAATAAGACCACATTTCTCACAAGATGAAATCTAATATTAAAACGCTATTAGAAAGTCCCGGGTAAAAGAAGTGGCTTAGCAATTAAACCAAAGCAAAGAAAGTCTTGGTATATGGGTCTAAACAAATATTTACAAACTACAATTGTCCATTAATTTTGTTTTGCTTGGTTTTTTATAGCTTCAAGCTTAAATACCCACAGCTTCCAGACACTTCTTAATATTATTGCATTAACAAAATAAACCCTATCTCCACATTATGTTGGTTTTACACATAATTAACATAACAAACTGAAGCCCTTTATATTTTGGCACATTTGTAAAATCTTTTCTTTTTTGTTGCAACCTGTAGTACCCAAAATACTCTTTAGCCTCATTGTGTGACATGAATGAGCCATAAATTTAAAATTCAACAACCATTAACACAACAGAAGTGACTTCAAAGGGTATAAAGTAGAAATAAGTAGAAGAAGAAGAAAAAACGACTCTAACAAATCTGTGAAAACTTTTAAGCCTTTTGGTTTTATTTGAGGAAAATTTATGTACTTTATGTAACAAAAACCTACCCAAAACAAGAATGAGAACTTATTTCCAATGTCCTTTAGGTATAAAACAAACCAATTACAACAACAAAACATTAAGAGGCGACACCAAATCATTTAGTTTGTCTGTTGAATTGTAATGCCAAGCAAAACGAAAAAAAAAGGTCAACATGTGTTGCCTCTGAGGAGCAATGACCCATAACGACGAAAGCAATCCCAAAACTTGTTGAGCCATCTGTCTGAACAGTTAACGACAATGACAACAGCAACAACAAGAGAAAAATGTGAAAAATATTAGAATATTTGATAATAACTAAAAGGTTAAAAGAATCATTTTAAAATTCAAATATGATTTGTTTTTAAATTTTTATGAGAGCAATGGCCATGCCTAAGTGAAAATGTTTCAAAATTTCATTACGGTTTAGAATGTTCGGGGTAGCTTGGAACAGCTCGAAGATTTTATGGTTGATTCTTTTATGTGGAAAAATAATTGCAGAGTAATTTTCAGTGGCTAAGGTAGGTGGATAATTTCAAATTTCAGCGATGGCTACCCGTGATATTAGGTTGGCCAAAATCACCCTACAAAAATAGATGAATGGTTCTCGAATAAAAAATTACACGAAATCGGAGTTTAGCTAGAAGGGTCCTTACAGCCAAAAAGCCCTTCAATGACTATTTACAGACTTCTCATGTTTAGGTTTTTTTTGTTGTACCAACGCAAATCTGTTTATTCTTATTCTCACTTAAACAGCACCAAGACGTCAAGGTCGAACAATAACACTGTGCAAAACAAATCAAAATGATGGGAATGGGATTAGAGTAGGGCTAAAAAGTATGAGACACGTGTATCGGCGTTTTTCACCTTGACATCGGAAAGTAACCAAAGTAGGCGGGGAAAGTTCCGCCCATTTTTTGTTTTTTTCCGAAATATTCGATTTAAGCATGAGGGTTAAAATTTTTAACACAAATATTCCCCATCCTCTTGTCTTTCAAGTTGCCAAAGACACTATATGTCTAAAATGAACGGATTTCAAGATATCTTAAATCGAATATTTCTGAAAAACAGGAAATGGGCGGAACTTTCCCCGACTACTTTGGTTACTTTCCGATGTCAAGGTGAAAAACGTCTATACACGTGCCTCATATTTTTAGTCCTACTTTTATAATCTGCTCAGTTTTTTCATCATTTTTTTTGTCGCACAGTGTAATCGTTCGCATACATTACGATCTCTATGTCGTCTGCAGGGTGTGAAATTTTAGAAAGGTAGAGGTTAAACAGGAAATCCCTGTTTCACTCTATGGGTCTTGGACTTCTAATTTCTCAATTCTAAAAAATACTGCCGTTCACGAAAATAGATTATTCAACGTTTCAAACACGGCTGAAGGGAAGTCATCTCTATATCTCGAACAGCTTGGCATGGTTGACGAAATCGATTGGACACGGTTGCCAGGAGTGTTTTGATTAAGCTCTAGTCTGATATGTGTCTATATGGCGTATAATGCTGCTGAGGTATTGTGCTTTTTCCTGAATACAAGCTGACGTTGGGAAAATGGGAAACAGTTTCCTATCATGGGGAGGTGCAGTGTCTTAAGAATCGTTGCTACTGGCGACAAGACGATGATCCGACTATACTGCAGTTGTGCTAATTGAACTAGATTGAACTATACGTTTTGGAACAAGGACAGTGAACTAGGAACTAGATTGTCCTACTCTACACTATATGAGTCGCCTCTGCGGGTATCCTTGCCTGGATACAGTAGCTGGAGTACCTGTGACGAGGTGTTTTCACTTTGAAGCTGGGGTAGTTCAGTGGGGACTAGGGTCGTCACAAGAATTTATTTGTTGGGAACATTAGAGAGAGAGAGAGAAAACACAAGTTTAATTTTTTCATAAACGTTATAATCTTTAATACAAAAACACTTCACACTACATTTCATTAAACACTTTATCGAAATCTTATTATTTGGTTTCGTTTAGGTACAGTTCCGGAGTCTTCGGCAGCACATTTGATCAATCGTAGTTTTAATTTTTCACAGGTCTGGGAATCATTCTTATTTTCCGACGGCAGCTCGTGGTTTTGGCGAATCACTATCTCTGTTAACTATCATATGCTGATGGCTTAATAATCACTCGTGAGGGCGATTACGTCAATATCTCCAACTGTCGAAGTAGGTTAAGAGATCGGTACGTTGATTGCTGTCAGTACCCCAATTAACCGCTGCACAGAGTTAAGAGATCGGTACTCACACACCACACTAAAGAGTTAAGCGAAAGGTACGTCGATTGCTCTCAGTACCCCAATTAACTCACACACAACACCAAAGAGTTAAGAGATAGGTACGTCGATTGCTCTCAGTATCCCAATTAACTCACTACAATAACTACACTACAGAGTTAAAAGATTGGTACTTATCATACCCCAGTTAACTCACCAGCGGTCAACAGACAACTGTCCCGCGTGACGGCCAGGCATCTCTTTTTATAGCGTGGCGGTGGTGGCTGCGCCAACCAAGTGCGACCAACTTCAGGTTAAAACACTGTTTCCACTAGGGGAGTTCATTGCTGTGGTAGTCATACCAGTTGGCACTAGTTATTTTTTTTAAAACTTAATCAATTTCCTGTAACCAAAAACGAGTGATCCGAGATCACGACTTTTGGAGCGTTACATACCTTGCCAACTTCCTAATATAATATGGGTGGCTAACGGCAGATTCAGGACACTTATTAAATACTCAACCCGAGGTAATGCTTAAGCATTACCATTGAGATTCCTTGTGGCCCCAACGCTTTAGATCATTTCGCGTTTCGGATCACGTCAGCAACATTATAATTGTTCCGCAAACATCCCATACGGGACAAGGCAGACTTCTCTCATATCAATGAGTGCACCCCGATTCATATTAACTCAATGATATGGGACCTATAGTTTATCGCCGAGATCGAACGGCGTGTCCTACGACGCACAATGTCGCGAGTTCATATTAACTGTGGCCAAAAATAAAAGGAGTAGGTGCATCAATTTTGGTACACGTACCTATTATTGACTTGCAATCTTCAGGACAAAAAATTGGGTTGGTCGGTCCACGTTTTGATATAGCCCCCATAGAACCGTACCTCCCGATTTTCGGTATTTTGAATTTTTTAGACACAATGACCAACCGAAAGTATTCAAATTTTGTGGTTAGCCTTGGGCAGAGGTATCAAACATTCCAACAGAGAATTGTGGGCTTAGGTCCACGTTTTGATATAGCCCCCATACAACGGTACCTCCCGAGTATCGGTATTTTGAAGATTTTAGCCTCATTATTACACCGAAATTGCTGAAATTTGGTATTTAGTCTTCGTAGTGGGCATTATACCTTCACCTTGAAATGTGTCTGCATAGGTCCACGCCTTCATATAGCCCCCATGGGACGGTACCTCCCGATTTTCGGTATTTTGGAGGTTTTAGCCTGATTATCACACCGAAATGGCTGAAAATTGGTATTAAGTCTCCGTTGGGGGACTTATAACCTTCCACCAGAAATATGTCGGTATAGGTCCTCGTCTTTCTATAGCCCCCATAGAAACGTGCCTCCTCATTTTCGGTATTTTGAGTGTTTTGGCCTCAATATCCACCCGATATGACTGAAATTTGGTGTTTAGTCTTCATATTGTTTGTGAGCATATTGAATATATCAAACTCTTGACCTTATATATGAGAAATTTCCTTTAAAAAAAAATTTTGACCGATTAGTGGTCAAAAAACGGTCAATTTTTTGTAAAAACAAAATTTTTTTAAAAGTTGGTTTTTTTTAATTCTCTCGTTTGAAAGCAAGATTATTAGGTATCTAATAAGCCCACAAAATATATGATGATCGGTTCATTCGTTTTCGCGCTATAGCCAACACCGCAAAACTATTTGTTAAAAAGGGGGTATCCTCTCAGTGAGGTGGTCGCTGAAAAAGAGAAATGACACATTCGTCTGCAAACCTCTGCAGCTGGGACCTTTATATATTTGAAGTACTCACTTTTTACTACTCATACAACAAAAATATCGATATACACTTTTATAAAATTTTCTCCCCACTCCACTCAATTTAAAATTTGCTTCAGAAAATTAATAAACTTAGTAATAAATGTTTGGGTAAATGTGAACACCATATGATTAATATTTACATGCAAACAAAAGTATAGCCAAGTTTACTACATCCCAGGAGAACTTAGGAACAATTTTCGCAGCGACCGTTACTTTTAAATTTTAAATATTAACACATAATATAATTTATTAATTTTAGAAAAAAACACAAAAATACGTATTAACTAAAATTGTCGGATTTAAATCCTCATATAGCAAAAACTACTTCACGTATTAGTACCAAAATTCAGATTCTTCTTAATTAATATGTTTTCTATCACTCTTACTTACTTACTTAGCTGGCCCATTACAGAACATTTGTTCTATAGGCCGAACTAAGAGGAGATCTCCATTCCTCTCTATTTGTTGCTTTGCACTCTGGAATACCGCGCCATTTCATCTCATCATCCACTTGTTTGCGCCATCTATTCCTTGGCCTGCCAATTCTGCGTGCACCGCCATGTGGCATGTATTCATACGCCTTTTTAGCGGGTTCATCATCGCTCATTCTTATGATATGGCCTAGCCAACGCAATCGCTGCATCTCGATACGTTTAACAATATTGATGTCGTTGTATAGCAGATACAGCTCGTGGTTCATGCGACGTCGATATTCACCGTCAACGCAGATTGGTCCGTAGATCTTTCGAAGAATTTTTCTCTCAAACACACCAAGCACTGCCATGTCTGCTTGCGCAAGTACCCAGGCTTCGGAGCCATACATCAGCACGGGTAGTATCAGTGTTTTGTAGAGCGTTATTTTTGTTTGACGAGATGTGGCTTTGTTTTTAAACTGCTTACTTAATCCAAAGTAGCATCTGTTGGCCAATACAATTCTTCTTTTTATTTCACAACTGATGTCGTTTCTTGTGTTGACGGAGGTGCCGAGGTAGACGAAGTCTTTTACTACCTCAATATTATAGGAACCAACTTCCACAGTCGGTCCGAGCTCAATGGACGCATTGCGCGTCGACACCATCAACTTGGTCTTCTCACCGTTTACCGCCAGACCCACTTTAGCAGATTCTCCTTCGACCTTTATAAAGGTATCAGTTACTTTTTTTACTGATCGACCCATGATGTCTATATCATCAGCATAAGCAAGTAACATGTGACTATTGGTGTAGATTGTGCCACTTCTTTTGACGTTTGCCTCTCGTATAACCTTCTCTAGCAGGATGTTGAAGAGGTCACACGAAAGGCTGTCTCCTTGTCGGAAACCTCTTTTGGTACCAAACTCTTCGGAGAGGTTCTTTCCTATTTTAACTGAGGACCTCGTGTCAGTTAAAGTCATTTTACAAAGCCGGATGAGCTTTGCGGGAATACCAAATTCAGACATGGCTTGGAATACCTTTGAGCGCAGCGGACTGTCGAAGGCTGCTTTATAATCGACAAAAAGGTGGTAGGTGTCGATCTGCATCCCTTGGGTCTTCTCCAGGATTTGCCGCAGGGTGAATATCTGGTCAATGGTGGACTTGCCAGGTCTAAAGCCGCATTGGTATGGTCCAATAATCTCGTTGACCATTGGCTTTAGTCGTTCGCACAATATCCCTGACACGATCTTGTAGGCAATAGGGAGTAGACTTATGCCCCTATAGTTAGAGCATACAGTCTTATCTCCCTTCTTGTGGACGGGGCACAGGATACTCAGGTTCCAATCGTCGGGTACTCGTTCTTCCTGCCAGATGGTGCTAACTAGCTGATGAATACACCTTATCAGCGTGTCGCCTCCGGTTTTGAACAGCTCGGCTGGTAAGCCATCGGCCCCTGCTGCCTTATTATTCTTCAGCCGATTTATTGCTGTCTTTACCTCATCTTGGCTGGGCGGTATACATTCAATACCATCTTCTGGGATTGGGACTGTGGTATCTTCGTCGTCTTCGCTGCTATTGGATACCAAATGTTCTTTCCATATCCTGAGTACACTATCTGTATCAGTTACCAAATTACCTTGCTGGTCTCTACAGGAGGATGTGCCTGTACCAAAGCCATCAGTTTGATGCTTGACTCTTTGGTAGAATTTTCGGACTTCATTCTGGCTCCTGTACATCTCGATTTTTTCACACTCCCGCTTTTCCATCTCTCTCTTTTTCCTGCGGAAAAGACGTTTCTCCTCTCTCCTTTTCTCCCTGTATCTCTCTCGTGCGCTACGCGTTGCTACGGATTGTAAAGTAGCCTTATATGCCGCATTTTTCTCTTCGGTGGCAGCACGACACTCCTCATCATACCATGGATTCCTTGGTGGAGGTCTCTGGTATCCAAGTATGGATTTTGCGGCTGTTTGCATGGAGTGGGCAATGCTTTGCCATTGCGCTGATATGTTATCGGGATGAGGAGGGCTTTGATTAAGCAATTGGGCTAGTTGAGTGGAATATGCTGTGGCTATCTGTTGTGATTGCAGCTTACCGATGTCTAACTTTCGTGTTGTGTCTGTTCGTACTTTGTTTGCTACGTTTAAGCGGGTGCGTACCTTTGCTGCAACAAGGTAGTGGTCCGAATCAATGTTTGCGCCTCGGAACGATCGTACATCCAACACGCTCGATGAATGTCTTCCATCTATCACAACATGATCAATTTGGTTTCTTGTTTTCTGATCTGGAGACAGCCAGGTGCCCTTATGAATATCGAGATGATTAAATCTGGTACTGCTAACTACCATGTTTTTTGCAGCTGCAAAGTCTATCAGTCTCATACCATTGTCAGATGTTTCATTGTGGAGACAGAATTTCCCGACTGTTGGGCCAAAGATATTCTCCTTTCCAATTTTGGCATTAAAATCGCCTAGAATGATTTTAATGTCATGGGCAGGGCAACGGTCATATGTTTCTTCTAAGCGCTCGTAAAATATATCTTTGGTCTGTTCGTCCTTTTCTTCAGTGGGAGCATGAGCGCAAATAAAGCTGTTGTTGAAGAATTTAGTTTTTATTCGAATTGCAGCAAGTCTTTCATTCACTGGGGTGAAGCTGGATACAAGATGTTTTAGTCTCCGACTAACTACGAATCCACAACCAAACTCATGCTTTACGTCATAGCAGCTATAATACAGTGCGTCACCTTTAGGTGTTGTTGTGACGCCTTTCCCAATCCATCGTATTTCCTGTATGGCAGTAATATCGGTCTTGTACTTTTCAAGTACGTCTGCCAATGCGAAGACTGCACCTTCTCTATAAAGAGTGCGAACATTCCAGGTGCTGATTCGCAGATCATGGTCCTTAAAACGTTTGCGGGGTTCGTCAACTTTAGAGGGGTTTGTTTTTCTTTTCTTTCGTTTTTTCATAGTAGGCTGTTTTTTCTAGGGGAGGGTTACTAACCCGACGCCCAAACCCAAGTTTTTAACGTTCTTATGGGTGAACGCGCGGCACATGTTAGCTCACTACCTTTAACGGGTGTTAAAGGTAGTTCCCCAGGTGACACCACGGGGAGGTCAGTGTCCACTTGGGATGAAAGAGGGACCAAGATAAATCCTGGGCTTTGCCATGTTAAAACCGGTCAGGACCGTTCCTTGGTATCTTCCATCCCCTACGTCACTTCCCATCAATAAATTTGTTCAACGAAGTATTTAGTTTTTATCATTTTTGGCCACGGTCGTGACACTGTGCGACGCCACTTGTAGAGAAGTTTTACATGGCTGAAATACTTAGGAAATGTCGCCAACATTACTGAGGGATATATTGCCAGCGTTAAAAATTTAATGTTACCTAGCCAGGGAATTGAACCGACGAGTTTCAGCGAGCAAGGCGGGTGTGCATACCATTGTACCACGGTGGCACCCCTTCTGCAACATTGCTCATCATTACTCGGGGTGCTCTATCAAATTCCGGTTAAAATAACACTCGAGAATGATTTAACCGTTGTCCACAATTTACCTAATCCTTTACCCATGTTGCATTGCCTTACTAATGTTCGCCCACTAGCCTGTTGACTTCAGGAATAAAAGCCGGATATTCAGAGTCCGTACGACAAAGCTCGTCACTTTCATTTTCTAGTCACATTGCCTTTGCTGGGAAATTTGGTTTGCAGACAAAATTCAACCAGCAGGTATGTTGGTAGGTATGTAGCGATCGGCTGTAGCAGTGATGATGGTATGAAAATTCTCTGAGCTAACTGAGGGTGTGAGGGATTATCTCTCTTGCCTTGTCAATCAGCTCTTCCATAGTTTAGAAAATTACGGAGGTCAGATGTTATGAAGTCGGGTGGTCTGTTTACGGAGACGATGATCGGAAGATGGAATGATTCAAACGAAATAACGGATTTCCCAGACACTTAAGTTATCAGACCGATTGCCACAATGGTTATGAATGGCGAGATGTGGCAATCTAATCTTATCCTCGTAGGAACATCTTCGTTCACAGTACAACAGTTATTGCCTAGGATGGAATGCCAATGGAGTCTCCAATGCTTACCACGAGCTTTGGCTAGTGGATATGGGTCACTAGAGTCAAGCTCAAGCGAAATTGGTCAATACTGAACATAGTGGTTTATAAAGAAGGTAAGTCCTCCACCTCCGCTTATTGTACAATTCTTTCGCAAAAAGTTGTAACCCTCACAACGTTGCAAGTTACAGGTGAGCTTTGTTTTATGGATCGCGGTCTCCGACTCATAAAGTCTACGATTTTGATGACTTTGTTGTGGTGATCGTTTCATTTGAATTGCGGGAATTATGTATTCCAGGGGCGCTGAACAACAACATGGTGCCTTAAATGCTGCGTTGGTTGTTGTTGGGGAGACTGTGGAGGTGTCTCGTATTCCGACGATGATCCCAACAACGAAATGGAGACAAAAATTTGGAAACGAATTTAGAGATGCTTTAGCGCAACAAGCAGCTATATAACTCCTATAGCAGTAATCATGGAGGCGACTGCAAGCTGAGACCCTAAAGTGCAATCATTCCCTACACGCAGAGAAGAGATATTATAGGAGCAATTAGGCGACCTGACTTAACGCCCAAGGACATAACGCCCAAAATTAATTTTGGGCGTTATGTCCTCCTCAACCCCGGACTTAACCCCCAAAATAAAATTGGGTGTTATGTCCGCCCTAACTCCGGACATAAAGCCCAAAAATAATCGGACACAAAGCCAAAAAAATGTGGGCGTTATGTCCGCTTTGTAAGTGGACATAACGCCCAAAATATTATGTTTTTTTTCATATTTTAATGATTAAAAATTAATATTTGTAATGCAGGGCCGGTTTCAATTGCTGTGTTCCAAAACCTACAATAAACTATTATTTTGATCATTCTGTCTAATTTTATTCTAAAAAAATTTTTAAAATTTTCGAAATGGTAGACTCTTTCAGGTTTTATTATGGTTATGTAGATTTTAAAAATGATTTGATTGATTCCTAAAATAGCAAACATCATTCAGTTGATTTTAAACTAGTTGGATGCATAAGGAGCTCCGAAAAATCGAAATCTCCTCAGGAATTTATTAACACATTTCCAAATAACGAATACTGACAAAACTGAATGTTTAACAGCGTGTTGAGTGATTTATTTCTTATTGTGAATTAAAAATTGAGTCATAGATAAAACCTAATATGTTGAAAGCGATCGAGCAAAAGTCGAAAACGGTATATTTTATAAGAAAACGCGCGAGCGATTGTTAAGTTAACTGTTAATATGTATTTAAAATTGTTTCCTCATTGAAAATAAAATTGAGTCATAGTCATAAAACCTAAAGATGTTGGAAGCGATCGAGCAAAAGTCGAAAACCTAAAGATGTTGGAAGCGATCGAGCAAAAGTCGAAAACGGTATATTTTATAAGAAATCGCGCGCTCGATTTCTTATAAAATATACCGTTTTCGACTTTTGCTCGATCGCTTTTGTAAGTTGTTTAGTGTTAATATGTATTTAAAACAGTTTCCTCATTGAAAATAAAATTGAGTCGTAGTCATAAAACCTAAAGATGTTGAAAGCGATCGAGCAAAAGTCGAAAACGGTATATTTTATAAAAAATCGCGCGCGCGATTTCTTATAAAATATACCGTTTTCGACTTTTGCTCGATCGCTTTCGTAAGTTGTTAAGTTAAATATTAATAAGTATTTAAAATTGTTTCCTCATTGAAAATAAAATTGAGTCATAGAGCAAACCTGAATATGCTGGAAGCGATGGAGCAAAAGTCAAAAACCGTATATTTAAAAAAAGCGCGCGCGATTTCGTGTAAAATATACCGTTTTTGACTTCCAGCATATTCAGGTTTGAATTTTGATTTTGATTTTCTATGACTCAATGTTTTATTTATGGCGTTGTAGATGTATCGCAAGCAAGAAAAATCTTTTATACGAAATATGTTTTTAAAAAATAAAATTGGAGGTTTGCAAAATTGTGCATGCTTGTAAATCTTGTTTCGAGAAAACTCAAGTAAATCATAACAATCACAGTACTGTAATGTTGGGTCCATTTGTCCACAAATTGTTGGAAAATCCGTATACATTTAAATATGATTCCAGTATGCTTTTTTAATTTGTTACATACATATATAAATCAACTTTATTTGTAAATAAAACTGAATTTTACTTATGAAGTGGGAAAATCATTAATTTCGGAAAACGGACATAAAGCCCAATGGGCCTTATGTCCGCTATGGGGGCGGACTTAACGCCCAATTTTATTTTGGGCGTTAAGTCCGGGGTCAGGGAGGACATAACGCCCAAAATTAATTTTGGGCGTTATGTCCGTTGGGCGTTAAGTCAGGTCGCCGAGCAATTATATTCTATAAACTAAAAAGTGTATTGTAAAAATGTGAAAATATGAATTGTTGTTTCAACCATATATTTTGTGTCAGGCACCAAAATGACACAAAATATATTGTTGTACCAACAATATATGTTTTCAGATTTTTACAATACACTATTTTGTTCATAGAATATGATTGACATATGGTGGATGCGGATCTGGCAAACGGAACAGATTCATGGCTTTTCTATCCCTGGCATGGACTAAAATAGCTCGGAGCATGCATTCAGGAATATACGGTTGTAATAAAAAATAACCGTGAGCAAAAAATCGTCGCACGAACATCGCTTTGGAGCTGTTAAACATCGTCAATAACGATCCAGATTACTTCGAAATGGTTAAGAGATGTTCTGGCGCAGCAAGCAGCAACATAACTCCTATAGCAGTAATCATGGAGGCAACTACGATCTGAGCCGGCTCGGAAGTGCACATGTTATGGATGCGGATCTGGCAAACGGAACAGATCCATTACCTAGGTTTCTTCTCTATCCCTGGCTCGGACCAAAGGAGCTCGGAGCAGGCATTCCAGAATATACGAGGCCTGATCCAAAAATAAACTTTATTTTCAATGTTTGTGAGCAAAAATATCATTGCATGGACACCACTCTGGAGCTGTACATTCATTACCTTTATACATTAAATATCACCGATATTGACATATGGTGGATGCGGATCTGACAAACGGAACATGGACCGGGGTTCTTCAATATCCCTGGTACGGACAAATGGAGCTCAAAGCAGGCTTTAGCAGAATATACTTCGTATATTAAAAAATAACCGTTTCAAATGTCGTGAACAAAAACATCGTCGCACAGACATCGCTCAGAAGCTATTGAACGACGATCCAGATTGCTTCTAAAAGGTCATAACTAGTGACGAATCAGTTGGTTTGAAGTGTGGATATGAATTATACGTTTGTATTCATGTTTAGGGGTTTGTTTTTCTTTCGTTTTTTCATAGTAGGATGTTTTTTCTAGGGGAGGGTTACTAACCCGACGCCCAAACCCAAGTTTTTAACGTTCTTATGGGTGAACGCGCGGCACATGTTAGCTCACTACCTTTAACGGGTGTTAAAGGCAGTTCCCCAGGTGACACCACGGGGAGGTCAGTGTCCACTTGAGATGAAAGAGGGACCAAGATAAATCCTGGGCTTTGCCATGTTAAAGCCGGTCAAGACCGTTGCTTCGTATCATTCATCCCCTACGTCAGACAAGGAGACAGCCTTTCGTGTGACCTATTCAACATTTTGCTGGAAAAGGTAATACGAGATGCAAATGTCAAAAGAAATGGCACAATTTACACCAATATCCACATGTTACTTGCCTATGCTGATGACATAGACATCATGGGACGATCAGTAAAGGAAGTAACTGATACCTTTAGGAAGGTCGAAGCAGAATCTGCGAAAGTGGGTCTGGCGGTAAACGGCGAAAAGACCAAATTGATGCTGTCGACGCGCAAAGCGTCCATAGAGCTCGGACCAACTGTGGAAGTTGGTACCTACAATTTTGAGGTAGTTAAAGACTTCGTCTACCTCGGCACTGCCATAAACACAACAAACAACATCAGTTGTGAAATAAGAAGAAGAATTGTATTGGCCCACAGATGCTACTATGGTCTAAGTAAGCAATTTAAAAACAAAGCCACATCTCGTCAAACAAAAATAACACTATACAAAACGCTGATACTACCCGTGCTAATGTATGGCTCCGAAGCATGGGTACTTGCGCAAGCAGATAAGGCAGTGCTTGGTGTGTTTGAGAGGAAAATTATTCGAAAGATCTACCGGCCGATTTGCGTTGACGGTGAATATCGACGTCGTATGAACCACGAGCTAAATAAGCTATACAAAGACATGAATATGGTTAAACGTATCGAGATGCAACGATTGCGTTGGCTAGGCCATATCATGAGAATGAGCGATGATGAACCCGCTAAAAAGGCGTATGAATGCATGCCCCATGGCGGTGCACGCAGAATCGGCAGGCCTAGGCTTCGATGGAGCAAACAAGTGGATGAAGAAATGGAAAGGCGCGGTATTCCAAAAAGTCAAGCGAAAGACAGAGAGGAATGGAGATCTTTTCTTAGTTCGGTCTATGGAACAAATGTTCTGTAATGGGCCAACTAAGTAAGTAAGTAATTCATGTTTAGGCTGTTGTTGGTTGACAATAACTTAAATCATTTCCTCATTCCAGTTACATCTGCTTTTTCCATTTATCCTTTTATTAAACCGACAACAACTCTCATGAATTTCCATTAACATTTCCCAAAGTTCAAAAACCTTTGTATTTACACAGGTTCAGGTACTTGACATCCTGTTGACTGTGTTTTTTTTTCTTCATATCTCCTGGTAATTAGATTCATTTTGTGCAAAAAATGTCTGTACATCATTTATAACGACAGCGACGACGTTGCCAGTAACAGACTGACTGGCAAAAATACATTTATTACATTTAGTTAGGATCATCTTTTGTGCGAACGTCATTCACTTGGCGCTTACAGCTGAAGTTGGAAACGTCGTGAAAAAAAAAATCATTTACTGACAATTTCCCCCTGGCGAAGTTGGCTATGACAGAAGTACACAACAACAAAAAATACAAACCGAGACAGATTTGCACGCGCAAACATTAACGCAAAAAATATGCACAGTTATCCTTTGCAGGTGGAGAAGGCATACCTAGGTTGGAAAATGTGGAAATGGAAAGAAGAAGCAACGTATTTACTGTCTTTTGAGAGTCAAATAATACATTTCTTTTGAAATATTAAACGTGATTTGTGGTGGAGTATTTTTTAAGTAAAAAATATATATGTATAAAAAGGTGCCGTGACCTGATCCGCAAACCAAGGCGGGAGCCATTTTTTGGGAGCTATAACCGACCCCCTTAGCGGACATAAGTCCCAATGGGAGTTATGTCCGTTTTTAAAATTTAAGTGATTTTTATTTAAATACAATTTTTATTTCTTTTATTTATAAGAAAAAAATTAAAAATTAACTTTAAGTTCATATGCGTTTTTCATTTCATAAAAAATTTATAACTGATTTACAATTTTTAAGAAAATTAAGTACAAAATAAGTAGTAACCATCTCAAATCAAACTATATTCACAATTTGCCTTCAAACCCATTTTAAACGAAAATGCTACCTACAGGAAAATAAAAAGTTTTTGTTAAAACTCGAAAATAGTTTCTGAAAAAAAATCGCGCGATTTTTTACAAAAATATTTTCACAATTTAAGAAAATAAAAAGTTTTTGTAAAAATATTCAAATACTTTCTGAAAAACGAAAAAAAAAATCGCGCGATTTTTTACAAAAATATTTTCACAATTTAAGAAAATAAATGGTTTTTGTAAAAGTGTTCAAAAATATTTTCACAATTAAAGGATATAAAAAATCGAAGATATTTTTGAAAACAAAAATCGCTCGATTTTTTACAAACATATGTTCACAATTTATGAAGATAAAAAGTGTTTGTACAAATATTCAAATACTTTCTGAAAAATGAAAATATTTTTGAAAAATTAGCGCAATTTTCTTAACAAATATTTTTACAATTTAAAACTTCTCCTAACTGCTACTTACATAATATCGGGCATAATTTCGTTTTTAAATAATTTTATGAAATCAGGAGGAGTTTGTGAATACTTCGGTATTGGTTGGCACTTAGGCCTTCTCAAATGTATAATTATGCTTACATCCTAACTTCTGCTCTAAAATTTAAAAGAACGTATAACTATAAATTTCAAAATTAAGCAAAGAAAAAATTTAAATAAATTAAAAAAAACGTTCGGAGTTATATCAGCGATTTTTTTGGGTGTTATGTCCGCTTTGCTTCACGGACATAACTCCCAACGAATTTTGGGAGTTATGTCCGCAAAGCGCAGCGGACATAACGCCCGAAATCATTTTGAGAGTTATGTCCGTGGAAGTTATGTCCGGGCACCGTATAAAAATGAACTAATATTCACTAAAACGTAACCGACTTTAGTATAAACAAGTAAAAAGTGTCAGTCGGCTTTACCGACAGAGATATACCCTCAGCCAATGTGAATTGAAACTTTATGTACGGACAGATCGAATGTATTTAGGGTATCTTCAGAATTTTGTGGCCCTTTTTGAACATTTGAACTTGCCGACAAAAATGTGGATTAGTAATTAACACAAATGTTGAACTTTTGTGGGGGAGGTACCCTTAGGGAGGACCGAAATGGGCTTTTTAGAAGTTAAACTAAATTTTGACAAAATATTAGGAGATCCAAAGTTTGGACCAAATTGATTGCACCATTCAAGTGATATCGTCCTAACATTTTAGTGACATTGTTTAAACATTGGGGAGAAGTACCGAAAGTTGGGGACCGGTATTGCCCCACGAAACTAAGTTTGGATAAAATATGACGAAGACCAAATGTTGTACCAAATTGGTAGAACAGTTCGAGTGCCACATATGGTGACATAGGGTTTTTTACACCTTTTGGGATGTTTTCCCAAGAAATATGGACTTGCCCCTGAAAAAACTTTTACCGTCGTAATGGAGGTAGCGAATGCAAATCGCTTCAATAAAAATCAAAGTGATTCGAGAGCAGGTCTTAAAGTGAACTTATCCGAAATTTTGTGTAGGAGGTACCAGAAGGAGTAGACAAATATAGTCCATATTCGAACCTGATCTATATCTGGTAGATATATTAGGATGTGCAGAGTATGGATTACCTCGGTCACTCCCTTTAAGAGTTATCGTGCGCATAATTTTTCCGAACATTTTTGAACTTTTGTGAGGGAGGTACCTAAAGGAGTGGACCGATATGGTTTATCTTCGAACTTAAACTATGTTTGGATAAAATATTACGAGGGCCAAATTTTGGGCCGAATTGGCAGATCCGTTCGAGATTTATCTTGCGCTCCAACCACTACACACGGTGTCATAGGGTTTTTTTCTCAGGAAGTATTGACTTGCCCTTATGAAACTTGTACAGTCGTATGGGACACAGCGAATACATTTTGTTACAACAAAAATCAAAGCGTTTCGAGGGCAGGTCCTAAACTGAACTTTTCCCAAATTTTGTGTGGGAGGTACCCAAAGAAGTGGACCGATTGGGTCCATATTGGAACTTCATCTAAGTCTGTTAGAACTTTCACGACGTACAAAGTGTGGGCCAAATCGGTTACTCCCTTCAAGAGTTATTGTGCGCACAATTTTTTCGAACATTTTTGAACTTTTGTGTTTTGGCTTATCTTCGAACTTAAACTAAATATAGACAAAATACTACGAAGGTCAAATTTTGCACCGAATCGGCAGATCCGTTCGTGAGTTATCTTGCATCCCGTCCACTACACATGGTGCATCTGAGGTTTTTTTCACCTTTAAGACTATTTTCTCAGGAAATATGGATTTGCTCCTGATGACAATTTCACCGTCTTATGGGGTGTAGTAAATACAAGCTGTTACAACAAAAATCAAAGCAATTCGAAAGCAGGTCCTAAACTTAACTTTTCCGAAATTTTGTGTGGGATGTACCCGAAGGAGTGCACCGATTGAGTCCATATTGGAACCTCATCTCAGTCTGCTAGACATTTCACGATGTGCAAAGTGTGGTTACTCCTATCAAGAGCTATCGTGCGTACAAATTTTCGAACTTTTGGGGGGAGGTACCTGGGGGGAGGTACCATCTTCGAGCTTTAATTAAGTATGGACAAAATATTGCGAAAACCAAAATTTGGATCGAATCGGTTGATCCATTCGAGAGTTATCGTGCGCTCCAGCCAACTAGACAGACGAACGGACATGGCTAAATTAACTCCAAATCGTCTGAAACAGATTTCGTCCAAAAATACTTGGGGTCTAAAACCATTATTTCGACGAGTCAAATTTTGTCCATGGTTGAATTTTTCAATATTAAACTACGATTAATTGCAAAAATTTTAAGTCGTATTTGGTATTCGTATTCGAATAATTACTCATTTTTCTAAATTATTTTTAAAATATGTTATTTTACAAAAAATCAAATTCAACTCCTCTTTCGTATTTAAGCAATCATTTTCTGAAGGTTATATCACTTTAATATCTAGTAGATTTTTTGGCTCGGATGTCCAGTCGTATAATTCCCAATTTGTAGTTATTTGATCATCAGTTTAGTTAGTTTATTGTCCGGCTGGTGCAATAATTGCTTATCCATTTTCAAAATCGAAAAATCACTCAGTTTTTAAAATGTTTAAGATAAATTCCTAAATAATTGCTCTCGAAGCAATTTTAAATGGAAGGTGCTTACACCTTGGAAGTTTTTGCGGATTCTGAAACTACAATGTTCATTGATGAGAAAAATCAAAAAACAAATAAATCGCCGGAGAACTTTTTAAATAAATCGCGATTTAAGTGGACATTTTTAGGGGTTGTTTAAGTTTTCACGATTTTGCACAGAAACCGCAAGCCCTATCAAAATGGGACTAAAGAAAATGTTGTAGCTATAAAAATTCTCTACAATATTGAAATTTATGGTATTCTCGGCGGTTTTACCGTTTTTGGGATATAGAAGTTGAAATTGGGACAATTCAAATTCAATTCAATTCTGTATCGGCCCCTTATAAAACAATATCATTACTTCAAATTCCCAACTTAAACTTATATATCTAAAAAATGGTACAACCTAGGAAAAGTTACATAAGCCAATCTTGTTGAGAATTTTCACAGCTTTAAGATTTTCTCAGGTCCCATATCGATAAAACTTGCCGCATTCAAGAAAAATCGCGAAACTCTAACAAAAAAAAATCTAAAAATCTAACCTGAGCTTCTTTATCTCAAAAATGGTATAACCTGGGAACACATCATAAAGGTCATTCCTCTAGGACATTTTCACAGCTACAACATTTTCTTTAACACCATTTCTATAGGACTTGCGGTTTCAAAGCAAAATCGTGAAAACCTAAAAAACACCTAAAAGTGTGAATTTTGACATCGATTTATTTAAAAATCCCTACAGCGTTTTTTTCTTGTTTTTGAATTTTTCTCATTTATGAACATTGCATTTTCAGAATTTACAAAAACTTTCCCTGTGTAAGCGGTTTTCATTAAAAGTTAGTTAAGGCGCACCCTTCATGACACTGTTTTATAAGGGGGCAATACAGTCAGTGCATTGTCCCAATTTGAACTTCTATATTTCAATAATGGTGACACCTACGAAAATACCACAAAGGCCAATCTTGTAGAGAATTTTCACTGCAACAACATTTTCTTTAGTCCCATTTTGATAGGACTTGCGGTTTCTAAGCAAAATTGTGAAAACCTAAACAACCCCTAAAAATGTCTACTTAAATCGCGATTTATTTAAAAAGCGCTCCGGCGATTTTTTTGTTTTTTTATTTTTCTCATCTATGAACATTGTAGTTTCAGAATCCGCAAAAACTTCTGAGGTGTAAGCACCTTCCATTTGTTTCAAGAGCACCGTAAAATGTTTCACACTGGTATAAAGGAAATTTTGTATTGACAATAAAAAATATGTACTAAGGAGGTTTTCAGAATTTGGTTGTCCTTTTTAGACATTACACTATGCCGACAAAACTTGGATTAGGATTAATGCTCAAAAGTGTTACGGAGGAGGTAAACAAACATTTTGAACTTTTGTGGGGGAGGTACTCTAAGAAGGAGACTGATATGGGGCATTTTCGAATATGGACAAAATATTAGCAGATCCAAAGTTTGGAACAAATAGGTTTCTCTCTTCAACAGATATAGCGTGTACCATTTAAGTCATATATTTTTTTTTAATTTTTTGGTGGATGTACTGGGATTTGAGGACCATTAATGCCCATCTTGGAACTTAAACTAAGTTTGAACAAAATAATACGAAGGGCACATTTTGACCACTTCGAGTGTTATAGTGCGCTCCAACTTTCGGGGCGTTTTCCCAGGAAGTATGGAATTGCCCCTGAAAAAACTTATACCGCCGTAATAATGGCAACAAATACAAGTTATTACAACTCAAATCAAAGCGATTCGGAAGCAGGTCTAAAGTTGAACTTGTTCGAAATTGTGTGTTGGAGATACCCTAAGGAGTGGACTGTATAGTTCATATTTCTAGCAGAAATTTGACGATGTGCAAAGTATGGGCCAATTGTGGACCAAGTATGGTACAATTTTTTAAAACATTCTTGAACTTTTGTAGGGGAGGTACCTGAAGGGGTGGACCGATATGGCTCATCTTCGAACTTAAACTAAGTTTGGACAAAATACGAAGGCCTAATTTTGGACCGAGTCGGCTGATCCTATCGAGGGTTAATCTGCGCTCCAGCCAGATACCGTATGGTATCATACGGGTTGTTTACGGCTTCCGGGCTATTTTCTCAGGAAGTATAGATTTGCCCCTTACTTGTGTCGTCGTAATGTGGGCAGCGACTACAAGTAGCAACAATAAAAATCAAAGCGGTTCTTAAACTGAATTTATCCGAAATGTGGGCGGTACCCGAAGGAGTGGGAAAATATAATACATATTCTAATCGGATCTGTGTCTGGTTTGTAAAGTATGGATCCAATAGGTCACTCCGTTCAAGAGTTATCGTGCGCACATTTTGTCCGAACATTTTCGAACTTTTATGGGGGAGGTACCTGAAGGGGTGGACCACTATGGCTCATCTTCGAACTTAAACTAAGTTTGGACAATATATTACGAAGTGCCAATTTTGAACCAAATCGGTTGATCCGTTCGAGAGTTATCGTGCGCTCCAGCCAGACAGACAGGACGGACGGACATGGATAAATCGACTCCAAATTGTCTGAAACGGATTTCGTCCAAACATACTTGGAGTCTGAAACCATTATGAGACACATTTTGCCGGCATAAATGAGGGTATAATTAAGAAAAAATTTTAATAATTCGAATTCCACTACCAAATATGACTTAACATTTTTGTAATTGATCGTAGTTTAATACAACAAATTTCAAAAAAAATCGAAGAGTACAATCATTGATAAAAATTGATTTTAAATATTAAATCGCTGAACTGTACACGCCAACTGTCCAATTTTTTTATTAGATAGCTGATAAACAGATAAAAAAGAAAAAAGATTTTTTTCTATTTGGACTAATATTAAAGAAGTTATGAGTATTTGTTTGCATATAATTTTTACAGAATTCGGCTCGGAATCTTTAATCAAAGAAAATCTGAAAATATACTGAAATGTTTTGCTGATGAGCACCATTAACACGGCAAAAAATAAAGGAAACTAAACCCCACTTTTTGAAAAAGTGTCCGATGTCACTCAGAAATCCCCAAATATTAAAAGCTGGAGCTATCAAATTCAACTTTTTGGAGCCTGTAGACTACACCTATAGACCGCACCATTTTACCTGCCGTTGATGTGACGGAAGACGAGTAGGTCAAGTTCCCCATTACAACTGATTTCAACAATAGCATACATATTTCTCGCCTTATACAAATATAATCACATCCTTTAATTTAAAAAAAAAACGGTCTAAAATTGTCCTATTTCATCTAAACAGGCATTTCCAGTTCAATAAAGAACCTCAATATTAAGAAGAAATTACTTGGTTTCCATGGAACATTTTGCTAGCAACCAATGAGAAATGAGACATTTCAAAGAAAGAAATCTCATTACTAGATTAGAAGAACGCAACGCAATTGCTACCAACTTTACTCAAAAGGTCATATCCTATCATTTGGAAAGAAGAAAGTGGAAAAAAGAAAAAAAAAAACGAATCAAAACGAGTAACAGGACAACAACTACTGTACGCAACATCAATTTGGTAGCTATTGCAAAATGCCGTTCAATTCATTGTGTCGATGGTTGAATGATTGGCATAAAACCGCCACACGACTATCCTGTCAATATCTGTAGATGTGAATGGTGGATGTTGATTAACAAACATCTAACGAAGGCGGGAGGGAGGGAGGTAATATGATGCCAGTGATGGATGGTCAGCGAAAACTGCTACAAAACATCTGAAAAGACATAACTGACCGCGTCTCATAGCGACACTGCCATGAGCAACAGACATAAATCCATTACCGGGCGATGAATCAAAATCACGAAGAAGAAGACGAAAATTTGCAAAAATTTTTTCCACGAATGGCAAACATGAAAATTAAAGAAAATATCAAACTTTAAAAATTGAATAGTTTTTTTTTTTCATTTGCAGGATAACTCAGAAAGCAAAACATATCGCTCATTTACTCAAAGAGTAGCATAACATAAACACGTGTTCTTTGAGTTAGCAATTTCTATTTTCTTACGACTTCCATGCTTGATCTTGCACAGAAATGTTCTATTGAGGGCCAATTAAATAAGTACTATGTTGAAATCATGTGCAACTAATTGACCGATTCTTTTTAATTCACGGGAAACCTGAAATATATCTCTGATATTTTTTATTTGATTTTTTGTGTAATAATTTTATTATATTGGAAAGACAAATATCAATCGCCACTTAAAAGTCGTTTTTCTCGAACCTGGATTTTTTGAAATGTGTCCCTCTTTGATGGAAGATACCACGGAACGGTCCTGACCGGTTTTAACATGGCAAAGTCCAGGGTTTATCTTGGTCCCTATTTCATCTCAAGTGGACACTGACCTCCCCGTGGTGTCACCTGGGGAACTGCCTTTAACCCCCGTTAATGGTAGTGAGCTAACATGTGCCGCGCGTTCACCCATAAGAACGTTAAAAACTTGGGTTTGGGCGTCACAGGGACGTAGCCAGGATTTCATTTCGGGGGGGGGGGGGGCCACCTGACCAAAATTTTGAAAGTTCGTGTTAGCGAAAATTTCTTATTTAGCAAAGATGTAAACCTTATTTTAGACTTATTTTACTGATTAAATATTTTTCATTACTATTTTTTAATTCGAATGGCGTAAGACTTCTTGTCCAATTTTATCTTGTTTTTAGAACTTTTTTGACAATGCTATAGTGAATGTTATGAAATTCAGTGATATCACTTCGGTAAGACCAAAAGAAAACCTTAGAAATACCATAACATTTAATTTTCAAATCTATTAACATTATAATTTTGAAATATATGCAAAAATCCGATGTCTACTTATCACAAAGAATTTCTGAAGGCCGAGAACTAATGCTGAGCAATAGTTAGTCTATCCTTCAATCACATAATCGAGGTTATGTAAATGACAAATTCTGTCGCCAAAACATGCATCTGTCAATAGACTAATTTTGACGTCCAATCGTCGGCCTTCACTTATAGCAATTCTGCTTTCCCATTCTGGATATTCTCATAAATTGATCAGGATTAAGGAAAACCCTGGAATCCAGTCTTAAATTCTTTTAAAATGAAATTATGTCGCCCAATCCAAGATCTATATCTGTATACATTCTTTTAGCAAAAATCCATAAACGCAATTTTTCCCAATCTAAATTTGTTATACTCTCAGCCTCTGGCCAAAATGTGCTTCATCGAAATAATGGCTTTAGGGCCAAAGTGTGTTTGGAAGAAATCTGCTTTAGAAAACTTGGAGTCGACTTAGCTATGTCCGTTCGTCTGGGTAGATTCCTGGAGGGCACGATAATTCTCAAACAGATCAACCGATTCTGTCCAAAATGTTCTCGGGGCCCCTTTACTACAGTACAAGTTTTTCAGAGGCAAGTCTATACTTCCAGAGAAAATGGCCCGAAAGCTGTAAAGAACACCTAAGGCAAACATGTGTAGTGGCTAGTGCGCACGACAACTTTCGAAACGGATACTGCGTTGGTCCAAACATTATTTATCGCATTCATTCAGCGGGCCTTATATATACAAAATTCGAAGATGGTGCTTTTCGGTATACTTCTTCTGGTATTTTCCCCGCAAATTTCAAGAATTTTAGCTAAAGTGGAATGGGCGAGTTTTCTTGAACGGAGCAACAGATTTGGTCCAAACTTTGGATTTAGTAATAGTTTTTCCAAACTTAGTTTTTGCTCGAAAATGGGCCATACTGGGGTGCCTTCCTCACAAACCTTCAAAATAGTTGTTTAAGTGCAGTTTAAGGTCTTTTTGAGGATCTTTAGACATTTTTAATGAAGGTATTCCTTGTGTATTATGTTTTTAGGTATTATGTTTTTCGTGGGCAAGTCCATATTTCCTGACATAAGGGTCAAAAGGTGAAAATTATACTGTGGCGCACTGAAATGACTGGTGGGCGCAATATCTTTTAAAAGGAATGACTCCCAAAATAAGATCTACTCCCAAAATGAACTATGTCGGTCCGGTCCATTTCTCCATACCTCCTCCGCAACACTTGTGATCAATGATACAAATCCATATTTTGTTTGCAAGTTCATACGTACGAAAATGGCTACAAATTTCTGAAAATCTCCTTATACATAGTTTTTGGGTTAAAGGATTTTGGCTGTGTAGCCACTATTCGATCTGTCTATAGATGAAAGTTTCAATTCACACATGCTCAGGGTATATTCCTGTCTGCAAAGTGCAAAGTGCATCCATTGAAAGTACTTCCCAAAATACAATTGCTGTGGGTTTCTATGACGTTTTCTTCTGGTTTTATTCAAAGAATAATCGACAGAAAAATCACTGAAGATGATTATAATTTTGAAATATCGGAAATAATATGTAATAAATCATCAATATATATAAAGTAGAAAAATGTTTGTACGTTTGTTTGTTTGAAGTTTATGGACTCAAAAACCGCTGAACTGATCTTCCTGAAATTTCCAGAGTATATCACTACATGGCCTGAAAGTAACATAGGGTATAATTATTTCTGAAATTCCGCGTTGATCCGGAGATATAGCATCAGAATCGGAGGTACCTCCAAAAACTTTAGATTTTTTATGCAAATATCAATAGAATGGTAACATATAATGTCTCCAAATTTTGGATGTGTGCAGGAATTTGGTCTAGAAATAAATTTTCCAAATTATATTGAATTCGGTTCAGATTTGGATATAGCTCCCATATATATTTTCCTCCGATTTCATGTATTTGATGCACCAAACACGCTTTATATACCCGATTTTAATGAAAGTTGGAATGAGTGACGAAAATTTGCCTACAAATAAATTTGTCAAAATATATTTTACCTTATTCGGGGTAGCGAAACGCACCGGGTTCAGCTAGTAAAATATAAACATTGACCTCGAACTCTATAATCTTGATTTTATCAACATTCGAAAAGTCGAACAAAACATAAAAATTCGACAGAAAAATCCTTTTGTCCAATAGACATTAACGACACTGCGGTGGAGCAGAAATTATATCATAAAAAATGGTTGATATATTTTTTTTATTGCAAATTTCAAACATAGTAAAGAATTTGTAATTGTCATGAATTTCAAAATAGTTCATTATAAAAGCGTTTAGAGAAAATATACAAACACTTAAAACCACAAAGATGAAGCTACGATTTTATCTTTTATTGTTGAATTGCTCTTATAAAAAATTTCGAAAACAAAATAGCGAAAAAATGTTTTTTTTCTGGATGTTGTTTATAAGCCAAAGTCATGGACGTAATATGTTACAAACGTTCAATAAATACAAATAAACGTTTTGTTCAGAACACAGTAACACTTACCGTCAGCCTAAAATTCCGATTAAACGCATTTCTCATATTAAACTTAACAAGAAACTTAACTTGCATAAAATTGCTCAAAAAGCCTAACTTATTCATTAATTTTATAGTTTCAAATATGTTGGACAATAAGTATACAAATGAAGTTAAATAATTCTCTGTAATACTTCCAACTACTTTGCATATTTCTTGAACAATTTAAAACAGTTTAAAATTTTACTCAAAAATTAAAAAATGTGTAACATAAGCTAATATCCTATGGGAACTAAAATCATTTCAGGGGGGGGCCCGGCCCCCCGGCCCCCCGGGCCCCCCCCCCTGACTACGTCGGTGGGGCGTCATGTTAGTAGTTGGGTTAGTCCCCTAGAAAAAACAGCTTACTATGAAAAGACGAAAAAAAAAACGAACCCCTCTAAATTTGACGAACCCTGCAAACGTTTTAAGGACCATGATCTGAGAATCCGCACCTGGAATGTTCGCACTCTTTATAGAGAAGGTGCAGTCTTCGCATTGGCAGACGTACTTGAAAAGTACAAGGCCGATATTACTGCCATACAGGAAATACGATGGATTGGGAAACAACACCTAAAGGTGACGCACTGTATTATAGCTGCCATGACGTAAAGCATGAGTTTGGTTGCGGATATGCAGTTAGTCGGGGATTAAAACATCTGGTATCCAGCTACACCTCAGTGAATGAAAGACTTGCTGTTATTCGAATAAAAGCTAAATTCTTCAACATCAGCTTTATTTGCGCTCATGCTCCCACTGAAGAAAAGAACGAACAGACCAAAGATATATTTTACGAGCAGGGTTTAAAATGCTAACGCCATATTAGCACAAGCACGGAATATTTGCAGCTTTGTCTGCTAAAATTTCTTCGAAATATGTTTAGCAACAATTGACAACGGCTTGCTAGCGATGCTGATGCTATTTAATATTGTCGCTTTAATAAAATAGCATCGGGCACGCATACTCATATTTTGCAGCACACATGATCAACACATATCAGAAAAGAGAATAAGCAACAAAGTTTCAACGGCTTAGCCATGTTTTCAGCAAACAATTGTTTTCGAGATCAGGGTTACCATTAATATATAATTAATTCCACTTTTTCGTTCAAAGGACATGTGAATTTTTGGTGATGCTGTTCTATATATTTTTTTTTTTTTTTTATTTTTAAACAATAACAAGTAGTATTCTTTAGGTTCTACCATATGATGGAGGCATTTTGACATTAAATGACACCTTTTTTATTACTGCGTTGGCAACTCTAATCAAAAAACCACCCTCGGATGCTAATTCGTTCTTACGAATGGTCAGCCGACTGCTAAATATGTAGCATGGTTGTCGATTATGGCTAACGCAAAAAAGATTAGGCGTAAAAAACAAAATAAGCAAAACTGTACAAAAATAAATATGCGTTCGGTTGCTTATTTAGCCGTGTGTGTCAATATTGTGTAGACCCTGTTTACAAGCGCTTAGAAGAAACATATGACCGTTGCTCTGCCCATGACATTAAAATTATTCTAGGTGATTTTAGTGCCAAAATTTAAAAGGAGAATATCTTTGGCCCAACAGTCGGGAATTTAAGTCTACACAGTGAAACATCTGAAAATGGTATGAGGCTGATAGACTTGGCAGCTGCAAAAACCATGGTAGTTAGCAGTACCACATTTAATCATCTCGATATTCATAAGGGCACCTGGGTGTCTCCAGATCAAAGAACAAGTAATCAAATTGATCATGTTGTGATAGATGGAAGACATTCATCGATCGTGTTGGATGTACGATCTTCAGAGGCGCAAACATTGATTCGGACCACTACCTTATTGCAGCAAAGGTACGTACCCGTCTAAACGTTGCAAATAAAGCACGAACAGACACAACGCGGAAGTTGGACATCGATAGGCTGCAAACACAACAGATAGCCACAGCATATTCCACTCAACTAGCCCAACTGCTTAATGAGAGCACTTCTTGTCTCGATACCATAACAACACAATGGCAAAATATTGCCCACTCCATGCAAACAGCCGCAAAATCCACACTTGGATACCAGAGACCACAAAGTAATTCATGGTATGACCAGGAGTGTCGTGCTGCTACCGAAGAGATAATTGCGGCATATAGAGCTACTTTACAATCAGTAGCAACGCGTAGCGCACGAGAGAGATATCGGGGGAGAGAGAAAAGTATTTTCCGCAAGAAAAAGAGAGAAATGGAAAAGCGGGAGTGTGAAAAAATCGAGATGTACAGGAATCAGAATGAAGTCCAAAGAGTGAAACATCAAACAGATGGCTTTGGTACAGGCACATCCTCCTGTATAGAACAGCAAGGTAATCTGGTAACAGATACAGAAAGCGTGCCGAGGATATGGAAGGAACATTTCACCAATCTGCTGGTATCCAATAGTAGCGGAGACGATGATACCGCAGATCCAATCCCCTCCGATCAAAGTTATTCCATGCAATGTCCGAATTTGGTATCCCCGCAAAGCTCATCCGACTTTAACTGATACTAGGTCCTCAGTTAAAATTGGAAAGAACCTCTCCGAACAGTTCAGTACCAAAAGAGGTTTCAGACAAGGAGACAGAAACGGCACAATTTCCATCAATAGCCACATGTTTCTTGCTTATGCTGATGATATAGACAGCATGGGACAATCAGTAAAGGAAGTAACTGATACCTTTAGGCAGGTCGAAGCGGAATCTGCGAAAGTGGGTCTAGCGGTAAACGGCGAAAAGACAAAGTTGATGGTGTCGACACGCAAAGCGTCCATAGAGCTCGGACCAACTGTGGAAGTTGGTACCTATAATTTTAAGATAGTTGTCTTTAACTACTTCGTCTACCGTGGCACTACCATAAACACAACAAACAACATCAGTTGTGAAATAAGAAGAATTATATTGGCCAACAGATGCTACTATGGTTTAAATAAGCAATTTAAAAACAAAGCCACATCTCGTCAAACAAAAATAACACTGACAACGCTGATACTACCCGTGCTAATGTATGGCTCCGAAGCATGGGTACATGTACAAGTAGATAAGGCAGTGCTTGGTGTGTTTGAGAGGAAAATTCTTCGACAGATCTACGGACCGATTTGCGTTGACGGTGAATATCGACGTCGTATGAACCACGACCTATATAAGCTTTTCAAAGACATGAATATAGTTAAAGGTATCGAGATGCAACGATTGCGTTGGCTAGGCCATATCATAAGAATGAACGATGATGAACCCGCTAAAAAGGCGTATGAATACATGCGACATGGCGGTGCACGCAGAATCGGGAGGGCTAAGCTGCGACGGAGCATACAAGTGGATGAAGAAAAGGCGCGGTATTCCAAAAAGCGAAGCGAAAAGCAGAGAGAATTGGAGATCTTTTCTTAGTTCGGTCTATGGAACAAATGTTTTGTAATGGGCCAGCTAAGTAAGTAAGTATGCTTACACCTATGAAGATTTTGGGGATTCTGAAACTACAATGTTCATAGAGTAAAAAAAGATCGCCGGAGCGCTTTTTAAATAAATCGCGATTCAAGTTGACATTTTTAGGAGTTTTTTTTAGGTTTTAACGATTTTGCTTGGAAACCGCAAGTCCTATCGAAATGGAACTAAAGAAAATGTTGTAGCTATGAAAATTCTCTACAAGATTGGTATTTTTGATATATTGTAGGTTTTACCGTTATTGAGATATAGAAGTTCAAATAGGGACAATAAATTGGCAGTATCGCTTCCTACTACAACATTTTCTTTAGCTCAATTTCGATAGGACTTGTTGTTTCCAAGCAAAATCGTTAAAACTTAAAAAACTAAAAATGTCAAATTAAATGGTTACAGATTTCTTTTATTTAGAGACTCATAGTGAAATTTGATTTAGAGCATTTTTTTAACAATATCCCCAAAAAGTTCCCAAAAATTGGGAAATATTTTTGCCTTTGACGTCATCTCCGTAAAATTACGTTTTGAGGGACAATTTTGAATAAACTCAGATGAAGTCCGACTTTAACCCTAAAAGCGTTTTTTCATTTTTAGAGATTGAGACTGAGACTGAGACCTATAGTAAAATTTTATGGCGAACAATTTTGTAGAATATTTGAATTGTAAATGATCTTATTTTAAAGAAGTTTTTGAAAGATTTTCGAAAAAATTACCTAAAAGATCCCTTTGGTGGACCGCATGAGGGTTAAAATTTTTATCAAATTTTTATCCTCCTCTGTAAAGTTGACAACGACACTATATACCTAAAATGCAAGGATTCCAAGACATCTTAACTCGAATATTTCGAAAAACAAAAAATTTAAATGGGCGGAACTTGCCCTGCCTACTTTGCTTACTTTCCGATGTAAACTTTAAAAACGCCGATACACGTGTCTCCAATTTTTAGCTCTACTTTCATAACCTCCTAGGTTTTTCATATCATTAAAAAAAATTTAATTTTGTTGCATAGAGTATTTATCGTTGTTGTACATTTCATTCACACACCAAAGTTCACATTAATTAAAGACACAAAACTACGGAGTTCAATGACACTTTGACAAAGTCGTGACTCAGGACATAAAAACAATTCTTATTTTTCCTTTAATAAAATGCAAGCAAGCAAAAACAACTTTTCTGCTATCAAATTTCATTTCAAAATTAAAAAAAAAACAATTTCTAAAGCACACAAAGTGAATATGATGTAGGACACAAAATTTTTGTTTTTTTTTTTTCTACAAAAATTGTCAAATATCTTTCATAATAGGTTTCATATGTTTTTTTTGCGATTGTTCGTTTTTATTAATTTCATTACAAGAATATGCACACTCACACACACACTCTCGGTATAGACAGGACTATGTGTTCGCACCTTTGTTGTAACAACACCCAAAAGGGTTTTTTTTTAACTCGTTATGTTGTTATCCTTGGGGTTATTTGTGTTTTACAAACAAACAACACAAACTGCTGGTTGGGTATTTTTATGAAATAATCCGTTCGTCTTTTTTTCCAGTTCAGTGAATATTGATGATATTTGTGTTGTTGTTGCTGTTGTTATCGTTACTTTATATTACAAAACGTTTTTATGGGATTATGATATATTTTGTTTTTTTTCTATTGCGCACGTGTTTTACAATCGATTTTGTTTCCTTTTTTTGTTTCACTTGTTATTTGCATTTAAGGGTATCTGAAAAATCTGCACACACACGGACATAATGTTTTTTTTTAAATTCTTCTACATTTCAATTTGTATCAACATAAACAATTGCACACACAAAATATTTTGATTTGTCTTGTTATTATTGGTTATTTATTTTTTCTTTAGGGGTTTTCTTTGAATTTTCTTGGAAAAACGTATGGGGTTTCGTTTGATTGTTTATCAGTATTCTGCAATTGTATAAACATTTTGTTATGTATTTATACGGATATGTGGTAACCCTCTCCATATCGATCGCATCGAAATAATGTTACTACACTCGTATAGCTATTCTACTACAGCAAAACTAATGATAGGAGTCGATATATCGTCGGTGACATGCTTAAGTGTTCCATACGCCATTTCTTACTTTTTGAGATACCGGGGGTTTCTATGGTTTTCCGGTATGCTCTATCTTCAACAAATCGACAAAAAATCTATTTTTAAAAAATTCTCTATAACTTTTATATTTCAATACATTTTCCTCTATATATTTTTGCAAATATTTTCTATATACTATTATTAATAATTCAAATCAAAAATATAAATATTTTCTTAAGTCGGCTTTACGTAGTTGTGACGCAAAACATTAAAATACGATTATCTCGGGCAAATGGCGTATTGAATACTTAAGGATGACACCGACGATATGTATGTAGACCATAGCCGACCAAGAAGAGCGAGCGCTTAAATTGTTTATGTGTGGGTAAAATTACACTGACAGAACAGAACAGGGTGATGATTTTCATATTGAGTATGGAATGAAAAACACAGGAAAAAAGTTGTCACGGCGTGTTAGCGTTCAGAGCCAAACATAGTGGTGGGTGTGTGGGTTCGAATCGTCGGCTTTCCTTTTTCATTTGCATTGTAGACAGTGTTGCCGAATTTGACGATTTATCGTCATTTTGAAGATTTTTTGGCCCAAAATTGAAAAATGACGATTTGACGATTTTATGGTCCAAAATGACGATTTTTCACGTAAGCCAGAAATGCATGAAATAAAAGACGATTACTATATTTTGACACAAATTTTACGAAAGATTTTAAGAAAACAATGTTTCAAACTCGATTTTTGAGCTGTTTTAATGTTTTATAGCAATTTCTAGACGGACTAGCTATATTTAGGCACACATCTGGAATACAGGTATTTTTATAGCTTTTGTCCCACAATCAAATTACATCAGCCGTTCGTTTAGTTTTGTTAATTTATGAAAATCTTGCTTAAAAAGTTTTCGAGATAAGATATGAATTATATATTTTTTGTTGTAAACAGTATGAATGAATACTAATGCCCTCTTTAAGCTGTCAGCCAGTTTTGCATGAAAAGTTTTATCGATTTACGACTGCCCAACAATTAAAATGTACGTGTACCGACAAACATGGACGGTCACACTGCCAAGCAAGCGATGGCAATGTGTACCCAGCTTTACCATGCTGCATTACTGCAAACTCGATAACCATAGGAAAACCATCATCTTCTGAGAGTTGTTCTTTTAGCGGTATTTAAATAATATTGGGTTAGATTTATTGCAGAGTGTTGTATATCTTATGTTGTCAGTCTCATTCACAAAAATATCAGCGAAAAATCGCATTGAACGGTAGCCAAACCGAGTTTTGGATCATGTTGACGATTTTGTTGACGATTTGACGATTTTTTTTGACGATTTCCGATCAAAAACTGTCGGCAACGCTGATTGTAGATCATAAAAAGCTTGATTAATAAATTAAAAAAAAATTAATACTAAAAATGATCTTCGCCTAAAAAAGCAAAATTTTCAAACAGAAAAAATATATTGTTGGCGCGTTCGCTTTGTATGACTAAAATTAAAAATAATATACAGTGAATCACAGTCAAAAGTATCCACTTCAGTTTCTTTTATTAAAACTGCGATTGCTAAGAGTTAATTAATGATAGCGATTTCGTTCTTTTTTATATTTTTACATTAGGGTCTTAACTTAAATATAATAAAATAAACGAAATTCGGGTAAATTTAGATAAAAAATAAAAATTGTTAAATAACATCGATTTCTACCTCACAGTCAAAATTATCCACTCATATTATTTTTCGCACATTTCCTGTCATTAAATGATATTTTGTATGCGTATTATAATGACGCCTAAGGTAAGATGGATATACATTTTTTATTGTTGCATTGCAGACGAGGCATTCTGCGTCATTAAAAATATTAATACAAAACAAAAAATCATTTTCAAATTCTTCCCTCCACATATTTGCTGTACAACTGCAAAATCTTTTCAGTGTACCCAAAAAAACAAATAAAGCGGCATCAACCTGCTTGCATGACATTCAGTACAAAACTGAAGTAAAAAAATCAAAACATTTGCTCTCTTACTTTGCGTTCGGATCGCGTGTGTGTGATTTGCCGAAAAACTTCGTAACCATATCAATACCAACGAACGGGTTTGATGTAGACCTGTATGTTTCTTTAGTCATCCGTCTGGCCATATAAACCTTGCAGCTACAATACATATTTCATGATAAGACGTATTTCTTAGTAATGATTGTAAAATTTTATGGCACAGAAATTTTTTGTTAGATAGGGTGCACCATTTGCTTAGTAATCGCTTATAACGACGGCCAGGGGACGGATGGAATTGGTCTGTTTAACCGATATGTAGTTATAGCGATATTTGTTTTATGTGAGGTATAAAGGACCGAGAAAATTAGGACTTTGGATTTCGTCGTTATAACCAATATGTCATAATAAAGGACGATAGTATAAGCGATTTCGAGTGTATTCCAATGGAAGAAATTGCTAAGGAACTTATACGATCTGAGCCTAAATATTATGTATAAAACTATGCTAACCAATTTCATCGAGAATGAAGTAAATATTCTCTAAACCAGGGTTGCTGAGCTGGAGTGGGTGTCAAGAAATTTAAATTGTAATTTTAGTCGATTTTTGAACTTTATCTAATTTTGGGGGCCATTCTATCGATAGTTTGCCAACGTTTTTTAGGAGTTTTCGGGTCATTATGTCAAGAATCACAGACTTGCCCACAAACGAGAAAATCTGAGAAAAATTCTGCAATGTACAAAGTTTCCTCCTCATTCCCACCTTTCGATAGTTAACCGATCCCACAAAAAATATTATATGGCTTCCAAAGCGACCACAAGGAGTAACTTCGGCAAAAATTCCAAAACGATCCCCAAACAGCCTTAAGCTCTAAACTTTTGTGGGGGATGTATACATAGGATTTGTCTGAAATAGACCCTCTTGAAATTTGAAGTAAATTGGAAGGAATTTTAGGATGTACACGGTGCTCTAGAAGCAACTTTAAATGGAAATTGCTTACACCTGGGAAATTCCGATTCCGAAACTACATGACAAAAATAAAAAAAAACAAAAAAAAATCGCTGGAGCGCTTTTTAAATTTTTAGGTGTTTTTTAGGTTTCCACGATTTTGCTTGGAAACCGCATGTCCTATCGGAATAAGTCTAACGAAAATATTATGCAGGTCAATCTTGTAGAGAATTTTCACTGCTACAGCATTTTCTTTAGTCCCACTTCGATAGGACTTGCGGTTTGCAAGCAAAATCGTGAAAACGTAAAAAAAAACTACAAGTATGAACCTTGACCGCGATTTATTTAAAAATCCCTCCAGCCATTTTTTTCTTATTTTTGCATTTTTCTCACCTATTAACATTGCTGTTTAAAAATCCACAAAAACTTCCTAGGTGTAAGCGGTTTCACTTAAAGTTAGTTAAGGCGTACCATGTATGACATTATTTTATAAGGTAGCGATACAGTCAATGCATTCTCTCAATTCTATATCTCAATAACCTTAAAACCTACGAAATTATTATAAGACCAATCTTGTAGAGAATGTTCATATCTACAACATTTTCTTTAGTCTCGTTTGGATAGGACTTTCGGTTTCCAAGCGAAATCGTGAAAACCTTAAAACCCTTAAAAATGTCAACTTGAATCGCGATTTATTTAAAAAGCGCTCCGGCGATTTTTTGTTTTATGATGTTTTTCATCTATAAACATTGTAGTTTCAGAATCCGCAAAAACTTTCCTTCCATTTAAAGTTGCTTTAAGAGCATCGTGTGTACTAAATCGGCCAAATAGAAAACTCAATTTGTAAGTTATTTTTCTGATCAGCCATGTTTTTAGAGCCTCATATCAATTATCCACAAAAAATGGGCTTCCCTCCGAATAAAATAAATGGTGGTAGACCATCCATACTCCATATTCGAAGAAATATAACAATGTGCAAAAATATTCACTCAATCGGCTTATGGTGCACACCAGCCAGCTAGACAGGAAATTTAATGGATTGGGAAACAACATCGCCTAATCGTGACGCCCTACTTTACAGCTTCAAGCACGAGTTTGGTGGAAGATTCGTAGTTTTCAACCAACTGAATGAACAATTTGCTACAATTCGGCTAAAACAACAAAGCTTTACTACGTCCATGTCCACACCAAAGACGAGGCCGAGCAGATCAAAGATATTTTTGTTGCGAATATAGGAAAGCACAATAACTTTGGTCCAACTGGAAATTCACTCTCCACAATGGAACATCTGACAACGGAATGAGGCTGATAGATTTCACGGCAGCAAAGAACATAGTAGTTAGCAGCCCCAGATTTGAGCGTATTGACATTCACCTGGCTGTGTCCAGATCAAAAACAAGAAACCACATTGGTAACCTCAGAATACATGGAAGACATTCATGGAACGTGTTGACGTAGGATTGGTCCGAGGACCAAACATCAACAAGCGGATCACTAGCTTGTAGCAGCAAAGGAACGTACGCGGTTAAACGTAGCAAACAAAGTACGAACAGATACAACACGGAATTTGAACATCGGTAAGCTGAAATCACATTCTTATAGCATGTCAATATAGTGGTAAAATATTACCCACTCCATGAGAACAAGCGACAAATTCATACTTGGATACCAAAGGCCTCACCCAAGGAACCTATAATATGGCTAGGCTTTCCGAGCTGCTAGAGGAAAAGAATGCGGCATATAAGGTTACTACAAACAGTAACAACGCGTAGCGTACGAGAAAGGTATCGGGAGAAAAAGAGGGAGAAGAAACGTCTTATCCACGGGAAAAATCGAGATGTACAGATGCCAGAATAAAGACCGAAAATTCGACCAAAGATTGAAACATCAAACAGGCACATGCTCATGTTGAGATAAACAAGTTAAGCTGGTGATTGATATAAATGGTGTGCTGGCGATTGGGAGAAAACATGTTTCAAACTGTTGGTATTCAAAAGCGAAGCCGACGAAAAAAACACAGGTACAATCCCAGAGGACGGTATTGATAGTTTACAGCTCAGACAGATATGGTAACGACAGCAATAAACACCTGAAAAATAATAAGGCCGCAGGAGCCGATGGTTTTCCAGCCAAGCTACACAAGACCAGAGGTGTCACGACTATAAGTTTTATGCTGGTTGCCACCATCTTGTAGGTAGAACGCGTACCCAACGATTGAAACTTGAGCATCCTGTGTCCCGCCCACAAGAAAGGAAATAAGACTGTGTGCTGTAACTACAGGGGCATAAATCTGCACCCCATTGTACGAGTATATAAAAATATCTGGGATATTGTTTGGAAAACTTAAGCCTGTGGTCAATGAAATAATTTGGTCATATCAATGCACCATTGACAAGATATTTGCCATACGGCAAATCCTGGAAAAGACTCAAGAGATGCTGCAGATCGACACCTAACATCTTGTAGTTCAAAAGTAATCGAAAGCTCATTCGGCGTTCTAAGACACCCGGTCGCCAATTAAAATAAGAATCTTTCCTCTCAGAACTGTTTAGTACCAAAAGAGGATTAATACAAGAAGATATCCTTTCGTGTTGTTTCCTCAACTTTTTCTTGTTGGAAAAGGTTATACTAGGTTCTATTACTAAATGAAATTACACAACATACATAAATAGTCAGATGTTATTTGCTTATGCCGATGACATTAACAGCATGGGTCGGTCAGTAAAATAAGTAACGGCCGATACATTAAAAGGAGAGGAAGAATCTGCTAAATTTATTGAGTGCGCTGCGTCCACAGAACTCGAACCAACTGTGGAAATTTAAATCTACAATTTTTAGGTAGTTAAAGTCTTCGTCTTGCTCGGCAGCGCCAAAAACACAGAAGAATAGTATTGGCCAACATAAGTTACTTTGGTCTAAACAGTTTAAAAACAGTTCCACAGATTGTTAAACTAAAATGACACTTTTCAAAACACTAATGTACAGTTTCCAAGTCTCGGTACTTGCACTAGCAGATAAGGCAGTATAAGGCTATATAACAACATCGGCCAGAATCAGCGATAAATATTCGAAGGATTAAACAAGTCGAAGACGATATCAAACATGTAACAAGTGAAAATGGCGTTATGTTAAGTCCGGACCGAACTTTCGAGGGTATCTACCATGAATTTTATTGCTATAACATTTCTTTTGGATTATGTGGAAAAGCTGTAAAATACCGAAAATCGGGCGGTACCGTTCTACAGAGGGATTATCACAACGTGGACCTATACCACCCACAAAAATGTTCAACATTTTTGTGTGGTTAAGGGTCTGTTCGAGGAACCTATGGACATTTTTACCGAAGGTTTTCCTAGTGACCCTGTTTACAGCGATATTATGTTTTTCGTAGGCTAGTGTGATAAAAAAAGCTCTATCTATCGTTATCCCCGCAAATTTTTGAACTTTAATCCTACCTATGAGATGTTCAAATTGGGACAATTCACTGACAGCATCGTCTCCTTATAAAACCAACTTAAACTTATATATCTACAAAATGGTACAACCTTGGAAAAGGGTTCCATATCGATAAGACTACCCGTATTCAAGCAAAATCGCAAAAACCCTAACAAAAAAAACCTAAAAATGTAACCTGAGCTTCTTTATCTCAAAGTGGTACAACGTGGGAACAAATCATAAAGGTCAATCCTCTTAAGAATTTTTACAGCTACAACATTTTCTTTGGCTCCATTTCGATATGACTGGCGGTTTCCAAGCAAAATCGCGAAAACCTAAAATGAGCATAAAAATGTGAACTTTACCCGCGATTGTTTTTGGATTTTTCTGACCTATGAACTTTGCTGTTGCAGAATCCGCAAAAACTTCTCAGGTGAAAGTGATTTTTATTTAAAGTTAGTTAGTTTTATTAGGAGGCCATACAGTCAGTACCTTGTCCCAATTTGAACTTCTATGTCTCAAAAATGGTAAAACCTACGAAAATATCATAAAGACCTATCTTGTAGAGAATTTTCACTGCTACAATATTTTCCCAAAATCCCATTTCGAGAGGACTTGCGTTTTCCAAGAAAAATCATGAAAACCTAAAAAACCCTAAAAGTGTGAACTTAGACGGCGATTTATTTAAAAGCGCTCGGCGATTTTTTTGTTTTTTTCTTGTTTTTTCATCTATGAACATTGTAGTTTTAGAATCCGCAAAAACTTCCCAGGTGTAAGCTCCTTTCATTTAAAGTTGGTTCAAGAACACCGTGCCAGATTTTATGTATTTTGAGGATTTTTACATACAATAACCAACCGATTTAGCTAAAGTTTTAAATATAACGTTTCCTCCGAGTAAAAAATATCATTACTAAAATTAGTCAAGCAATATCTTGAAATAGACCCCATATATCCGTACCTTCCTTTAAAAGGTTTTAAGGTTCCTGGCCATATTTTTGAACGGAATTGACTGAAAATTGACATCTTGGGATCTTAGTGAGTAAGGAGCATGCCTCCAAAAATGTTTCAATATAGATCCACGCTTTTATATACCCAATATAATTATAAGTATATGCATTAGGCTGGGGCGATTTGTATTTTTTGTTTTGTTCAATATTTTTTGAATATTGTGAGAAATTCAGTTAGACAGGAAGAAGGATCAATAGAAATCCGTTGTGAAAAAAAGAAGATATGCCCATTTAAATTTGAAAATGTAAGAAACACAGATTTTCACTGCTTTTACCGTTATAAAAAAATAAAACGAACTGACCCAATGGAACTAAAGGTATTCTCGTTCTCTATGGATCCCAACACGATATAATTTTGCATCAGAATATTTTTCTTTTGTAGCACAGTGCCATTTGTCGACATTTTCCGAAAAGTTTGCACCTTCTCAAGGCCAAAACCGTCTGAAGGAGCATTCCAATGCTCTTGCGGTGTAAAATTTTTGCCTTTTTGTTGGATCGAAAATCTCAATGGTTTGGCCGTTGTATGCCAAAATGTCAAAAAACGTGGATAAAAAACTTAAAGTCAAAATCGGGAGGCTCTATTTTCACCGTGGACTTTTTTTGTTTAGTTCAATCCCAGGAATCAGAAACGCGAAGGGCCCATTAAGGTTTTCAAATCGCCCCGGCCTAATATGAATTTTTTGTAACTTCGTAAAATATAAGGTTTACATTTCATAAACACCTCTTCCAAATTGCACAGCTCTATCTTCATCTGTTTAGAAGATACCGATTTTTGACACAAAAAGCTTATTTTGGACACACTGTGTAAAGTCAAATTCGTTTAGTCATAAGAACAGGTTCGGCCATGTTCGCGGATACATTTTATACTCGGATATTTCTCGCAGTGATCATTAAACAGAAATACTATAGAAACACAACCTATACTAAGTTCGATTCATTTCCTTATGTCATAGGCTGAGGTATATCTGTGTCGGCAAAGCCAACTTTTTTTATTTGTTTCTTCTTCATTTTGATTTGTTGACATCACTGTGCTTTTTATAATTTTAGCGCCCTATCTCACAGTGATAACCACAAACACGCAGATTGGCATTGTGTGAATTGCGTGTAAATTTCATATCCTAAAAAAGTGATGTAGGTAGGGTAATTTTGTACAAATTGTGGACCATATCCAAAGTTGTCGTTTCCACCTGACCGGTCTGACAATAGGACATAACTAACTCTGTCTCGGCTGATCAAGTAAATAAATTTTAGTTACACTAATGTCAGTCATTAATTTTTACAGTGGGTATTTAATTATCAGTAGTTATTTGTTGCACTAATAGCTCTTTCACTGTCATATTATTATTTCAATACGCATTTTCATGCAAATTACGTTTAAAGGTTATTTTATATTTTGATAGAGTTTTTTGACACAATGATTCAAACAACGCATCTGTTTGTTGTAATTATCACTTTTAGCATTCCAATTATACTCATGAAATTTGTTTTCCAATTAGAAAATTTTGTAAACGTTTGATTTTTAAAAATTTGCTGTTATCTTTATCCATTATTTTTTCGTTTTTCTTATATTTTTAATTTTTTATTACTTTCGTTGTCTGTATATTGCCATTTTTAGCATTCCTTTTATATTCACAAAATATTTTTTATAAATTATAACTTTTTGTGAAGATTTATTTTTTAAATTTGTTGCTGTTATATTTTCATTATTTAATTTTTATTTTTTATGTTATATTTTTTCTTCCATTATTTTTGTTATATTTTTTGTTTGATTTGCACACTTCATTTCACATTTAATCTTTGTCATATATATATATAATATATATCCAGATCCACACTGTTATATACATATTCTAATTTCCAGCGTTATTTTGTTATAGATAGAAAATATTTTGCATATTCACTTATATTTGGGAATTCAATATCAATTTAATATGTATTTAAATTTTAAAATCATTACTAGAATCATATATAACATTGGCATATTTCCAATATTTTTTTTATTATTTGCATATCATATATTTTTCACAACAAGTGTGTATCACCAATTCCACATGACCATTGCAAAAAACCATTCTCATGTTGAGTAATATTCTTATTTAGCCATAACATTGTTACGCTGGCTTTGACCACTACAATATTTTTCACATTCAAACAAAAAAGGCACAAAACAAAATAACATTTAAATGAACAAAATGAAAAAAAAAGAATATTTAAAGTTTTCACATTAAAAAAATTAACGCGCGTACCTGTTTTGTTGCGAGACTGGTGTTGTGACACCTGCAAACTCCGAATTACAACTGATGTTGGTAGTGTTGGCCATGGCAGTGGTTGTCGTTGTCGTGGACGTAGACGTTGTTGTTGGCATTGCCGCCACCAATTCGTCAGCAGCAGAGGCAGCATCAACAGAAGTAGCAACATTTGTATCTCCTTCTGTGGTGTTTACATTGGTTGGCATTAAGGTTGATGTTGTTGTTGAAGCCTCTGTATCTGGCTCAGCATCATCCTCAGCTGGCTTCTCAGCTTCACTGTTATCAATGGTTTGTTTACTTAAAGTTTCAGTAACTGGCTGCGATGCAGCAGCAGCATCAACTTCATCATCATGTTTCTCTTTTGGTCCAGCATCAGCAGCATCAATACAATCCACATTTGTATCAGCAACATGTTGCAGACTCTCTTCCATTACATGTTTAGATTCTTTATTTCCGTCTGAGGCCTCAGCCTCATGTTGCAATGCCGTTATGGCTTGGGAAATTTCTTTAATTTCTTGCAAAATATCAACCGGTTCTTGTAAATCTTTGTTAGTATCTTCTTTGCACTCCAAGTCGTCTTTGCCTTCGAATTGGACATTTTCCAAAGCCTTTGTTAGTTCTTCTCGAAATTTACTTTCTTTGAGTTTTCTTTTTTCCTCTTTGTTGTGTTGTTTATCACGATTTGTGGACTCACCTTTACCACCAGCACCACCACCCCCGCCAGTTGGGGCCACCAACAGCTGATTTTGTGTGGATTTCATTTCATCTGAGCAAGTCATCTCCTTCTTGGTGGTTGTAATGGCAGCTTTCTTTGTTGTTGTCGTCTTGCCAAAGCCAGTTTCTCTGGTCGTTGTGGTTGTTATTGTTGTGGTAGTCATGTTATTGCTCTCCGTTACCGTTTCGTTGGTATAAATAATTTTTGTTTTTATTTCGGGTTTTGTTTTGGTCGCTCTTTCTTTACTGTTACTACTACCACTTGTACTCGATTTACGTTTGCCAGCACGTGTTGGCGGCTGGCCAGCCAGGCCAATGTGTAGAGTGGGCGGCTTGAGTGTCTGTGGAGTCGCTGTTGACGTCGATGTCAATGCCGCCGAATGCGGCTGCAAGTAGTCTTTGTTGGAGTGTTGTTGTTGCTGCTGCTGTTGTTGTTCCCATTCAAGCTGGCAACATGTATCACAGCTCAAATTTGAGAGTGGGGCAGCCATTGGCGAGGGGGTTTTATGTTGCTGTTGTAAGCTGGTGTGGTGGGTTGTTGGTGAGCGCCTTTGTTGGCGATAATGTTTTTTGCTGGAGGATTTTTGACCAGTCGAGCTACTGTGCATTTTGTTCATTTCCTCTTCCATTGCGCGGCTAGTGCTGTTGCGACGATGTTCTCTTCTCTCTTCACCACGTTGCTGGTCATGTTGCTGCGATTGACCCTCAGCAGAGAGTTTGTAATTTTTACTGGCTCCTGGCTGCTGGTGGTGTTGTTTATCTTTGTGGCGTTGCTCCTCTTTATCCTTGCTCTTATCCATTGTTTCTGTTTCCTGTTGTTTTCCGCCATAATGTGAGTGTTGCTGCTGTTTGTTAACCTTGAGTTTTGTAATGTTTGACTCAACCCTTAGTGTGGTCACTTGTAGAGGCGTTTTAGCCGTAGTACTGTTGACATTGTCTGCTAAAGGTTCCACATTGGCTGGGGATGAGGTGGGAGTAAAACTGGTGGTGCTGGTATTGTTGCTGATAGAGTTGTTTTTGGTCTGATTCACATCATCAGACATGTTGACTTTTATTTCTTGTTTTTTCTCTGAACCATGAATATCCTTGATTTCAGATTTGACCATTTGTTGCTCTGTTTTGCCTTCATGCAAATCCATGGTGTTATCACGTGAGGAGAGCTGCTGTTGTTGTTGCTGCTGCTGTGGTATTGCCTTATTGTTAGCCTGCAGTTGTTGCTCATTTTCACTTGACAATGTGGGAAGATAGTGGCCTTCATCTTCAAGGTTTTGTTGCTGCTGTTGAAAGGAAACAAAGAGAAAGTAGACAAAAAACGGCAAATTATTATAACAGAGGAAGAAGTTGTAACAACACTAAAATAAAGTCTTAAACAAAAAACATATCGAGATATGAAGGTCAAACATTCTCAGACCTAAGAAAATTGAAATTGTGTATATATTTCACACATCAATTGAAATATTTTTATGTATGTATGTAACAAAAATCAATATTTTGGTTGTCTATTGCACACCTTCTCCTTATATATGGTGTAATATAATACGTTTTGTATTTAGTTTTCAAGAGACTCTGTCATGTAACGTAAACAAAATTAATTGTAAATAAATGCTTTCTAAACACATTGATTTTTTTCGATACGATTAATGTAATTCAATGTTTAGCGCTAGATAATGATTTCAAACAATTTATTTCTTGTTGAATAATATTCATGCCGAGGATGCATGTTCAATCCGGCCAACGCATAAAAAATACGTTGAAATTTAAAATTCTTTAACTTTAACTGTGTCACATACAAAACAAATGAATATGTTTCATCTTTACGCTACAATTTTTAAAACTTTAATGAACAAATAAAGGAGATAAGAACGCATTCTCTACCTGTTCAGTGCTGTGTATGGTGCATGAAATGCATGAATCGCGAATATGCGACACGAAAATTATTAACCATATTTTGCCACCGCAGCGTGATAGAAGACCAAAAATAAGAAGATACGTGTCCCGGCGTTTTTCCCTATCACTTCAACTTTCGCGGTTATGGGCCCCAAAGACCTGAGGCTTTGATGTGAAAAGGGAACATTTTGTCAGGCACATATTTTCTAAACCGCTTTTCTAAACTCGTGGAGGCAAGGTTGTAGCTCTTTTCCTAAAGAATAATAAATGTGAAGACATAAAATCCATTTGACCTCATCTTCAAGGTCAAAATCGTCATGGTCAAATTTTCATTATATTTTTTTTTTCTCGGATTTTAGTCTGCAGATATCAAACCGATCAAAATTGAAGCAAACAACCAAAGACTAAAATGTTCCTCAGATCTCAATAAACAACTTTTTAGAACATACGAGCTCTTTAGAAATGGCTCTTAATGGCCAAAATAGCTAAACAAATGCGAATTTTATCGTCTTCTTTTAGTTTCCGCTACATAGATACTAAACCGTTCAAAATTCAAGAAAGCAATCAACCACAATAATGTAGCAAAGATATCAGCAAATAACTTTCTGGAATATACGAAATGTCTACGATCGGTTCTTAAATGCAAAAATAGCCAAAGTCTTTCGAAAATATTAGATTTTTATACTTGTCAGAATGACTCAAAAAATTACACGCAGTGTTATTTCTAGATTAAATTCCGCCACAAATTCCAAATTTTATTGAAACTGGACATACAAAGCCTGTTTGGTGCATAAATTACATGAAATCGGTCGAAAATATGTATGGGAGCTATATCCAAATCTGAACCGATTTCAATATAGTTTGGCATACTTATTTCTGAACGGGAAAGGCGTCACAACAACACCTAAAGGTGACGCACTGTATTATAGCTGCCATGTCACAAAACATGAGTTTGTTTGCGGATTTGTAGTTTGTCGGAGCTTAAAACATCTGGTCTCCAGCTTCACCCCAGTGAATGAAAGACTCGCTGCAATTCGATTAAAAGCAAAATCCTTCAACATCAGCTTTATTTGCATAATGCTCCCACTGAAGACAAGGACGAACAGACCAAAGATATATTTTACGAGCGCTTAGAAGAAACTTATGAATGTTGCCCTGTCAATGACATTAAAATTATACTAGGCGATTTTAATGCCAAAATTGGAAAGGAGTATATCTTTGGCCCAACAGCCGGGAAATTCAGTCTCCACAGTGAAACATCTGACAATGGTATGAGGCTGATAGACTTTGCAGCTGCAAGAAACATGGTAGTTAGCAGTACCAGATTTGAGCATCTCGATATTCATAAGGGCATCTGGCTTTCGCCACATCAAAGAACAAGAAATCAAATTGATCACGTTGTGATAGATGGAAGCCATGCATCAAACGTGTTGGATGTACGATCGTCCCGAGGTGCAAACATAGACTCGGACCACTATCTTGTTGCAGAAAATGTACGTACCAGATTAAACGTAGCAAACAAAGTGCGAACAGACACAACACGGAAGTTGGACATCGGTAAGCTGCAATCACAACAGATAGCCACAGCATATTCCACTCAACTGGCCCAACTGCTTAATCAAATCACTCCTCGTCCCGATAACATATCAAGACAATGGCAAAACATTGCCCACTCCATGCAAACAGCCGGAAAATCACCCAGCAAAAAGTTTGCCTCCAAAGAGGCAGTTAAATGATATGTACAAGTGATCTGGAAGTGCATCAAATTATGCATTTTCACTCATGATTTTTACAAGAGCGTGACTACGGAAAGAGGCACTCCATTGCACTGCATTTTAACTGACCCTTTGGCACTGCATTTTAACTGACCCTCTGGCACTGCATTTTAACTGACCCTTTGGCATTGCATTTTAACTAACCCTTTGGGGTAGAATAGGAGGCAGTCCAAAGCATGTGTTTTGATACAGGCATTCTGCGGAAATTTTGCAAGCCATTACAAAATATGCCAGAACAAATAAAATGCATTATTTGTGTAAAACAAAATCCTCCATTGAATTCAATCGCAAACATGCGTATTTCCTCCGCTCTCCATTTGTTCCAAGCTGAAATGTTTTTGCTTCATTTGCTAAATGGGTTGTCTTCCCATCACCAGTTAAGATTTCGACATGTACTCCAACAGCACTCCATTCGGAAATTTTCTTCTCTTGAGTTACCGGAAAATGTTCACAAATGAAATATTATTTATTTTTTAATTTATTAATCGAGCTTTATTATCTATAATGCAAGTGAAAAAGGAAATCCGACGATTCGAAACCAAAAAATTAATACTAAAAAAATGATCTTCTCCTAAAAAGGCAAAATTTTCAAAGAAATATTATTTACTTTGTATTAACAAATGTTTGAAAATGTTAACACGCTTATCTCTTATTGGAAAATGTATACCGCTGCCTGTAGAGATGTACAAACTGATTTATGTACATGTAGGGATCTGTAACAACTGTTAATAATATGTAGCGAACGGAGTGCCTTTTTCACGACTCCGTTTGGACTGCATCCGGATGCTGTTAAATTATGAGGAATTGGAGTGCCTTTTTCACGACTCCGCTGAACTGCATCCGGATGTTGTTAAAATGTGACAAGTGGATGTGATTCTTTGGATTGCATCCAAATGCGGTTAAAATGTGAGGACTGGAGTGCCTTTTTCACGACTCCGGTTAAACTGCATCAAAACATGCCGAGACAGAACTAGTCCACATTGCACTACTTCGAATTTATTTTGCTGGGCAGTACTTGCATACCAGAGACCTCCACCAAGGAATCCATGGTATGACCAGGAGTGTCGTGCTGCTACCGAAGAGAAAAAAATCCGGCATATAGGGCTACTTTACAATCAGTAGCAAAACGTAGTGCACGAGAGGTATCGAGAGAAAAGGAGAGAGGAGAAACGTCTTTTCCGCAGGAAAAAGAGAGATGGAAAAGCGGGAGTGTGAACAAATCTAGATGTACAGGAGACAAAATGAAGTGCGAAGATTCTACCAAAGAGTGCAACATCAAACTGATGGCTTTGGAACTGGCACATCCTCCTGCAGATACCAGCAAGGTAATCTGGTAACTGATACAGCTAGTGTGCTAAGGATATGGAAAAAGCCTTTTTTTAAACTCTTGGTATCCAATAGTAGCGATGTCGACGAAGATACCACAGATCCAATCCCAGAAGATGGTGTTGAATATAACCACCCGACCCAGATGAGGTAAAGACAGCAATAAACCGGCTGAAGAATAATAAGGCAGCAGGAGCTGATGGCCTACCACGACACGCTGATAAGGTGTATGTATCAGCTAGTTAGCTCCATATGACAGGAAGAACGCGTACTCGACGATTGGAACCTGAGCATCCTGTGTCCCTTCCATAAGAAAGGAGATAAGACTCTCCAACTATAGGGGCATACGTCTTCTCCCTATCGCCTACAAGATATTGTCAGGGATATTGTGCGAACGACTAAAGTCCATGGCCAACGAAAAAATTGGACCTTACCAATGTGGCTTTAGACCTGGCAAGTCCACCATCGACCAGATAGTTACCCTGCGGCAAATCCTGAAGAAGACCTATGAGATGCGGATCGACACCTACCACTTTTTTGTCGATTATAAAGCAGCCTACGACAGCCCGCTACGTTCAAAGGTATTCCAAGCCATGTCTGAATTTGGTATCCCCGCAAAGCTCATTCGGCTTTGTAAAATGACTCTAACTGACACAAGATCTTTAGTTAAAATAGGAAAGAGCCTCTCCGAAGAGTTTTGTACCAAAAGAGGTTTCAGGCAAGGAGACAGCCTTTCGTGTGATCTTCTCAAGATCCTGCTAGAAAAGGTTATACGAGAGGAAAACGTCAAAAGAAGTGGCACAATCTACACCAATAGCCACATGTTACTTGCTTATGCTGATGATATAGACATCATGGGACGATCAGTAAAAGAAGTAACCGATACCTTTATGATGGTCGAAGGAGAATCTGCTAAAGTGGGTTCGGCGGTAAACGGCGAGAAGACCAAGTTGATGGTGTCGACGCCGAATGCGTCCATTGAGCTCGGACCAACTGTTCAAGTTGGTTCCTATAATTTTGAGGTAGTAAAAGACTTCGTATACCTCGGCACCGCCGTAAACACAACAAACGACATCAGTTGTGAAATAAAAAGAAGAATTATATTGGCCAACAGATGCTACTTTGGCTTAAGAAAGCACTTCAAAAACAAAGCCGCAACTCGTCAAACAAAAATAACGTTTTACAAAACACTGTACTACCCGTGCTGATGTATGGTTCAGAAGCCTGGGTACTTGCGCAAGCAGATAACGCAGTGCTTGGCGTGTTTGAGAGAAAAATTCTTCTACGGATCAATCTGCGTTAACGGTGAATATCGACGTCGCATGAACCACGAGCTACATCAGCTATACAACGATATCAGTATAGATAAACGTATCGAGATGCAGCGATTGTGTTGGCTAGGCCATATCATAAGAATGAGCGAGAGAGAGAATGGATGGCGCAAACAAGTGAATGAAAAGATGACAGGCGCGGTATTCCAGAAAGCGAAGCACTACACAGAGAGAATTGGAGATCTTTTCTTAGTTCGATCTATGGAACAAATGTTCTGTAATGGGCCAGCTAAGTAAGTAAGTCATCTGCCGAAAATATATATGGGAGCTATATCCATATCAGCATACAAAATCCACTATTTTTGGAGGTACCTCCGATCCTGAGGCTATATCTCCAGTTCGACGCGGAATTTCAAAAACTCATATAACCTATTTTACTTTCAGGCGATATTGCAATATACCCTCCAATTTTCAGAAAGATCGGTTCAGCGGTTTTCGAGTCCATAAATTACATTTACATTTTTACATTTACATACATTTTTTTTAAATGGTATTTTTTTTAAGAAAACATAGTTGTATTTTTTTGTATTTCTAAGCCGATTTTAGATTTAGAACTTGAAACCATATATAAGTCGCAACTTCTAAGAGAAATTATTGACATTTTAGTCCAGAAATACATGGGCCAAATAATATAGAAATCGGTTCAGATTGGGATATAGCTCCCATATAAATTTTGGGCCGATTTCATGTATTTGATGCACCAAACACGCTATATATGTCCTATTTCAATGAAATTTAGAATGTGTAACGGAATTTGGCATAGAAAAAGATGTGTCAAATTATCATATTATATGACATCCGTAATGACATCCGTAATGAAGGTGTAGCTTAGTCTATTTTATGTACAAAATGACGGAAAACGTTCCTATATCGTTTACCCATTTAATGTTAGGCAATTAATACATAATCGTGTGTAATAACTAAACTCTATACGCGTTTGAATTTATCTGTAATTAGCTAGAAAATAGTTTCTATTCAACATTTAATGCTATGCTTTAAAAGTTGATAACTACTGCTTCCTTAAATATTTCCCGAGAAATATGAAAACTTTACTCTTTCACAACTATGCATGACAGGCAACCAGGTGTGTGATGTGAATGTCTGTCCGTCGTTGCGCTTGCATAGTGTCACCTTGAAGTTATTGTAAAAAAAATCTGAGAATAATTTCAAAAACTATGTAAACACTCTTGACAATTTTATCACACACACAGAAAACACATACAAATATTATCACATACTAAATGTGCTATGTTGAGTATGCCAGAAACAAGTCCAGATTATGCAATTTGAAATGGATTTTGTAGGAAACTTTAGGGGTACTGTTAAAGTTTAAAATGCATTTTGAGCTATTCTCGGAATTAACATGATAATTATTGTTAGAAAACTTCACGTGTTTCGGGTGGTACCGTTATATGGAGTCTGTACCAAAATGTGGACCACTATTTTCAATATCAAACATTTTAGCACTACCATAAATGACTACATAAAATTTCAATTATTGATCTTAGAAGTTGCGGCTTATATGTGGTTTCAACAGACATAGTTAAATCGGCATAGAATTAGAATAGATCCTCAGACAAATACGATGGTTACTATAAAAGTTTTTGGCCTAATAATGAAAACTGGAATATTTATCATCAACAACGGTTTTATTGTTTTTCAAAGTATTCTTCAGCATGATTTATACACTTTTGCTTGCGCTCAAACCAAGTGGCGAAGCACTTTTTCCACTCCGATTGAGATAACTTAAAATCATGGGTTTCAACGCTTCAACAGCATCTTCGAAGTCGAAAATCGTTAACCACGTATTTTTTCTTGACGTGCGGGAATAAAAAGAAGTCATTGGGGCTAAGTCGAGGCTGTACGGTGGATGACCAACAGCTTTTTGGACCGATTGAGCCGATGTATGAGAACTCAAATTGTCGGGGTTCGTTTTTCGAATTTCACTGAAGACTTCAGGCAAAGAAATTGTGATGTACCACTCAGAATTGACCGTTCTACTTTGCTCAAGCGAAATTGTTGTCACACGACCAGTTTTACCAAGAAACAGGCGGCCATTTGCTTCCATTTTTCCACAAACAACTTTCATTAGATTTGGCACCCACGTGCCCACGATTGCGTCTTCGGGCTCGTAGGTATAAGCAATACTTGGTCGTCCGTACAAAAAAAAATCAAAAAAAAAACATTGTTCCACAACATCCCATACGGGACAAGGGAGACTTCTCTCATATCAATGAGTGCACCCCGATTCATATTTAGCTCAATGATATGGGACCTACTGCTTATCGCCGAGTCCGAACGGCGTGTCTTAAGACACCACTTGTGGAGAAGTTTTTCAAGGCTGAAATACTCAGGAAATGTCGCCAACATTACTGAGGGGTACTTTGCCACCGTCGAAAAATGTTTGATGTTGCCTGGCCGGGGAATCGACCCACCGACCTTCTGCGTGCAAGGCGGGCGTGCATATCATTGCACCACGGTGGCGTCCGTACACTTATGCTAAAAATCTTCAACTTTCCAATGGAAATGTCAGATGCACAGACAGACATATTGCTCTCCTGACGTGCCTGGGTGGTGGAAGCCTGTCCATTAAATCGTGACCGGGATGCTCACTGCGATAATACCCAAGCAGGTACTGTATCGACAACATCTTGTTGTGTTGGTACACCGGTAAAACCTTCGACTGCTGATGAAGATGGTGCACTGGTGTCAAGAGGCACTATGTTGCAGTGCTCAGGGCGGTATTCTGGCAGGTTTGAATCTTCTTCCACTGCGTAGTGCTAAAATTTGCATACCACGCTGGCGCCGCATAGCTTACCACAGACCGGCCTACTGCATTGTAAGAGGTCAACAAAGTTTCTTTATCAGTACCCCAAACGCTGCAGGCCAGCGAATTAAGAACCTTGTTCCTAGCTTTGATCTTGTCGCGAATAGCTGTGGCTTGCGCGGGCGACTTTAACATGCTATCGAACGTTACACCCTATATTTTGGGGTATTTAGTGGTCGAAATTTGGACACCATTGAACAATTTGTATAGGGGGGAGACTGAGTTCCAAATTCCGATGCCGTCCGGTGGTAAACAATGTGGTAGTGGATTTAGCGGTGGATATTTACATTTTCCTCAGATGTAAAAAGTGCTCTAAGTCAGATATCTAGATATTTAACCACATATGTCATCAACGATAGGAATCTATACCAACTTCGTACAATCACCCGCAGTCATTCCGATCTCTATGTTGTCTGAAGGATGTGGAATTTCCCCGCCTTGGTGAGCTAACTTTTTCATCCTTCGGACCTGAGATTCTTATTTCTGAATTGTTACACGTTTCAAACATGGCCGGAGGGAAGACTTCTCTTTATCCTCTCTATGCTGTCTGAAGGGGAGCTACCTTTTTCATCCTACGGGTCTGAGATTCATATTTCTGAACTGTTTCACGTTTCAAACATGGCTGGAGGAAAGACTTCTCTTTATTCTCGAACAGCTTGGCATGGTTAAGGGTATGAAAGGCTTTCGAAGGCCAAGAACCACCATGACTGTTCCTTCACACCGCTTGCTCTGGTTGAGTCCTCCTCCACTAATATGTGTGGAGGTGGAACGCAGCGCTGTGTCGTGCTGTGTGCTTAAGGAACCCATGCTGATGATCGTCAAAGGGAAAGCTCTTTTTGACGCTGGGGAGGAGCGCAGTCTCAAGAATCCTTTCTACGGGCGACAAAAGCCAAGCCGGTCTATACGATTCACCATTGGCGGCATCTTTGCCTGGCTTCAGTAGCGGGACCCCTGTCCATTTTCCAGACTTCGGGAATGTTTTGGGTGGCTAGCGGCAGGTTGAGATCTTTGCTGAGCTACTGGACTCCCGGCTCATTCGGTTTAGAGAGGTGCAAATTGAACTATATTGAACTAGGTTCACTATCTAGTTCAATGGACACCGGTCGTTTGTATGAACGAACTACGTATAAGTAATATCACATGTTAGTTTTTATGACGTTACTCATACGTTTTTGAACTAGAACATCGAACTAGGTCGTTCAATAACCCAACTTTAATACAGTTGTTTTAGCATTACCATGGAAATTCTATCATTTAGCGCTCCTGATGACATTCAAAACATCATGCATGTAGTGGTTCCTCCTCGGCAGGAAGAGATCTAATGCGACGTAGTACTCTTCTCTTCACTCTCTCAGTACAGGGTTGTTCGACAATCTTTCGATTAAAACAACAGATATGTGGCAAGCGGGTGCAGCAGTGACGATGAGTGATGAACGTCTTCTCTGCTACTCGAGCATCATAAGAGCCGAAAAGATCACTGAAGCGGTGACTAGTGAACTCTCTGAAGTTAGGCCAATTAGCTTTCCCATATTTGATGAAAGTGCGGCGTTCCGAATGGACGAAATCGAGCGGTCTGCAGATAAAGACAATTAAGGGGAGTTGGTCCCAAGAGAAACGACGGGACTGAAATTTATCAGACCAGGTGACCCGATGATTATATCTGGCGAACTGTGATATTCTCCGCTAATTGTGGAAGTGGCGTCATCATTTTCCGTGCAAAACGTAGAGCTGAAAATCTGCTCAACCAGCACTATACCCCTCTGGCCTCTGCCGAGCACCGAATGCCACAATTCATGATGAGCATAAAAGTCCCCTAAAACCAGACGGTTATGACCTTCCAACGGGGAGCTAATGTTGAGCCTATAACCTGGAGTACAGCTATTTATCGGCGGTATGTACACGTTATGCAACTCTACCTCGGCAGTTCCACACCTGACTGTAAGCCCCATACGTTCAATGTACGGGTCATTAGAGGCAGGTTTAATGACTGTATTGAACAGACTGGTACAATAGGAAAGCTTATCTCCCATTTCCACTTCTAGTGCGATCCTTCCTCAGTATGTTTTCAAGTTCCGGTTCCTCTGTATCCAGACTCAAAAATTCTGCAACATGGACTGGTTGCGCCCATAAAAAGTAGGAGACAGGTGAGTGGGGTTAGTTGGGCAGCTAAACAAATGAAGCGCGTCGTGTGGTCCCAATCAACATGTCAGGCATGTGTTGGGCATGGTGACATCAATTCGGCCTCAATACGAATTGAGGCGGCTGCATCGGCCGAATCTTAACTGGATTAAAACCACTCGTGTTCGCCTTGGTAGCTGATATTCTTCTGCTGCAATGAATGTGGGGCGTGGTCCCCAAGTACGGCATTCACACTGTATCTCTGTACAAGCTGTGCGACTACATCAGTGTGAATGCTATACAAGCCTGCCTGATAAGCTCGTTGGTCTAGAGGTTCTAGTTTATATCTTTGGACTTCTGTCTCTCTAGATCATGAAAATGTCGCTTGACGTGGCTAGGTAGGGGAAGCCTGTCCATTAACTCGTAACAGGGATGCGATAACATCCAAATCGGTACTGCATCGACAACATCTTGATGTGCTGATGCATCGCTTAACCCTTTTTCTGCTCATGAAGATGGTCCACTGGTTTCATGAAGAGGCACCCTTTTGCAGTCCACAGGACGGCATTTTGGCAGATTTGAATATTTTTTCATTGTGAAGCGCTAACATTAGTGTACCACGCTGGCTATGCGGCGCATACCTGTTGCTTTGTAAGAGGTCAAGAAGGTTGCTTTGTGTCAGCGACCTTGTTCCTACTTCTGATCTTATCGCAAATAGCTCTGGCTTGAGAGGACGATTTAAAAACGTTACTTACTTAGCAGGCCCATTTGTTCCATAGGCCGAACTAAGAAAAGATTTCCAATTCTCTCTGTTTAGTGCTTCGCTTTCTGGAATACCGCGCCTTGTCATATCTTCATCCACTTGGTTGCGCCATCTATTCTTTGGCCTGCCAATTCTGCGTGCAGCGCCATGTGGGTCGAACTTTTACGCCTTTTTAGCAGGTTCATCATCGCTCATTCTTATTATATGGCCTAGGCAATGCAATCGCTGCATCTCGATACGTTTAACTATATTGATGTCGTTGTATAGCAGATACAGCTCGTGGTTCATACGACGACGGAATTCACCGTCAACGCAGATTGGTCATAAGGTATTTCGAAGAATTTTTTTCTCAAACACGCCAAGCACTGCCTTATCTGCTTGCGACTTCGGAACCATACATCAGCACGGGTAGTATCAGTGTTTTGTAAAGCGTTTGGTTTGACGAGTTGTGGCTTTGTTTTTGAAGTGCTTACTTAAGCCAAAGTAGCATCTGTTGGCCAATACAATTCTTCTTTTTATTTCACAACTGATGTCGTTTGTTGTGTTTACGGCTGTGCTGAGGTATACGAAGTCTTTTACTACCTCAAAATTATAGGAACCAACTTCAACAGTTGGTCCGATCTCAATGGACGCATTGCGCCACGACACCATCAACTTGGTCATCTCGCCGTTTACCGCCAGACCCACTTTAGCAGATACTCCTTCGACCTTCATAAAGGTATCGGTTACTTCTTTTACTGATCGTCCCATGATGTCTATATCATCAGCATAATGCTATGTTTATAATTGTTCCACAAACATCCCATTTACGAAATCCACTCGATTTCATCTGTCAAATCCATAGGTTAAACGTCAAATGAAATCCAATGGATTTCAGATGAGATTTCATTTGACGTTTGAGCTATGGAATTGACAGATGAAATCGAGTGGATTTCGTAAATGTAAACTTAGCATAAGCAAGTAACATGTGACTATTGGTGTAGATTGTGCCACTTCGTTTGACGTTTGCCTCTCGTATAACCTTTTCTGGCAGGATGTTGAAAAGATCACACGAAATGCTGTATCCTTGCCTGAAACCTTTTTCGGTACAAAACTCTTCGGAGAGGTTCTTTCCTATTTTAACCGAAGATCTTGTGTCAGTTAGAGTCATTTTACAAAGCCGAATGAGCTTTGCGGGGATACCAAATTCAGACATGGCTTGGAATGGCTTTGAACGTAGCGGGCTGTCGACAAAAATGTGGTAGGTGTCGATCTGCATCTTTTGGGTCTTCTCCAGGATTTGCCGCAGGGTAAATACCTGGTCAATGGTGGACTTGCCAGGTCTAAAACCGCATTGGTATGGTCCAATTATTTCGTTGATCATGGGCTTTAGTCGTTCGCAAAATATCCTTGACACTATCTTGTAGGCGATAGGAAGAAGACTTATGCCCCTATAGTTGGAGCATAAAGACTTATCTCCTTTCTTACAGGATGCTCAGGTTCCAATCGTCGGGTACGCGTTCTTCCTGCCAGATGGAGCTAACTAGCTGATGCATACACCTTATCAGCGTGTCGCCTCCTAAGGTTTTAAACAGCTCGGCTGCTAGGCCTTATTATTGCTGCCTTATTATTCTTCAGCCGGTTTATTACTATCTTTACCTCATCTTGGCCGGGTGGTACACATTCAATACCATCTTCTGCGATTGATCTGTGGTATCTTAGTCGGCTTTGCTACTATTGGATACCAAGAGTTTGGAAAAATGTTCTTTCCATATCCTTAGCACACTATCTGTATGAGTTACCAGATTACCTTGCTGCTCTCTACAGGAGGATGTGCCAGTTCCAAAGCCATCAGTCTCCTGTACACCTTGCGGAAAAGACGTTTCTCCTCTCTCCTTTTCTCCCGATACCTCTCTCGTGCGCTACGCGTTGCTACTGAGTGTAGAGTAGCCCCATATGTAGCATTTTTCTCTTCGGTAGCAGCACGACACTCATGGCCATACCATGGATTCCTTGGTGGAAGTCTCTGGTATCCAAGTACTGATTTTGCGACTGTTTGCATGGAGTGGGCAATGTTTTGCCATTGTCCTGATATATTATCGGGACGAAGAGTGCTTTGATTAAGCAGTTGGGCCAGTTGAGTGGAATATACTGTGGCTATCTGTTGTGATTCCAGCTTACCGATGTCCAATTTCTGAGTTGTGTCTGTTCGCACTTTGTTTGCTACGTTTAATCTGGTACGTACCTTTGCTGCAACAAGGTAGTGGTCCGAGTCTATGTTTGCACCTCGGAACGATCGTGCATCCAACACGCTTGATGCATGTCTTCCATCTATCACAACGCGATCAATTTGATTTCTTGGTCTTTGATCTGGCGACAGCCAGGTACCCTTATGCCAACTACCATGTTTTTTTGAAGCTGCAAAGTCTATCAGCCTCATACCATTGTCAGATGTTTCGCTGTAGAGACTGAATTTCCCGACTGTTGGGCCAAACATAGTCTCCTTTCCAAATTTTTCCAATTAAAATCACCTAGTATAATTTTAGTTGTGTTCCTTTACTTACCTGACGTTACCATTTTTAACCTGCAAGCGTTCCTTAACTTCAAAAACTGTTAAAACTGGAAGCCATTTTTAAGAGAGTAAGAGGGGAGAGGGATCAAAAATACCTTTCTCTTGCCCACAGGCTACCAGACGAATTTCTTCAGGTAAAAAATGGCAGAACTGTTTTTTCGACATTTTTGACGATTATTTGACAATGACGAAAAAAATTTAACAAAAAAAAAAAAAAACAGAAGAACAAGGCGAACGCTGACAAAATAAAATTAAAAACTGTGAAATAAAAGAAGAAATTTGAATTTTTATGTTTCTTTTTGACATTGCTACCAGATCTACCAATTTCTTTCCTTTACTTTTCTGGTAAAACTGTTCTTGAGAGAGCAATTTTGGCAGTTTTCTCTTTTACCATTTTTACCATTAAAATAGTAAAGGAACAAAGCTTTTAATGCCTTGGGCGGGGCAGCGGTCATAAGTTTCTTCTAAGCGCTCGTAAAATATATCTTTGGTCTGTTCGTCCTTGTCGTCAGTGGGAGCATGAGCGCAAATAAAGCTGGTGTTGAAGAATTTTGCTTTTAATCGAATTGCAGCGAGTCTTTCATTCACTGGGGTGAAGATGTTTTAACCTCCGACCAACTACAAATCCCCAACAAAACTCATGCCTTGTGTCATGACAGCTATAATACAGTGCGCCACCTTTAGGTGTCGTTGTGACGCCTTTCCCATTCCATCGTATTTCCTGTATGGCAGTAATGTCGGCCTTGTACTTTTAAAGTACATTTGCCATTGCGTAAACTGCACCTTCTCTAGAAAGTGTGCGAACATTCCAGGTGCAGATTCGCAGATCATGGTCCTTAAAACGTTTGCGGAGTTCATCAACTTTAGAGGGGTTTGTTTTTCTTTTCTTTCGTTTTTCTCATAGTAGGCTGTTTTTTTCTAGGGGCGGGTTACTAACCCGACGCCCAAACCCAAGTTTTTAACGTTCTTATGGGTGAACGCGCGGCACATGTTAGCTCACTACCTTTAACGGGTGTTAAAGGCATTTCCCCAGGGGACACCACGGGGAGGTCAGTGCCCCTTGAGATGAAAGAGGGACCAAGAGAAATCCTGGGCTTTGCCATGTTAAAGCCGGTCAGGACCGTTCCTTGGTATCTTCCATCCCCTACTTACCCCCTAATATTTGGGGGTAGTTAGTGGTCGAAATCAGTTTAGTTTCAGCCGTCCATGTGGTGGTGTGTATGTGTTTGCAGTTGTTGTTGAGCCTAGTTTCCTGCACCGCGGTGACCATGGTATTCTTCCTAATCATGAAAATCACTATTTCCTCGATCTTACCACGGAGTCTATTGCAATTAAATTGCAAACAGGATGTATTTTCAGGGATTGGAACAACAATGGCTGTTGTTAAGTGCTTCGTGTGCGGCTGCTGTCGGAGGAGCTGCGGGGGAGTCGCGTATTCTGATGACGACTAACTGGAGGCTGTGTTCATGCAGCATGCAGCAACATAGTCTCTGTCGTAGTCCCTCAAATGGATGAGCCCAGAACAAACCCTAGGGTGTACTCACTCCCGGAATCTATCAAAGTTGAGTGTGGTGAATGCGGATGTGACAAATCGAGCACATCCATAGTGGTGCTGTGAGATTCCGGAGCAGGTATTCCGGGATATGGTGCTCCCAACGACACAAACATGTGTATATGGAATTGGCCGCCGCTGGCCGGAACACGGGTGTTGTGTGGTTCGGTGTCAATCCGGTATCGAAGAAACGCGGTAGGATTGGTATGAAAGTGTATTTATCCTCGTTGGCCTAAAGGCTGTAACCATAAAAAAAACCCATCAAACAAGTAAAAAAGTATCAGTCGGCCTCAGCATATCGACGCCTCCAAACAATAGTATGCTAAGTCGACTTAGCATGTTTTCAAGTTCTTTACATTTTTATATTTAACGTCCTTTAACTTAAATTCTGTCAAATTTTGGTAACCGAAGTTATAAACAAATATTTACTTAGCATAGTACTGAAGGTCAAAGAAATTTCCAAACTTTTAGAGCTTGTCCCTCAAAACTCGCTTTTCAGAATTAGCAAACTATTATTTGTAGGTGTCGAACGCCCTTTAACTTAAATTCTGTCTAATTTTGGTAATGATCGGTCAATCCGAACAGAAGTTATAAAGAAATATTGAATTAGCATTGTACTGAAGTTCAAAAAAATTTCCAAACTTTGAGAGCTTCTCCTGCAAAACTCACTTTTTACACTTAGCATACTATTATTTGGAGGCGTCGATATGTCCGTGGTCTTATCAGAATGTTGTGGCCCTTTTTGGACATTTGAACTTGCCGAAAAAATGTTGAATGTTGAAGGAATGGACCGACATAATCCATTACGGAACTGGATCTTATTTAGGGAGTCATATATTTTCGATAGATATCGCGCTCACTAGTCATTTTAGTGGATCATCATATAAATTTTGGACCCGTATGCCAGGAAGCATGGACTTGTCTACGGACCACAACGAACAGAGCCTTAACTGCACTTAGGCACAAACGTTGAACTTTTGTGGGAGTGGTACCCTAAGAAGAGTACCAATATGGACCATTTTAGAAGTTAAACTAAATTTGGACAAAATATTAGGAGACCCAAAGGTTGGACCAAATTGGTTGTTCGGTTCGGGAGTTATCTTTCTCTCCTGCCACTACATATTATGCCATAGGGGTTTTTACCTCTTTCCGGCTGTTTTCTAAATTAGTATGGACTTGCTTCTGAAAAAAAAACTTTTCCCGTCGTAATTGATGCAGCAAATTCAAGTTGCTTCAACAAAAATCAAAGTGATTCGAGAGCAGGCCTTAAATTGAACTTGTCCGAAATTTTATGTGGAAGGTACCCGAAGGAGTGGACAAATATAGCCCATATTCAAACCTGATCTATATTTGATAAACATATTAGGATGTGTAAAGTATGGACCAAATCGGTTACTCCCTTCAAGAGTTATCGTGGCTAAAATTTTTCCGAACATTTTTGAACTTTTGTGGGGGAGGTACCGGAAGGAGTGGGCCGATATGGCTTATCTTCGATCTTAAATTAAGTTTGAACATAATATTACGAAGGCCAAATTTTGGACCGAATCGGCAAATCCGTTCGATAGTTATCTTGCTCTCCAAACACTACACATGGTGTCACAGGGGCTTTTTGCAACTTTCAGGATATTTTCCTGGAAGTATGGACTTGCCCTTGATGGAACTTGTACCGTCGTATAGAAGACAGTGAATAGAAGTTGTCACAACAAAAATCAAAGTGATTCAAGAGCAGGTCCTAAACTGAACTTTTCCAAAATTTTGTGTGGGATGTCCCCGAAGGAGTGGACCAATTGGGTCCATATTGGAACCTCGGTTACTTCCTTCAAGAGTAATCGTGCGCACAAATTTTCCGAACATTTTCGAACTTAAACTAAGTGTGGACAAAATACTACGAAAGCCAAATTTTGGACCGAGTCGGTTGATCCGTTCGAGGGTGCGCTCCAGCCAGACAGACAGAAAGACGGACATGGCTAAATCAACTCCAAATTGTCTGAAACGGATTTCGTCCAAACATACTTGGGGTTCAAAGCCATTATTTCGATGAGGCACATTTTGCCCGTATGAAAGTGTATGTAACCTTGTTAGCATAAATGCTGAGGGTATAAATATGATATATGGATACGAGGCTGTAAAACTGTCACAACCCTGTTATACATACTTTGTCGCCAAAATAATGTTGAAAATGCGTATGTCTATATAACATCCATGCATTAAACTTCCAGAATATCCCCACGTACATACATTTCATTCAAGGCGCTAGAAATCCTTCCTAAATAAATATTTAATTTTTCGTCTATTGCGCTGTGAGCAAACTACAGCCATGCTGAACATTTTGAAATTTGTGCAATGCCAGTGTCTGCCCAAGGCAAGTGCAACAAGAACAAGAAGAAGAAGAAGCATGAAATTAATGACATTTTCAAAAGAAAGAAATAACTTACCTGTTGCTGCTGCTGTTGTGATGATGGTGAAAGATTCTTTGAACATTTTTCATATTCCGGTTGGAGTTTAGTTTCCGTTACAGACATGGTGTCGGCAACATTGGATGAGGCCTCCTCCTCTTGCTGTTCCTCTTTGTCATTTTGTTTGGTTGCCACCATTTGCTGATGTTGCGATGCGGTTGAGCCACCACCACCTCCTGCACTACAACTGGCAGCCGTACAAGCGGAGTCTTCACTACGGGCATCATAGAAAACATCTTCGTCTTCGGTTTGATCACGTTGTTCACGTGAATCGGAGGCTGTTAGGGGTGTTAGCGAGGAAACAGATGTCACTGATACAAATGTTGATGTGGATGCAGTTAGCTGCTGCTGTTGCTGCTGTTGTGTTAAGTTTATGGGTGGAGTTGGGGAAGATTTGTTTGGTGCATTGCTTGGTACACTACCCTCTGTGGCTGTGGCAAGTACCAATGACTGAGGGTCTTCAGTTTCATCTGTTTTAGCTGATACTGAGTTTGAAGTTTTACTGCATGAGTCTGCATTTGTTGTTAACTTATTTTCCATGTTATTGACTTCCTGCGGTGGCTTTGTTAACTGTTCCTGCTTATCTGTCATTGTTTTCAATTCCTTTTGATTGTCAGTAGTTGTTGTTGCTGTTGCCATTGTTTGCCTTGTTGGCGATATCTCTTTGTCTGCTTGCTTCGGCTTCCGTTTCCTTTCAAGTTTCGTATCATCGCGCATTGTATCGGCCATATTTTGTTGTAGTTCTTGTAAATCAGCATAGGTTGCTGGCGAAGGGGGTGGTGGTGCCGGCATCTCTTTGCGTCTGTGGGCCAAGGTAAGAGAAGAAGTTTTTGTATCCTTCGAGTGTTTCTTGGAATGACGTTTCTCTTCAGGTGGCTCAAGGCTTAGATATTTTTCTGGAGATTTACCACTTGCCTTGGGACTGTGGTGAGGACTAGCCGCCGTAGGCCGTGGATTTGTGTTTTTCGGTATGGCACCTGTGGCGTTACTGGCCACCAAACGATCTAGAGATGCATAGTCCGATTTTTCGGAATTGTGAACCTTCTCTGGTTGTAACTTTCTCTGCAATGGCTGGGGTGTTGTCTGTATTAGACTTGTCCTGGGTGCTGGTGTGGGCTTGGGGCTGCGCTCTTTTGTCAACGGCAAGGTTGCCACCCCGCTTGGTAGATTTTCTTTTTCCTTTGCCTCCTTCTTTTGGGACGACTTTTTGGGACTCATCGACTCCATGTTGCCGTTGCGTTGCATTTCTGCCTGGTAAATGCTGCGCTTAACATCATTGACATGCTTAAAGAAATCTTGGGCATATTTATTTTGCTTCAAGGCCTGTTGCCGTTCCACATTGGCAGCAATATCAAAGTCTTCCAAGGCTGCGGGGGGTGGTTGGCCACCCGTAGAGGGCAAAGTGCCTTTGGCGGTTTTCCGTGGTATTCCACCGCCACTGTAGATTTCATCGAAATCAGAAGAGAAATAGTTTGAGGAACAGTCACAGTTACGACAATCATAGCGGCATTGATCCGAAAAGTTACATTTCTCATTCGATTGGCTTGGTTGGGGAACTACACCTCCCACCCCGCCACCATTGCTTTGAGGGGTAATTGTGGCCCTGGGAGTTGCAAAGAGATTGGCACCAGCACCAGGCCCACTGTCCAGGCTACAACGCCTACAATCATAGCCAAAGCGGCAACTTTCGGCACTGCCAAAATAACGTCTTTGTCCCGGAGCGGCATAAGAAGCCATCAAAGAGTTCTCAAATTGTGGTTCCGGCATGTGAGAGCTGGGGTAATGTCGGCCACTACCATAACGTGGTCCCAGCCCTCCATAATAGGTATCACTACTTCGGGACAACGAATATTCACTCAATATCGAAGCCCTTGAATCGGATTTGTAGATTTGTGGTGGCAACTCTCCTGCCAGGCCCCCGGAATTGTCCATTAAAATTTGTGAACCACCCAAACGTCGACTGGCAGCATACATCAATGGCTGCAGCGGTTGTGGAGGGAAATAGTTGCCACCATTATTGCCAGCCGTCAGCAGAGGATTGGCATTGGAGCTGTGATAGAAACCAGCATCCATGTGGGTAAAGGTATTGAACTTTTGGGGATGCTGCAAAGAATCACTGGAGGAACTGGATTTGGTGTTCATGCGTTGCATGGAATTTACGCCGCCTGGTATGTGGCCAACCAAATAGGTTCGTGGCCTACCACTGGCACCGGGGGCCTGGGTCCAAAATGTCGGCTGCAAAGCAGGATTGTGCAAGTTCCCTGGTTGTTTATAGGCATAGAATTGCTGGTGTTGCTGGATCCCATGAATTGACTGTTGTAAATGGCCCTGTTGTTGTGGTGGTTGCTGATTGTGGTGCTGCTGCTGCTGTTGCAGATGCTGATGTTCACTGGGTGTTGTTGTTGCCGTACTGGTGGTAGAAGTCGACTGCTGAGGCATTTGTCCCATATTCGTTTGTTGAAATTGTAAAATGGGATTAAAATCTCCCGTTATGGCCACGGGAGTTGTTTCGATTTTATACACTCCCGGATTATTGGGGTTATATGATTGAAATTCCAAGATGGGAGCTGTTGTAGTACTCATTTGATTCTCCAAAGAGTTACGCATTACTGAGGAAGTATTATTATTTAAACTTCCCGAGGTATTGGAACGTGATCCCACCATTTTATTATTACCCACCACCACATTTTGAGTTTGTACAGTGACATTGCGGGTATTCACCACATTTCCACCCGCCTCACTTTGTAGGCAGTACTCACAATCGGCCTTGTCGCACTGCTGTTGCATACACAACTCACAATCGGCATACATGGTCATGTTGGAGGAATCTTTGCCCACCAGTAAATTACCGCCATTGGCATTGCCACCATGGGACAAGGAATGGTGTTGCTGTTGTTGTTTTTGCTGCTGAGCCTGCTGCTGTTGCTGTTTATGGCCTCCACCAAGTTTAGCAGGATTTTGATTTTCATCTTCATCACTGGGTGGAGTGTCTTTAAAGAATATCTCCTCATAAATATTTTCTTCACTTTTATCAATCGCCTTTGCTTTTGCTGGCAGTTGGCTGCCAACTGATTGCTGCAACACAGCTGTGGCCACCTGCTGGGTTACAGGTATAGCTTGTTGTGTTGTCGTTGCTGCCGACGACGAAGATTGAAAACTCTGCTTTTGTTTTTCCACAAATTTCTTGGACGACTTAAGCCCCTCCTTGAGTAAATAATAATTGAAACTTTTAATGCCAATTTCACCCTTTAGGAAACGTCTACCCATGTGCATTTTCGAAGTACTGGCATTGCTAGCCGAGGCTGCAGTTGATGCCGCCACACTCATATTCTCCTTGGTTGAACTGTGCATAGAAAATACCTCGTCCTGATCCAATTGATATTCGGATGGTTGTCGTTGCCAATTAGCTTCATCGCTGCGTTGTTTACCCAAATTGTAACGAGTCAAAGCTAAACGTTGTGGCAATTCGGGTGGTTCATCCGCAGCACGTTCTTCTTCGCATCTTGATGAAGATTCCTTGGCTTCTGTTATGTGGTGTTGATGTTGCTGCTGTAGTTGTTGCTGTTGTTGCAATTGTTGCAATTGTGCAATTTTATTGTCCAAACTTAAATTTCGTTTTTGTTTCGATGATTTTTTCTCTGTGCGGCGTTTTGTTTCAGGTTTTTCCATCTTCTCTTCCTGCCTCCCATGATAATCAATATTCTTTGTCCTTTCCAGACTACGTCCCCGACCCATTGCCTCGGAGCGTGCCGATGATGGTCGTATATAACGTAAATCTTCTTCAGAACTACTATACGCAATATGACCAATATCTTCTTGAGCCAATTTTTGAAATTCTTTTGTCAATTTGCTACGTTTGCCCAGTGAACTGCTGCCACTTCCCATGTTCATCATCATACCTTTGGCAGCCATTGATGTTAAAGTTTCCGTTGTACAACTACTGCGTCGCAATGGATTGGCCAAATGACTTATGTCTTCGGTGTAGGCTGGATCATCATAGATGCGATCCCTTACCGATGAGACCGACCGCTCTTTGGACTGAAAAGAGAAGACAAAAGAGGAAAAATGAATGGTAAACATTATGGGTCTAAACGGCAAAAGCTTGCAATATAAGTTTCCATTTCAGAATAGGCTGAACATAGAGATAGCGGATTTAGACTCCATATTTCCTTGGACTAATTTTATTGTAGAATATGTGGAGACTATCAAACAATGACCGGATGGTCTCCCTTGCTGATGTGCAATATTTTGATTGTGAAGCAATGAGCTAAGTGATACCTTAGGAAGTATGAACTATAAGGATGAATAGGTTGAGCCCGAATGACGATGTTTGGTGTCAAGAGACGAAACGAGAATTCGGTTATATGAGTACACCGCAGTACGAGTACCAATTTGCCAACTCGTATTTGGGTGTGATTTATGAGCGGAACACTCCTGCTTTCTATGGGTCAGACACTCGGTTTATAGTGATAATACCGAAGCGTTACCTGCGATTTGGGTCTAAACTACAGTGCTCCGACCAGGAAACCTACATCAACTGCCAGGCTAGATCAACAGATCTAGGGGCACTTGGCATCCGCAACTTTGGAATAAAGCCCGCGATCGAACTTAGTAAGCAAAGACTGCCTCGTTAGGCAGTGTCTGACCAATTATAATACCGAAGCTATACTCGTGTTTAAACCACATCCTCCGAGATGCATCCAAATACTAGGTTAGATCGACAGACCTTTGGGCACTTGGCACCCTCAGAATCGAAGTAATGCCTGTGTTTGAACTTAGTAGCCAAAAAATACTATCAGTTGGACCAAATGGTGCAGGACTGGTGGCCCCAACGAACCGAAAATATACAACACAAGGTCACTTTATATGATAAAACTCTGAACTCATCATAGTCAGAAAACCATGATCCTAGTCAGTAAGGAACCCAAGCTCATGCTAAATCAAAGTCTTGGCGTTCCAATACGAACGTAGCGTAAGGAATAAATTCGTATGTCACCCTTCCTATGTCGCTGTCCGCTCATCGGTCAGCAGTACAGATAGCAGAAGAAATTAACTTATTGTACACGGCGGTGGGTTGACCTGGAACAACACAAACTTGTATAGTTTTTCTGTGTAGGGACCACCATATCCCGGAATGCCTGGTTCGGATTCTTTTGGCCCGTGCCGTGACGGAGGAAAACCCAAGACCAACATGGAGGTGCTCGGTTTGTAACAACCGCATCCACCACACTCAAACATCGGTGAGACGCAACAGATGCCGGGAGTGGGTAGATTTCAGGGCTAGCTCTGGACTCGTCACCGCACACGCAGCACTTAACAGCAGTCGTTGTTGTTCCAGTGTATCTTATTTTGCAATTTAGTTGCAATGGACTCCGCGGTAATATCGAAGAATGGTGGTCAACAACAACTGCAGCTAACACCGTTGTGGTGGTTACTAAGGAAGGATCGCATCAGGAGTGGAGACGAGGGATTAGCTTAACTGTTGCGCTAGTTTGTTCAATACAGACCTATCTCGCTTGAGCCTGGCTCGAATGACCCATAAATGTATAGGGGTAGCGCTAAGGTGTGGAGCTTCCGAGGCAGTGTTGCTTATCGTATACATCCCGCCGATAAATGCGTGTTATATGTCCAAAATAAGCCCGCTATTGGAAGGTCAAAACCGTCTGGTCTTGGGGGACTTTAATCAAAAAAATGAAAAAAAGTCTGGCAACTCTCTTTGCGATCAAACGTCATTGTTATCTCGCTCCACATCGAAAGTTAAAAAATAACTAAAAAACAATTAAATTTGGACATTGTCGGCCTTGTGTCTTATATTCTCTTCATATACAAGTGTCATTCTGTTGGAGAAACAAGAAATAATGCCAAGAAAAAGTGTTATTATTAAAAAGAAATTAATCTGTGCTCAATGCAAAACCCAGATTGTGGATAATGAAGATTCCATGCAATGTGATGTGTGTGAGAAAACTCTCCACAACCAGTGCACGAAGTTGGATAAAGTGCAAATAGAAAAACTCACGAGAGACCTTTCTCTCGAGTATAAGTGTTTTTTATGTTCCCCCAATGAGAGCGTTTATGTAGAAAGAGAACTTGGAGAAATAAAAATAAAGTTAAATCAGCTGGACGATATAAGAGAAACCATTCAATTTATGTCAACACAATATGATAAAATATTAAATGGGGTTGCCATCAACACAAAAAAAATAGAAAAACTGGAACATGAAAATAATTTGTTAAAAGATGAAGTTAAACATCTCAAAGCTTCAGTTAAATTCTTGAATGATAACAGAGTTCGCAACGACTGTATAATAAATGGAATCAAAGTTGATGAAAATATGTCTGCTATTGACGTAGTTGTTGATATTGCTAAGCAATCTGGTGCAGATATTGCTGAAAGCGAAGTGGAAGATGCTTACTTTATAAGACAAAAAGGTGTAAAAAAATCAATTGTTGTAAAATTTTCCAATCAACGGTCAAAGAAAACATTGATGAATGAGAAGTCGAAACTAAAAAATATTGATGCTTTAAAGACTGTCTACATTAACGATTATCTAAGCAGAGAATCTGTTCAGTTATTTAACCACGCTAAGTCTTTAAAATCAGTTGGTTATCAGTCTATTTTTACCAAAGGATGTAATGTGTTCGCGAAGAAAAATGATGTTTTAAAACCAACTTTCATAAAATCGTTCGATGATGTTGATAACCTTCTCAAAAAAGCTGTCAGTGGTGTTTCGCGACCTTCTACATCACAAAGACTTATTGAGGTAGCGTCTGAAGATGATGTTGATGATGGCGAAGATGATGATGACGCTGATAACGGCAAATCCTTAAATTAATTTCCGTCAATGTATTTTATTGAATTTTTTTATATTGATGCTATTTTCTTAAATAATATATCATGTTTTCTATGGATAATAAATATTTTTTAAACATAAATTCTTTTAATGAATACTATTCTGGAATTAAATCTAACTTGTTTAAAATATTATCTGTAAATGCAAGAAGTATTTCATCTGTAGCAAAGTTTAATAGATTTAAGAATGAAATTTCCAAATTCAACGTAATACCTAACATAATCGCTATTCAAGAAACTTGGATTGACGTTGACTGCACTCGTTTATATGCTATACCTGGATTTAATGATATACATTGTTGTAGAGCTGATGGTTTTGGTGGTGTGTCATTGTATATCAACGAAAGTATAAAATACTCCATTATTGAAAACAAAAGCGATCATTTTCTAGAGTTTGTAATGGTGTCACTTCCTGAAGTTAAGATAAAAGGCGTTCCTGTTGTTCTTGTATCATTGTATAGGTCACAGAAATGTTCTTTACAATATTTTTTCAACACGTTAGACCGCTTAATATCTCAAACTGGTAATCGTCCATCCGTATTTGTTGGCGATTTTAACATAGATATTTTATCGAATACCATTCACAAGAATAAACTAAATGATATATTTGCTGAGTATGGATTATTTTCTTGTCACAATTTAATAACTAGAGCTGAGACTGGCACATGTATTGACTGTATGTACAGTAATATTTCAGAATCTATGATTATATGTTCCATTCAAACGTCTGTTACGGATCACAATCTCATGTTTTGTGGATTTGACATAGGCGTTGGCAGAAGAGAAACTTCCGTTCAAAAGAAGTATATTATTAATTATGAAAAGTTTGGGTGTTACTTAGAAAGGCATCTGAGATCATGTGATAGAAATTTGAGCTCTTCTGTCCAATATAAAAACTTTTTGGATATTCTCTCGTCGGCGCAAACTTTCAGTCGAACTGTTACTACAAGTGCTATAGATATGAGAAAAAGGGTATGTCCTTGGATGTCTGACGAGCTAGTTTCTCTTGTTAATTATAAAAATAAGTTATTAAAGAGACGTAGGAAAGACAAAAACAACAAATTGTTAATCGAAAGGATCAGGAGAATTAGTAAGGTAATCAAAGAATGCAACTTAGCGTTAATGAACAGTTACTATACTCATAATGTTCAGAAATTCAGTGGAAATAGCAAAAAATTGTGGTCATTTCTTAATAAACAATTGGGAAGAGACGGTGTAAGGCATAACACTTTAGTAACTGAGAATGATGTCATTTTATCGGACGACCAGGAAAGAGCAGAGTATTTTAACAAATTTTTCTCACAGACGGTTATGAACATTCGCGACGATATTGTTTCAAGCTACGATGATAACATCAATTTTTTTAATACATTAACTCCTGTTTCCAGTATCTTCACCCTTAACAGAGTTAATCGAGAGAAAGTAGAAAGTGTTTTAGATGAACTGAGTGAAAGTAAATCATGTGGGTATGATAGATTAACTAAAAGCATGTTAATAGTTAAAAAGGAATTAATTTCAAATTGGCTATCTATGATTTTTAATCAGATGATACAAGATTCTGTATACCCAAGTGGGTTAAAAATACATAAAATTGTTCCTATTCCTAAAGTTCCTACCTCGAATAGAGTTAATGATTACAGGCCAATTTCAATACTCTCTATAGTAGATAAAGTATTTGAAAAAATAATTTTTGAACAATTATCATCATATCTGCAAGTTAATAATATCATATATGAGCATCAATACGGTTTTAATAAAGGGTCTGGAACGCAAGAAGCATTAGTAATGGTTACCGATACTATTTGTGAAGGGTTAGACAAGGGATATAAAGGTGTTGCTGGTGTCTTCTATGATCTAACAAAAGCATTTGATTTGGTTGATCACTCTATTTTGGTAAAAAAGTTAAAATATATCGGGTGCTCTTCTAATACATTGATGCTATTTCAAAACTACCTAGCGAACAGGGAACAATTTGTTCAAGTTGGTGATGTTAGAAGCAGTAACCTTCCTGTTAATTGTGGTGTACCCCAAGGAAGTGTGCTGGGTCCAATATTTTTCAAAATATTTGTCAATGACTTAAAAAATATACCTTTTAGAGGAAAACTTATCATGTTTGCTGACGATATAGCTCTTTTTTATAATTATAGCTATACAACAGTTTTACAAACAGATGTGGAATATGATGCATCAATTCTTTCAGAGTATCTAAGATTAAATAAACTGTTATTAAATTCCAACAAAACAAAGATTGTGAGATTCGGTCCAAATGTTCCGAGACACGATCATATTTTTAAAGCTCACATTGATGGCCAGCTTATAGAAGAATCCGAATGTGTTAAGTATCTTGGATTGTGTTTGAACAAGAACCTAACTTGGGATGATCATATACAAATGATTAAATCTAAAATCTCATCTGGAATCGGAATAATGTACAAGTTCAAGAATAAGTTTCAGACAAATGTAAAACTCATGTTGTACCACAGTCTTGTTCACTCACATCTAAGTTACCTTCCCATTATTTACGGCTATAAAATGACGCATTACTTGAAAAGCTTGCAAGCATCCCAAAATAAAGCCCTGAAAATAGTTTATAATTTGCCACTGAGAACACATACGTTGAGGCTATACAATGAATTTGCCAAAACCATCCTGCCTATTAAAGGCCTTCATAAATATCAACTCATGTTGTATGTACATAAATCCCTTGAAGACTGTAGGTCACAAGTTCTACAATTTCAAAGGAATTTTACATTAACAAGGAGAACCACAAGACAAGCAATGAATCTAAATATTGTACGATGTCGTTTTGAAACTACGAAACAGCGAGTATCGTTCAACGGTCCATATGAGTACAATCAACTACCAACAAGTTTAAAAGAAATAGTTGTCCTTTCAACATTCAAAAGGAAATTAAAAGATTTTTTATTGCAACATTTGGAATTACTTCTAGCATAATTTTTTGCATAATTTGATAACATTTTTTTGTATTTTCTCTTATTGTAATATAAAAGAGTTGCCTATTAGCCTCTATAATGCCATCTGGCGCTGAGGCATACCTATAATTTGTATATTATTGAAATTGTACAATAAAGAAAAAAAAAAAAAAAAAAAAAAAAAAAAAAAAAAATCATGAATTATGACATTCAGTCCTCGATAATGGCCAGAGCGGAATAGTGTTGGCTGAGCAGATTGATAGCAATACGCTTTGCACGGTCAATGACGACGGCCCTACCAGAATTAGCGAAGAGTGTTACAGTTCGCTAGACATAATCATCGTGTTAAAAATGACGTCAACTGGCAACCCATCGATTCTCTTCAGGCAGACCATCTCCCCATAATGGTATCCATCAACAGGCCAAACGATTTCATCCCCTCTGAACGCCGCCCTTTCATCAATCATGGGAAGTTACAGAGAGTTCACTAGTCACCACTTCAGAGATCTGCCCTCTGACGTTCCCAGACATCATCACTGCTGAAGACGCTGGCCATATTCCTGTTGGCCGAATAACCGAAGTGAGAACAAATTTTCCCGCAGAAGGGACGGGATTAGCAAATGAGCATGGTGAGCTTCATTATACCAACCCACTGGAAGTTAACAGGTTGATCGATGAGCATACGCGGAACAAGTAATTAAATCATCTGAAGAGTTGCAACATTGAGTCAGTTTCGAACCCTGGAAAGAAGGAAGATAGGATCTCGTTGACATTTGAAGGCGTTACGCTGACTGATCCGAAGAGGTGCGCACTTTATTTTAATCGACAATTTCTCGAGCTACCCGAGAGTGACGGGGTGAAGAGAATAGTATTTCGTCTCAATGGATGAGATTGCGAATATCACCAGGAACGCTAAATCACCCAAAGCACTGGGCCCTGACGGAATCTTCATGGCAATTCGGAAACATCTGCCTGAACCGGGATTCGAGTATCTCAACAAAGCTCTCAACCTGTCGCTAGCCTCCCACATCGTTCCGGAAGCCTGAATAAAGAGGCATGATGCTGCATCATTGATGCAGCATGCTTACAAACGTTTCGCTTTTGTCGCCAGTAGCAAAGACCTTTGAGGCTTTACTCCTCTCCAGCATCAGAAATAGGTATCTAGTTGCCGATCATCAGCGTGGGTTCCGTAAGCAGCACAGCAAGACAACAATGCTGTACGCCCTCTGCGCACATATTAGTCGAGAACCCAACCAGCGGAGGCCCTGCGATAGAACAGTGATGGAGACGCTCGATTTATCAAAAGTATTTGATATCAGAATTAGCGAAGAGTGTCACAGTTCGCTAGACATAACCATCGTGTTAAAAATTACGTCATTTGGCAACCCATCGATTCTCTTCAGGCAGACCATCTCCCCATAACTGTCTCCATCAACAAGCCGCCCGATTTCAACCCCTCTGAACGCCGCACTTTCATCAATCATGGGAAGTTACAGAGAGTTTACTAGACACATCTTCAGAGATCTGCCCTCTGATGTTCGGATAGCAGAAAGGACGTTCCCAGACATCATCACTGCTGAAGACGCTCAGCATATTCCTGCTGGCCGAATAACCATACGCGGAACAACTGGTTAAATTATCTGAAGAGTTACAGCAGTGAGGCCGGAATAAGTAAATTATGGGCAGCGGTTAAGTCAGTCTCGAACCCTAGAAAAAACGAAGATAGTATCTCATTCACATTTGAAGACGTTAGGCTGACTGATCTCTTCGCCAGTTATTTTAATCGACAGTTTCTTGAGCTACCCGAGAGTGACAGGATGAAGAGAAGAGTATTTCGTCGCAATGGATAATATTATCCAAACGCTAAATCATCCAAAGCACTGGGCGCTGATGGAATCTTCATGGCAATTCGGAAACATCTGCCTGAGCCGGGATTCGAGTATCTCAACAAAGATATCAACCTGTCGCTAGCCAGCCACATCGTTCCCGAAGTCTGAATAAAGAGGCATGATGCTGCCTACAAAGGTGCATCATACAGACCGACTTCGCTTTTGTCGCCAGTAGCAAAGACCTTTGAGGATTTACTCCTCTCCAGCATCAGAAATAGCTATTCAGTTGCCGATCATCAGTGTGGGCTCCGTAACCAGCACAGCAAGACTACAACGCACATATTAGTCGAGGACTCAACCAGAGGAGGCCTTGCGATATAACAGTGATGGAGGCGCTCGACTTATCAAAAGTATTTAATACTGTCAAGCACTCCGCATGCTACAGCTATCTGCAACAAGCTGAGATGTATGAATAAGTCCCTCAGGTCCCTAGACGCCTGCACTTTGAGTCCAGGTTAAGAAACATTGTTGACCAGATATAACGCGATAGGTCGGTCTGTGATAGAGCCAGTTTGGTCTGCGAACATAAGTGCAACGCGTTGGAAAAATATTCAAACTTGTCAGAATGCCGCACTGTAAATTGCTACAGGATGCCTCCTTATGTCCTTAGTGGACCATCTGCGGGACGAGAATAGATTTTTCGAGTACAGCAACGTAATGGGATGCTGTCGTTGCAATACTTGCTCGGGTAACGTTACTAGAGAAAACGTCTAGACCAACAAGCCTATCTAGCAGACTTAAATAGCGTTCACACGGATGCAGTCGCAGATATCGTGTGAATACGGTCCTCGGAATACATCCCCATCTATCGCAGCTAAGGAGCGTCAGCTGTCACAACAAACCAAACTATTTTGAATTCATAGAGAGCAAGGATTCATGACAGCGTACCACACATCTGTTCAGCATGCTGCAGCATGTCCGCATGACACACTGCACCTTTTCAACTGTCCTTCCGAACCTTCCCAACTGGAGTTAGTTTCTTTGTGGTTACAACAGGAAACCTATTCCATTTATGTTGCGCAACAAACAGCCCAGCAAAACAGTTCTGACCATAACGGTCAGGCGACAACAGTTATCAACATTTCCTTCAGGCAATCAAAATTGGGCTGTAAGGAAAGTCATTCACTCCCTCAGTCATAGTTACACCCGAGTATCGAATGAATACAACTTTACGGAACACAATACTTCCATGTTACGGGTAGGGTAGTAAGGAAGAAACCATTAAAATCCGAGGATAACTAATTTAGAGAGTTGTCTACAACTGAACATGGGAATTCATATACTCCAAGATTGGAACAATTTCGGTTTGGCTAGCACCCAATTTTCCAACTGCAAGGGTATCGATATGAACCCATCACTACAAGCTAGGGCGCTTGTACCGGTTAAGCGGTAAGGATGTGACAGTCACCGTAAAAAGCACTTCGCACTTTTGATATGATGCTATCTTCCAAAGTAGATTGTCTGTCCTCTCTGAAGACCAGTGATTACCTTTCACCGATATTCGACTTTGGAGCAGCTAAGATCTTGTTCGGAACCAGGAGTGACGGGAAGAAAACTACCAAACAATTTTGCTGACTGATGGATAAACAAGTAAAAAAGTATTACCCTCAGCCTATGTGAATTGAAACTTTCGTAATGAAATTCACATATACGGACAGATCGAATGTATTTAGGGTATTTTCAGAATTGTATGGCCCTTTTTGCACATTGGAACTTGCCGACAAAAATGTGGATTAGGATAAAAGTTCAAAAGTTTTGCAGAGGAGGTACTTAAAGGAATCGACCGAAGTGGATCTTATTTTGGGAGTCATATCTTTTCGATAGATATCGCGCCCACTAGTCATTTCAGTGTGTCATTGTATCATTTTTGGACCAGGAAGCACGGACTTGTCCAAGGAAAACATAATATCGCTGTGAACAGGACCACTACGAACAGCATCGGTATACATTTCCAAAGAATCATCGAACAGACCATAAACTGCACTTAGACACAAATGTTGAACTTTTTGGGGGAGGTACCCTAATGAGGTAACCGATGGAAATGCAATTTTCGAATTTCGAAAAAATCTGAGTTGTGCTGAATTGTGCTAGGTTTGTGCCGAAATTTTTTTCGAAATTCGAACAAATGGCTGAGATTTTCGACAAAAGATTTTTTTCGAAAAAATTTTGACAGAATTGCAATTTTAGAATTTCGAAAAAATTGAATTTGTGCTGAATTGTGCTCATTTGTGACGCAAAAATTTTTCGATATCTCGTACCATTTTCGAAAAACCAAAATTTTCGAATACATGGCAGAATTGCAATTTTCGAATTTCGAAAAAACAAAAGTTGTGCTGTGCTCAGTTTGTGCTCATTTGTGCTGCAAAATTTTTTTCGATATCTCCTACCATTTTCGAAAATGCACGAATGAGCACAACTTTTTTCGAAATTCGAAAATTGCAATTCTGTCAAAATTTTTTCGAAAAAAATCTTTTGTCGAATATCTCAGCCAATTGTTCGAATTTCGAAATAAAAAAAAATTCGGCACAAATGGGCACAAACCTAGCACAATTCAGCACAACTTAGCTTTTTTCGAAATTCGAAAATTGCAATTTCATCGGATACCACATGCTACCCTAAGGAGGATATGGACCGATATGCGCCCTTTTGGAAGCTAAACTAAATTTAGACAAAATATTCGGAGATCCAAAGTTTGGACCAACTTGGTTGCCCCGTGCAAGAGATATCGTGCTTACCATTTTAGTGACATTTTTTTAATATTGGGGGGAAACTAATTTTAGACAAAACATGACGCAGGCCAAATTTTGGACCAAGTCGGTTGATCATTCGAGAGTTATCATGTTCTCCAACCACTATATATAGAGTCATGGGGTTTTTTTACACCTTTCGGACTGCTTTCTCAAGAATTATGGACTTGCCCATGAAAAAACTTTTACCGTTAAGGTGAACTTATCCGAAATTTTGTGTGGCAGGTACTCGCAGGAGTGGACAAATATAGTCCATATTCGAACCTGATCTATATCTGGAAGATATATAAGCATATGTAAAGTATGGACCAAATCGGTCACTCTCTTCAAGACTTATCGTGCGCACAATGTTTCCTAACATTTTAGAACTTTTGTGAGAGAGGTACCTGAAGGAGTGGACCGATATGGCTTAACTTCGAACATAAACTATGTTTGGACGAAATATTACTAAGTCAGAATATTACTGAACCGAATCGGCAGATCAGTTCGAGAGCTATCTTGCGCTAAACCACTACACACGGTGTTATACGGGTTTTTTGCCCCTTTAAAGCTATTTTCTCAAGAAGTATGGACTTGCCCCTGATGAAACTTGTACCGTCGTATGGTGGGCAGTGAAGTTGCTACAACAGACAGTTCCTAAACTGGACTTTTCCAAAATTTTGTGTGTGAGGTACTCGAAGGAGTGGCCCGATTGAGTCCATATTGGAACCTCATCTAGTAGAAATTTCTGGTAGAATTTTCACGATGTGCAAAGTATGGACCAAATCGGTTTCTCCTTTCAAGAGTTATCGTGTGCACCAATTTTCCGAGAAGGTTAGAACTTTTGTGTGGGGAGGTACCGGACCGTCGATCGACATAACCCATCTTCGAAGATAAACAAGTTTAGACAAATATTACGAAGGCCAAATTTTGGACCGAATCGATTGATCCGTTCGAGAGTTATCGTACGCGCCAGCCAGGAAGACAGACGGACGGACATGGCTAAATCAACTCCAAATTGTCTGAAACGGATATCGTCCAAACATACTTGGGATCTAACATGCTTATTTCGATGAAGCACATTTTGCCCGTTATCATAAATACTGAGGATGTGAAAATGGAAGAATGCACTGTGACCGGACTATTTTACGAGATGCTCATATAAGTGGAACGAGGTATGTAGAATCTTACAAACGGAATTTATAGATTTCTTAAAGGCCTTGAAGCTGACACAAGTCAAGTTAAGAGGTTCTGACAAGTCGGTGGTAGAAATCTGTTAGGAAGGTTACAGAATGAAGTGATATTCTGTCGATTACTGGGACACTGTAACATTATCGCGAACGAGATTATAAATGAGATAACACTTGGGAGATCACAGTCGTTTAGCGAGTCGTACAACTTGTTCCTTATTTCTACTTAAGAAGTCTGCGATCAGAATTATTGTAAGGGTCATCACGGGACACTGTTAAATATGAACCAGAACTTATTGATGTGATGAAAGCAATGTCTATTACTGCAGGTTATGTGATGATGAGATGGCAGATATCATCGACCATCTACTATTTCAGTGTCCCATGTTAAATAGCAAAAACATGAACGCATGACTTATGTTTTAACATTCCCGATAGCTATGACGGTATTGATTAAATGCAGTAATTTAATTGAAGCAGTATGCCAATTATGGCAGCATTGAAATTAGTTTTACATCAGTTACAAAATCTCCAATACATCAGTATAACCAAGCCATTGTATTGAATTCCCAATTAACTTATGCCCCACGAGAAATCCAATGAAATCCATTCGGCTTATGTTCACTCACAACGCAGACTATTACGAAACTAACCAATAAAGCACAAAAGCAAGCAATGGCCGTCATGTTAACAGGTAAACTGAGATAATAGCACACACACACACAAACGAGTAGTATGCGTTGCAATAAATATACGTATAAGTCCATGGTTTTTATGGGAATTTGAAATATTGACAATAAATATTAATGAGGCCTCTAGAGAAGAAGTTTACAGTATATTCTTTATAATTTAGATTCTCGTTTAAGATTAAAAACTGAAAAATTAAAACTTCATTCACATTCAAAAAACTCATAATCTCAATATTTACTTCAAGTATTACAAGGAATGCACTCTTATTCATAGAAGTAGGCCTATTCAGTAACTTTTTAACAATTTTACTCATTGTTTATTTTACAAATTCTAGATCTCATAAAGGCGTTGGAGCTGACAAAAGTCAGGTTAAGTGGTTCTGACAGGTCGGTGATAGAAATCTTCTAGGATCTGTTGTTTAGTAGTTACAAAAACAAAAGCAATTTTAATAACTTTACAATCGATAAAAGTTACATTATTCTTATACAGATCAACAGTTAATTAGATATACATTCCGTCCATATCTGTGCTTCTATGGACTTCATCAAGAATAAGTAAAAAAGTATCAGTCGGCTGAAGGAGCATTCCAAAGCTTTTGCGATGTATTAGAGAATTCTTAACTTATGTCTTGGCTACAATTTTTGTCCTTGTGTTTGATCGAAAATCTCAATGGTTTGGCTGTTATGTGCCAAAATGTCTAAAAAACGTCAATAAAAAACATAAAGTCAAAATCGGGATGCTCGATTTTCACCGTAGGCCTATGCTCTAGTGGACATTTTTGCTCAGTCCAATCAAAGGAATCAGAAACGCGAAGGGCCCATTAAGGGGTATATACCCTTTCTGGCCTAAAGGCTGAGGGTATAAAAAGACCTACATAAAAATATTGGTAGTTTCTTTAAAAAAAATTGATGAAAAATGAATTTTTTTGGTCTGCACAACTAGGGGTAACCCCTTAAACCCCTCTGTTTAATTTTGACCACATTTCATGAGTATTTCACATCTGTAAAACTTTTTCACACCACAATCTATTTCACCAGTAATGTAAAAAAGATATGCAATAATATTGCGTTAAAATATAATCCAGCTGTCTTCCCTTGTCCCTTATGATATATTCGTGATATATGACTCTTAACTATAACCAAAGGATTATAATTACAATCCATTTCATTTTGCATATCACCAAGACGTCACAGCCATAAAATAAAATATATTCACATTTAGCCCCACATTCACATAATATTGCAATAATAAAACTAACAAGCTCCAATTGTGTGTTGACGGCAACCTGCACACATAATTCAATAAAAACTAACGAGCTGTATTCGCCTCTGTGTGTCGTCGTGTTAACCTTCAAAGTTTCGTGCCGTTTATGAAACCATAGTAATATTAATTGCATTCACAAAAAAAGGACAACCACCCCTGTCATTTTACAGCGCCCAAAAATTCTCAAATAGAACAAAAAAAAAAAAACTGGAATATCAAATATTATGGCATTCACTCAGTCACTCACCTTTGTTTTTGTCTTCTTGCGATTGCGATGCGGTACCGTAACATCACTTAATTTTAATAATTTTGGTCTAATTGGACGTTTGCCAGGCCCAAGCGGGGTTGTGGCACTACTGCCACTACCACCGTCAGCATTACTGTTACCAATTGCTCTACCAGGATTGTTAATGGCGCCAACTCCGCCGCTGCCACCACCACTTCCACTTCCTGTGGCTTTGGTGACCCTTTCAAAAGTTAAATCCAAATAAGTTTCGGATGTCATGATGATGTTGATGGTTGTTGTTGGCGGTGGTGGTGGTGGTGATGATAATGATTTCGGTTCGCTTCACTACAATGCTGTTCTATAATTTTAATGAATGTCTGCCGGGCAACTGGTTGCTACACATGTGAATGGTGGTTGGGTGAATTTTATTTGGAAACCATTATTTCCAGCAACTTATATCCGTTTTGTTCTATAAGTTTTCCGTGGCCAATTGGTCATTAAGCGACGCATTCATTTGCAATTATAATCAATTTGGCTGAAATGAAATGGACGAAAAAAACAAATGGAAAATATGAAAGAAAAATGGAAATGCAAAACTTAAGCTTAATATTATGTAACTATAGATATCTATATATAGATGTTTTAAGTTGTGTGTAATTGTGTGAGATTTAAATGAGTAAACAGTAATGAGTTTTCTATCATTGTGGTTTAAGTAAAATGATACGTTTCCTTAATAATTCATTTTTGTAGTGTTTCAGGCGAAAAAACAAAGGTTTTATCTGTTTTAATTTAATCACATAAAATTATAATAATTCAAGCTGACTTCAATGCCAAAGTAGGAAGCGAAGAGGTATGCGGACTAAAAACGAACGAAATTACAGGGGTGACAGACTAATTCAATTCTGTCAAGAAAATGGATTTACTATCACCAACACATTATTCCAATTACACTCTATAAGGCTTTATACTAGAGTTGGGTCAGCTAGCTCCCGGAGCGGATCGATCTTTCTAGTTCCTTTTCCCAAAAGGAACTAGTTCCTTAATATAGTTCCATAGTTCCAAATAGTTTCGAGACCGATATAGTTCAACGAATTTTTCTCTTTCATCGTTCTTTTCGTTCCAAATAGTTCCGAGAGCGAAATATGTCAACGAATCTTTCTCTTTCGTCCCTTTTTGTTTCCTTCGTTGCAAATAGTTTCGAGACCGAAATGTTTTTTATGGTTAGGCGGATGAATTGACATAAAAATAAATAAATTGCAGCTAACAAACAGCAACAACGTAAGATCGACGTAGGCGTTAAATTGAAGGAACCAGAAAAACGAAAGGAGCTATATGAACTAAAGGAACTATATGAACGCAAGAGCTGGATATAGTTCCAATAGTTCCTTGTCTGGAATAGTTCCTTGGAACTAGTTCCTTCCGGAACTACACAACTCTACTTTATACGTGGAAATCGTCGAAGGATAACAGAAATAATATAATGCGTAACCAAATAGACTATATTATGATTAATAAAAGATATAGGACCTGCGTGACTAAATGCTCAACATAACCAGGAGCAGATGTGCCATCGGATCACAACGATTCAAAAAACAATTCAAAAAAGAAGAAACTGCCCCGAATTAATTGTGAAAAACTTATGGTCTGTTCCAGTAATGCAAGAATCTACTAATTTTTACTATTTTTTTCGATAACATAAAGGAAAAAATGTTATCGTAGTAAAAAATAGTAGTTTCTTGCAAGTTCTGGAACAGAGCATTAATGATTCAATGATTAACCAGTAAGGAAACGATCATAGTCGGGCGGCGCCGACTATATGATACCCTACACCACTGTGAATATGTAAAATATATATAGGAGATACATCTCAATTTGAACTGGTTTCTATACAATATTGTACACTTATTACTAGACAAAATTCCGTCACACATTCCAAATTTCATCAAAATTGGACAGATATTGGGTGTTTGGTGCAGCAAATACGTCAAATCAGGCGAAAATATATATATGGGAGCTACATATCCAAATCTGAACCGATTTGATATAATTTGGCATACTTATTTCTAGATGGAATCCAGTCACCCATACAAAATCAATCAAAATCGGACATATATAGCGTGTTTGGTGCCGCAAATACGTCAAATCGGCCGAAAATATATATGAGAGATATATAAAAATCTCTTAATTGCCGACATTTGGCAGGAAGAGAGCATACCCAACGATTGGAACCTCAGCCTCCTATGTCCCGTACACAAGAAAGGAGACAAGACGGTGTGTACAAACTGCAGAGGCATAAGTCTGCTCCCAATCGAATACAAAGTGCTGTCGAGTGTACAGTGTGAACCTTTAAAACCCATGGTTAATAACATAATCGGGTCATACCAATGCGTTTTTAGACATGGTAAATCGACAATTGACCAAATCTTCACACTGCGCCAAATACTGGAGAAGACCTACGAAAGACAGATCGACACATACCACCTGTTCGTCGATTATAGGGCGGCTTCGACAGCCTAATTGATCAAAGGTGTTCCAAGCCATGTCTAAGTTTGGTATCTCTGCAAAACGTATAAGATTATGCAGGATGACATTGGCTAATACAAGATCAGCTGTTAAAGTAGGAAAGAACCTCTTGGAACCTTTTCAAACAAAACGAGGTTTCAGGCAAGGTGGCAGCCTATCGTGTGACCTATTTACCATTCTATTGGAAAAGGTCATACGAGAAGCGAATGTATATACCGATAGAGATAAAAATAGCACTACGCCAAAGTGGGTCTGGCAGTCACGGGCGGTAAGACAAAGTTTATGGTATCAACACGCAAGACGTCCAGTAGACTCGGACCAACTGCTGATGTTCCGAACTACAATTTTGAGGTAGTAAATGACTTTACTTACCTCGGCTCCGCCATAAATAAAACGAACAACATAAGTTTTGAAATCAAAAGAAGAAGAATATTGGCCAACAGATGCTACTTTGGTCTAAGTAAACAGTTTAAAAGCAAAACCACCTCTCGTCAAACAAAACTTACACTCTACCAGACACTGATACTACCCGTACTTATGTATGGATCTGAAGCATGGGTACTTGCGAAAGCAGATGAGGCAGAACTTTGTGTGTTTGAGAGAAAAATTCTTCGAAAGATTTATGGATTTATGTGTTGACGGTGAATACCGACGTCGTATGAACCACGAGCTATACCAGCCGACCGACATCGATATAGTAAAACGTATCGAACTACAACGATTGCGTTGGTTTGGCCATGTCAGCAGGATGAATAAAGATGCCCCCGCCAAAAAGGCATTTGAATACGAGCCACTCGACGTTATACACCCCAAGGGAAGGCCAAAACTCCGATGGAAACACCAAGTTGAAGAAGATATCACAAAACATGGCATCCAAAATTGGAGAAGTAAAGCAAAATATTGATTCTGCTTCTTCTTTATTTGCCAATTCGTTTTCCGAATGTTAGCGACCAACACAATTATAAATAGATTTGTTTTTATAAAAACGTATATCTATATATGGTAATATTCAAAAAAGTTTTGCAATCGTTGAAGTTGAGGTTTACCATTTAATAAATCGCGAACTATAATTATATTTAATACAATATGAATATATTTATGTTGATTGAAGTGTTTTAGGCACGATCTGATAATATGGACCATAACAAATAATTTATGTGGAAGCTGTGTTGGTGGCAATACAAAAAAATGGGTAAAAATGTGTTGAAGTTAGCAAGGTTTTTTGTGTTTTTTCTTGATTTCTGGTCAAACCAGGGAAAATGCAGACCTGAGCTCAAAGAAAAAATTGAAGAATACCCCTTTTGCAACATGGTTCTTATGTATGACTTTTCGATATATACAGTGCATCCACCTTAAATCGATGCTAACATTTTGAAGTTTTGAAATCGGGGTTTTTTTAATTTTTCTTATAATTGGAGGGCGCAACCAGATAATGACCTAAACTATTTATTGGATTGTAGAACTCGTGATTCCACGTCGTTTGATGTATATCTCATGAGTGTGCTCCGTACAGCTCCCTAGCAATAGGAGTCCAAAGTCGAATTTTTGGTGCGTAAATTTTCTTTAAAAACCTATTTTTTGGCTTCAAAATTTCCAACTATGACACAGGTACCCTTGAACGCCGCGTGATTTTAGTTTTTTTCCGCGCCGGATTTAATGAGCCCTACCGCGATCGAATCCATCCACTAAAACCGCTGATATAGATACCCTGAAAATAGGAAAATAAGCTAAATTTTATTTTGGCTAATCCGCATACTAAACCGCGATTTCCCTTAAAAATTTTTACATAAATGGAATCCTTTATACGCGATTATAACATTTGTCAAAAAGGTGTGTCATAAATTACAGAGATTCGGGAGTAGTATTCGTATTTAACCAAAAATAGAATCAGATAGCACATCCGCGGTTCTTGACGAATCTGTATAAAATTTTTTTTATTGACGTATTTTTAACAGGGGGTCACTGAAATCGGATGCGCCTTATAATCATATGAACATCGCGTTATGTTTACCCCACATGAAGCATTTTGGTGTAGTAAGATGCAACTGATGGCACACTTTGGTCGCTAAATGAAACATGGAAAAATGCTAACATATTGACCGAGATGGACTCGCTCTATGCGAAAAGCACATGCGCCTCAACTGATTTTAACTATTTCGCGCGTTATACAGTTTTTAACTTTTATGTTTTTCTTTGATTGTAATATCAATATCACTCTTTATTTCCTAATTCTATTGCTTATCACACTAAGCAAATATACTTTCACGATGATAAACTATTCTCCTTGAAGAGGTTTTAGCAAAATAATTCAGGTTTTGTTTGGAAATTTAGCGAAATAGTAGAATAACTCCCAAAAAAAGTTCTCAAATTTTTCGTATTAAACCAAAAAATATATTCTTGAAATAATGTTCCAACAATAAACTTTTCTCTTTTGTTGTAGCTGCAATATGCAATTTAAAATCCTAATCTATAAAATTTTGGTCTCACATTTTTCTGGACATTATCTAGATTCTGTACGTATTTGTAATTTATTTTTTTAGAGATTTTTATGGACTCTGAGTTAGAATAAATAAAATTTACTCCAAGATTCCTTCAATATTTATTGATTTTCCGCGAAAATGAAATAAATTTAGCAAATATTTAGGCGTCTACGGATAAATATTAAATGTTGTTACCGATTTATATATACAGTTTGGTATTACAACACAAAGGGAATTTTTAAATATTTTTTCTTTATAAGGGAATAAAACCCCCCATAACTTTTGGGCGCAGCATCCAATTTTGTGAACGCGAACAGATTTGAAACCACGATTTTTTTCTTAACCCATGTACCAAAAATCGTGAATGTGCTATCAACAATTTTTTTTAATTTTTTTTCGATGGAATTGTAAAGGAAATTTGAAATTTACCATATATAAAAGAGCTTAGTGATGAGTGAGTGAGTGACTGAGTGACTGACAGATCATCGCCCAGACGAAACGGCTGAAGCTAGAAGCTTGAAATTTTGAGTGTGGGTTGCTGTTGGTGTGTAGGGGTGAGATAAGGCTGGGTTTTTGGAAATTCGAACTGGAAGGGTACGAAAAGTACTAAAAGGTACTAAATATGGTACCCTTTGTATTAGGCAAACGGGAAGAGCTAGAATTCTGAAATTTGGAACGAGGGTAACTGATGGAGAGTTAGAAAGATGTACCGAAGGGTTTTTGGAAATTCGACCTATAAGTGTACGAAAAGTTACTAAATTTGGTACCAATTGTATATTTTGAGCGAATATAGCTACAATCTTCATATTTGGTATGGGAATCAAGGTTGGGAAGTGGTGTTGATATAAGGAAATGATTTTGGAAGTTCGTACTTATGTGTACGAGTAGTACTAAATGGTACTAAATTTGGTACAATTTGGATTTGGGTGAACGGATAGAGCTAAAAACCTGAAATTTGGAATTTAGATTACCGTTGAAGTGTACGATTGAGATATGGGGGTAGTTTTGGAAATTCATACTTATGTGTACGAAAAGTACTAAATGGTACGAAATTTGATACAATTTGGATTTAGATAGACACCGAAACCAGAAATTTGGAATTAATATTACTGACGGAGTGAAGGATTTAGGTAGTTTTGGAAGTTCTTACTTATGGGTACGAAAAGTAGTAAATGGTACTAAATTTGGTACAAATTATATTTAGGTGAAATGATAGAGCCGGAATCCTGAAATTTGGAATTTAATTACTTTTGGAGTGTAGGATTGAGTTAGTCTTGGAAATTCGTACTTATGGGTACGGAAAGTACTAAATGATACTAAATTTGGTACAATTTAAATTAAGTTGAACGGAGAGAGTTGGAATCCTGAAATTTCGAATTAATGTTACTGACGGATTGTAGGATTGAGGTAGTTTTGGAAATTCATACTTATGGGTACGGAAAGTACTAAATGTACTAAATTTGGTACAATTTATATTTGGGTGAACGGATAGAGTTGGAATCCTCAAATTTGGAATTAAGATTACTGATGGAGTGTAGGATTGAGGTAGTTTTGGAAATTCATACTTATGGGTACGGAAAGCACTAAATAGTACTAAATTTGGTACAATTTAAATTTAGTTGAACGGATGAACGGATAGAGTTGGAATCCTGAAATTTCGAATTAAGGTTACTGTTGGAGTGTAGGATTGAGGAAGTTTTGGAAATTCGTACTTATGGGTACGGAAAGTACTAAATGTACTAAATTTGGTACAATTTGGATTTGGGTGAACGGATAGAGCTGGAATCCTGAAATGTGGAATTTAATTACTTTTGGAGTGTAGGATTGAGTTAGTCTTGGAAATTCGTACGTATGGGTACGGAAAGTACTAAATTTGGTACAATTTAAATTTAGTTGAACGGTTAGAGTTGGAATCCTGAAATTTCGAATTAAGGTTACTGATGGAGTGTTGGATTGATGTAGTTTTGGAAATTCATACTTATGGGTACGGAAAGTGCTAAATGTACTAAATTTGGTACAATTTATATTTGGGTGATCGGATAGAGTTGGAATCTTGAAATTTCGAATTAAAGTTAATGTTGGAGTGTTGGATTGAGGAAGTTTTTTGAAATTCGTACTTTTGGGTATGAAAAGTACTAAATTTGGTACAATTTGGATTTGGGGGAACGAATAGAGCTGGGATGCTGAAATTTGGAATTATGATTACTGTTGGATTGACTTTGTCTCGGAAATTCGGAAAGTACTAAATGGTACTAAATATGGTACAATTAAATTTAGGTGGACGGATAGAGCTGGAATCCTGAAATTTGGAATTATGATTACTTATGGAGTGTAGGATTGAGGTAGTTTCGGAAATTCGTACTTATAGGTACGGAAAGTACTAAATGGTACTAAGTTTGGTACATTTTGGATTTGGGTGTACAGATAGAGCTGGAATCGTGAAATTTATAATTAAGATTACTTATGAGTGTTGCATTGAGGTAGCTTTGGAAATTCGTACTTATGGGTACGAAAATTAATAAATGGTACTAAATTTGGTAAAATTTTGATTTGGGTGGACGGATAGAGGTGGAATCCTGAAATTCGCAATTACTGTTGGAGATAGTTATTGAAATTCGTACTTTCATACGAAAAGTATTAATAGTATTATGAATAGAAGTGGAATTCGGAAATTTTGTATTATAGCCGCTGTTGGTGTGAGGTTGTGGATATACATACAATAAGTGTACGAAAATTACTAAATGGCACAGAATTTGGTCCAAATTGTTATTGTGTAAAGGGGTAGAGCTGAAATTGTGAAATTCGGTATTAGTATAGCAGTTGACGTTTAGAGTGGAGATAGAGAGGAAGTTTTGCAAATTCGTACTAATGTATCGCGGTTTGGATATAGTTTTGGATAAATGGAAGTAATTTTTGGAACTTATACATACTATAAGTACTAAATTTGGTACCAGTTTGGTGTTGCATGATGGGATATAGGTGGAATTTCGAATTGTTGTATGAGGGATTGTGTTGGTGTTTAGATACGGATTTTTTGAAATGTATACAAATTCTAAAATTAGGCTGAGGGCTGGTTGATTTATTAAGAAATACGAAATGTACTAAATGCTATTAAATTTGACGTTGGGTGTAGCAATGAAGATGGAATTATATCATTATTGCGTGAAAAGTACAAAATTGCAATAAATTTGGTATAGACGTGAAATTCTGATATATTATTGATTTGTCAGGTTCATTGTTAGAGGTGGTCGTACAATAAGTGTACTAGAAGTATTAAATAATACTATTGAAGCACTGGTACTGGGTGAATCGATAAATGAAATTTGTTATGAGGATAACTGTTGAGATTTGATCAGAATGTTTATTTAAATCCGCCTTTAAATGTATGAAAGGTTTCTACATGTAATACCATTGACATTGGATGAACAAGTAGAGCTAAAACTGTAACATTTGAGCTAAGGTCCTGGATTTTAAAAATTGTACTGAATAATGTACTATTGTTTCTAGGTTAACACGAATTCGGTTTCTAAATAATGTACTGAAATCAAAAAGTCAAACGTACCTTTTCAACAAAATTGTTTTTATCTTTGTTGTCTTTTCTAAACGTTATTGTAAGTTCATTTGAAAAGGTAGATCTATGCGGCTAATGTTTTACAAGAAGGTTTTTACATCCTGAGAAAAAAGGCCTAAAATAAAATGTCTCAAAAATTAACTGTTATATAGGGTAACATCTTCTGAATAAAGGTTTTCTACATTTTGATATCACAAATTCTAAAATTCGGTTGGAAAATGTGGATAAAATTTTCAAAATACCCACACCGTTCTAATAAAATATGGACTGGAATTTAAAATCTAGGCCGCTGTTGAAGTGTAGAGCAGTACTTGAAAGAAATTAAATATCAATTCAAATAAGTATTAGTACATCAACATTTTCAGTGTTCTCCATATTAAATATTGTTTATTTGTATATTATTCCTTTTCCGCTTACGAAGTGGCGGGCATTTTGCTAGTAACATATAAAATATTAAAACAAATGGAATATAAAATTAAATAATTGTCAAATTACATTTTATTTTTTGTCCCTTTTTCATAGTCTGCGCGATTTGTGTTCACTCCTATTACCCGGTGGTAGCTCAAAACTTGTTGAAAGGAATAAATAAAAAACACCTCAATCCTCTTGTGGAGGGTAGACGAAAAACAACTTTTGTCGCCTTTGTAAGAATTCACATTATTTTCAACATATTCCACTAAATTTTTTTGCACAACGAAAACTTTATGGTTTCTGTTTTGTTTTTACAAACAAAATCCTCCACCCTCAGCCCTCAACCAGAAAATGTTGCTTAACAAAACTAAAGTAACCATTTATTTTTTCTTTGTTTTGTATGCTTTTGTAAAGTTCATGAAAAAAGTTTTCCTTGCAAATATCTTTCCTTAGGCTTCATTGCCACGTGAATTTAGTTCCACAAACTCTCCCGTTTCTACATTAAATTTGTTGCAAACATTTTTACAGTGTTTTATTTAGCTTGCTTTGGTGTCCGTTTAGTTCAAATGTAGAAACTCATTTTTAACCCAGTTAAAGTTGACCAATCGAACTGAAACTTTGCACACTTTTCAGGTTTGGATGACAATACATGAATATGAAACCAAAACCAATATGGGTCCATTTTTCCTACAGTCCCCATATAGCGGCAGCACCCGATTGCTGTTGTTTTGAGGATTTTGTTTTCATTTTTAGTCCGAAGTGCCTGCTTCTTGGCATTTGGAGTTGCCAATTGTACAGAAACTTCCCTACTAAAAAGTTAAAAAAAATAATTAACAAAATTAAGTTTCAATGTTTTATTTATAAATGCACTTAAAACTAGAAAATAATTTGTCGCTTAGCCTCAATAAGTTCATTCTTCCTCATGATGTAATATCTAAAATAAAACGCTTGCATTTACATTAAAATAGTGGAAAAAATTAAACGGCAAGCGTTTTATATGAGAAATTCAATCATGAGGAGGAATATACACGATACTCTTGAAGCAACTTTAATTGGAAGGTGCTTACACCTGGGAAGTTGTTGCGGATTCTCAAACTACAATGTTCATAGATGAGAAAAATAAAAAAAAAAAAACAAAACAAAAATCGCCGGAGCGCTTTTTAAATAAATCGCGATTCAAGTTGAAAATGAAAATGTTGTAGCTGTAAAAATTCTCTAGAGGATTGACCAATATGATTTGTTCCTAGGTTTTGCCATTTGTGAGATATATAGATGTTCAGGTCACATTTTTAGCTTTTTTGTTAGGTTTTCCCGATTTGCTTGAAAACGGTAAGTCTTATCGAAATGGGACTAGAGAGAATCTTTTAGCTGTAAAAATTCTCTATAAGACTGACCTTCGTAATTTTTTCCTAGGTTGTACCATTTTTGAGATATATAAGTTTAAGTTGACGTAGGGGATGGAAGATAGGAACGAACCGTCCTGACCGGCTTTAACATGGCAAAGCCCAGGATTTATTTGGTCCCTCTTTCATCTCAAGTGGACACTGACCTCCCCGTGGTGTCACCTGGGGAACTGCCTTGACACCCGTTAAAGGTAGTGAGCTAACATGTGCCGCGCGTTCACCCATAACAACATTAAAAACTTGGGTTTGGGCGTCGGGTTAGTAACCCGAAAAAAACAGCCTACTATGAAAAAACGAAAGAAAAGAAAAACAAACCCCTCTAAAGTTGACGAACCCCGCAAACGTTTTAAGGACGTACAAGGCCGATATTACTGCCATACAGAAAAGACGATGGATTAGGAAAGGCGTCACAACAACACCTAAAGGTAACGCACAGTATTATAGCTGCCATGACGTAAAGCATGAGTTTGCTTGCGGATTTGTAGTTAGTCAGAGACTTCACCCCAGTGAATGAAAGACTTGCTGCAATTGGAATAAAAGCTAAATTCTTCAACATCAGCTTTATTTGCACTCATGCTCCCACTGAAGAAAAGGACGAACAGACCAAAGATATATTTTACGAGCGCTCAGAAGAAACATATGACCGTTGCCCTGCCCATGACATTAAAACCATTCTAGGCGATTTTAATGCCAAAATTGGAAAGGAGAATATCTTTGGCCCAACAGCCGGGAAATTCAGTCTCCACAGTGAAACATCTGACAATGGTATGAGGCTGATAGATTTTGCAGCTGCAAAAAACATGGTAGTTAGCAGTACCAGATTTAATCATCTCGATATTCATAAGGGCACCTGGCTGTCTCCAGATCAAAGAACAACAAATCAAATTGATCATGTTGTGATAGATGGAAGACATTCATCGAGCGTGTTGTATGTACGATCGTTCCGAGGCGCAAACATTGATTCGGACCACTACCTTGTTGCAGCAAAGGTATGTACCCGTCTCAACGTTGCAAATAAAGCACGAACAAACACATGGCGGAAGTTGGACATCGATAGGCTGCAAACACAACAGGTTGCCACAGCATATTCCACTCAACTAGCCCAATTGCTTAATGCGAGCACTCCCTGTCCCGATAACATAACAACACAATGGCAAAATATTGCCCACTCCATGCAAACAGCCGCAAAATCTATACTTGGATTCCAGAGACCTCAACAAAGAAATCCATGGTATGATGAGGAGTGTCGTGCTGCTACCGAAGAGAAAAATGCGGCATATAGGGCTACTTTACAATCAGTAGCAACGCGTAGCGCACGAGAGAGAGATATCGGAAGAAAAGGAGAGAAGAGAAACGTCTTTTCCGCAAGAAAAAGAGAGAAATCGAAAAGAGGGAGTGTGAAAAAATCGAGATGTACAGGAGCCAGAATGAAGTCCGAAAATTCGACCAAAGAGTGAAACATCAAACAGACGGCTTTGGTACGGGCACATCCTCCTGTAGAGACCAGCAAGGTTATCTGGTAACAGATACAGATAGCGTGCTCAGGATATGGAAGGAACATTTCTCCAATCTGCTGGTATCCAATAGTAGCGAAGAAGACTTTATCACATATCCAATTCCAGAAGATGGTATAGAATGTATACCGCCCGGCCAAGATGAGGTAAAAAAATCAATCAACCGGCTGAAGAATAATAAAGCAGCAGGAGCTGCTTACCAGTAGAGCTGTTTAAAACCCGAGGCGACGCGCTGATAAGGTTTATGCATCAGCTAGTTAGCACCATCTGGCAGGAAGAACGCGTACCCGACGATTGGAACCTGAGCATCCTGTGGCCCGTCCACAAGAAAGGAGATAAGACTGTATGCTCCAACTATAGGGGCATAAGTCTTCTCCCTATTGCCTATAAGATAGTGTCAGGGATATTGTGCGAACGACTACAGATAATGGTCAACGAAATAATTGGACCATACCAATGTGGCTTTAGACCTGGCAAGTCCACCACCATTGAGCAGATATTTACCCTGGGGCAAATCATGGAGAAGACCCAAGAGATGCAGATCGACATATATCACCTTTTTGACGATTATAAAGCAGCATTCGACAGTCCCTTCCGATAAAGGGTATTCCATGCAATGTATGAATTTGGTATCCCCGCAAAGCTCATCCGGCTTTGTAAGATGACTTTAACTGATACTGGTCCTCAGTTAAAATTTGAAAGAACCTCTCCGAACAGTTCAGTACCACAAGAGGTTTCAGACAAGGAGACAGCTTTTCGTGTGACCTATTCAACATTTTGCTGGAAAAGGTGGATGAAGAAAAGAAAAGAGACGTATGGAGATCCTTTCTTAATTCGGTCTATGGAACAAATGTTCTGCAATGGACCTGCTAAGTAAGTAAGTAAAAGTTTAAGATGGGAAATTGCAAGCATGACATTGTTTTATAAGAAGGCGATACAGTCAATACATTGTCCCACTTTGAACTTACATATCTCAATAACGGTAAAACCTACGAAATTATCATAAAGGTCAGTCATGTAGAGAATTTTCATAGCTACAACATTTTCTTTAGCCCCATTTCGATAGGATCTACAGTTTCCAAGTCGATGGTCAGACTAGCAAGGTTTCTTGAAACCAATTTCGGTAAAGTTTCTTTTCAAGTTTCGTTAGTGTCCACACACGTTAACGTGAAATTTAAATTTTTCGGGTCCTCTTTATTTTACCATTCGCGTTTGTTGTGTTTCTCATACCAATAAAAACAAAAAAAGACATAAATAAACCAAAAAAACAACATAAAATAATTAACATTAATAATTAAATTAATATTAATAGTTAAATTTTCACTATTTTATTAATTAAATGTTTTTATTAAATCTTTTTATGTTTGTTTTGCTGTTAACGTTTGCTTGAGAAAATAAAAATGAAAGAAAATGGAAGAAATAATCTTGCAACGAAAAACAAGAAGAGGCAACATAACAAACACAGAAAACCATGTACATGGGTTTCACTACTTCATACCCCTCGCCTATAAACTTGACGTCGCCATGTTGAAATCGTGCTAGTCTGAACTTTGACCAAAAACCCCTAAAACTGACAACTTAAATCGCGATTTATTTAAAAAGCGTTCCGGCGATTTTTTGTTTTTTGATTTATCTCATCTATGAACATTGTAGTTTCAGAATCCGCAAAAACTTCCCAGGTGTATGTACCTTCAATTTAAAATTGCTTCAAGAGTACCGTGCATACTTATTGAGACTAAGCGAAAAATTATTTTCTAGTTTTAAGTGCTTTTATAAATAAAACACTGCAACTTAATTTTTTTTTAATTATTTTTTATTTGATTTATTATTATAATTTAAAAGTCTTCTGTACTTTCGATTCAAACACACTAAAGAAGCCATACATAATTTCAAGTTGAAACACTATTCAACTCCTGTGAATAACCAACCAACTATCTGATATTGTGCAGTTGTTGAAAGTTCATAAATATGAATAGAGGGAGAGAGAGAGAAATATGTTTTTCTTTTTCGAAAAGTTACTTGGCAGCCTAGAATATTCCTTTTTTCTGAATAGCAATCTAATTAGGTCCTCGGGGAGTATGGCAATGACCATTGAAACCTAACCACACAAAAAAGGGTAAAGAACAGAACAAAAAACTTTACTATTCACAGAATTTAAGAAGGCCACAAAACATAGAATTATTTCTTTTTTATAAAAAAAAAAACTTTTTTCATATTGCATTAAACATGAAAATAATTTAAGTTTATTTTGATAAAAAAAAATTGTAGTTTTAGGGCCATATAGCAAATTTCTCATTTTGTTTAATTTTCTGGATGGGCTTATTGACCTGTTTATCGATACAGAGTCGGAGGAAAAGGGAACTGATGAAGTTGTTTGGTGACAACTGAAACTATAGTATTTCCTACCCTCCGCCCGCAACTAATCAATTTCATATCCACTGTAAAACATTTTGTTGTTATTCAAATACTTGAATACAACAAAATATGGACTAAAGCTGAAATAAACACAAAGATATAAAAAAAAAATATTTAAGCCGACTTTAATTTAGCAGACAAACACACTGCACCTATACCAGGGAATGTTGTTACTAAAATTCTGTTTTAAAAACTTTTGTTTAAATTCTTTAGAACTGCCGCATAGCTCTCCCAGTCCCACCCAACACCTACATATCTACGTTGCATGCATTGCGTTTATATTAAAACAATTAATTTGTAACAATTATGCAAATCCTCTCAGATATGCAAGGTGTCACGTTCACTCCTCCTCCGTAGAAGCGGAACGTTTAAGTTTAATATTTTTTAACAAATATTTTATGTGCTCCATAGGATCGAAACGCTATAAATAGTTAGAAAAAGGTAAATTATGAGGAAGTGGTTAAAAATAGAAGACACCAGTAACTTAAAAAGAGGGACCAACATTCGGCCTCCTTTTGTGTTCTCGAAACAAGTAAAAAAGTATCAGTTGGGTTTGCTAAAAATACAGTGGTGGCCAGCTAATTACTTACTTGCTTAGTTGGCCCTCTACAGAACATTTGTCCTATAAGCCGAACTAAGAAAATATGTAAATTCCTCTCTATATTTTACTTTACTTTCCCAATATGGGGTTGGCCGTTGGGCTAGGAACTTACCTCTAGAAAGAAAGTATCCAACTATGAAACAATTAAAAACGTATCAGTCGGCTTTGCCGACAGAGATATACCCTCAGCCTATGTTTGAGGTCTTTTTCAGAATTGTATGACCCTTTTTGGACATTTAAACTTGCCGACAAAAACGTTGATTAGGATTAAAGTTAAAAAGTGTTTCGGAGGAGGTACTTAAAGGTATGGACCGACGGCGTACAGAAATAAGGCCCCATGAAATAACACCCTAGCTTGAAAATGAAAATAGGCCCCAAACAGGTATATGGAAAACAACAACAAAGCTTTTGGGGCCTATTTTCGTCTTTTTGGGACCTTTTTCATTCAGCTGTTGGGGCCAATTTGTCTTCACAATAAGTAAATCGAAAATTTGAAAATCAAATTGGGGTCTAATTGCATTTTTCATTGGGACCTATTTGCACATGTTTAGGACCCAAATGCAATCCAGCGTTTAACAGAAACAACAAATTGGGGTGAATTTTCGAAAGTCATTATTAAGAAACGAAGAAAAATTAGGGTAATTTCATAAATTTTATTAAGAACAAACAATAAAAAACGGTGGCCGGACGTAACACCCACGGACATAACTCTCAAATTTCTTTCGGAGTTTTGTTCGTGAAGCAAAGCGGACATACGAGTAACTACAAACAAGTGAGAAAAGGCTATAGTCGGTACGGGGCCGACTATGTGATAACCTACACCACTACCTCTGTGCATTATCTTTGCACTCGAAAACATTTCTTTTAGGGAGACTTTCTTTTAGGGAGACTAAATGCGAACTGAACCAAAATAATTAATATTTTTTAATTTTATATTTGACTACTATCGACATCACGAAGATCAATATGCTTCTATCTCTGTGAGAAAATTTCCGATCAAAATTCCGACCTGTTTGCGATTGCAGAAAAAGTTGAAAAAAGGGATGTATTACCGACTATTGCGATATCTCTATTGTTTTACCACCTACGCCAACCTATTTTGCATAATTTTAAAGATGGGATTTTCTACTTTCTTAGTCAGGTTTTGCTTTTAGATGGTCCCAACCAAAGGTGTGATATCCGTCATTATTATTAAAATCGCAAAAATTAAAAGGGTTTTATTTGCGACTATTGTGATATCTTCGTTGTTTGATCACCTACGGGAACCTACTTTACATCATTAGAAAAGTGATATTTTCTACTTTCATTGTCAGGTTTTGCTTTTGGTATACCCCATATAGAAGCTGAGATATTCGCTTTGAAAAAAACGTTGTCTTTTTATCCACATAAGTTTTTTGCCCATTACGACCCCTAAATATTATGCGACTATCACCAACATCAATAGACTTCTTCATCTGTGAGACCCCTATTAACCCTCAAAATTTCGTGACGATCGGATCAAAATTCCGACCTGTAACGTGATTTCAAAAAAAAAATAAATAAATAAAAATGGGATATATTACCGACTATTGCGATATCTCCGTTATATGGTCACCTACGCCGACCTGGTTTGCATCATTGTAAAGATGGGATCTTCTACTTTCATAGTCAGGCTTTGCTTTTGGAAAGTCCCCAACCACAGCTGTGATATTCGTCATTATAATTAAAATCGCAAAAATGAAAAGTTGGGTTTCATTTGCGACTATTGCGATATATTCATTGTATGATCACCTACGAGCAACTGCTTTACATCATTAGAAAGGTGATATTTTCTGCTTTTATTGTCAGGTTTTGCTTTTGGTATACCCCATATAGAAGCTGAGATATTCGCTTTGGAAAAAACATTGTCTTTTTATCCACCTAAGTTTTTTGCCCATTCCGACCCCTAAATATTATCCGACCATCACCAAAATCAACAGGCTTCTTCCCCTCCGGGAGCCCCATCAACATCCAAAATTTCGTGAAGATCCGATCAAAATTGCGACCTGTTGCGTGATTACAAGGTTTAGATGGACAGACGGACGGACGGACACATATAGCCAGATCGACTCAGCTCGTCGAGACATTTATTTTGGTATATATAAGTATGGGTCTACGACCATTATTGCGATGCGTTACAAACTTTTTGGCCAAAACCAACATATGATACCCTCCTCACATAGTGGTGTAGGGTATAAAAACGCGGACATAACTTCCAACGATTTTGTTCTTAATTTCAAAGTTACTTTTTCGCTTTTCGAAATTGTTCATTATTTTTTATTGATCAAAGAACTGTTATAAATTTTGCATTTCTTTACAAGAACTATGTATTTTTTCAATATTAAAAATATTTTTTCAAAAATATTTCCTCTGCGGCGTTTTTCGGTTTTATACAAGTATTTGCAATTTGATAGAAAAATTCTGTATTTTTTTAAATTGTGAAAATATTTTTGAAAAAAAATCGCGCGACCAAACGTTATCGTGATCACAATTTTTCCGAACATTTTTGAACTTTTGTGGGGCCCTTGAAAAGTTATCGTGCTCACAAATTTTCCGAACATTTTTGAACTTTTTTGGGGCAGGGGGAGGAACATAAACTTAGTTTGAACAAAATATTGCGAAGGCCATATTTTGGACCGAATCATCAAATCCGTGCGAAAGTTATCTTGCGCTCCAACCACTACACCCGGTGTCATAGGGGTTTTTTGCACCTTTCAGGCTATTTTCTCAGGAAGTATGCACTTGCCCCTGATGAAACTTGTACCATCGTATAGGGGGGAGTAAATGCGAGTTGCTACAGCAAAAATCAAAGCAATTCGAGAGAAGCTTCTAAAATGAACTTTTCCTAAAGTTTGTGTGGGAGGTACCCAAAGGAATGGAACTTTATTTAGGCCTAGTAGAAATGTCACGATGTGCAAAGTATGGACCAAATCGGTTACTTCTTTCAAGAGTTATCGGGCGCACAAATTTTCGGAACATTTTCGAACATTTTTGGAGGAGGTACCGGAAGGAGTGGACCGATATAACCCATCTTCGAACTTAAACCAAGTTTGGACAAAATATTGCGAAACTCAAATGTTGGACCGAATCGGTTGATCCGTTCGAGAGCTATCGTGCGCACCAGCCAGCCAGGGGTCTAAAACCATTATTTCGATGACGCACATTTTGCCCGTAGGAAAGTGTATATACCCTCGTTAGCATAAATGCTGAGGGTATATAAACAAAGAACAAGAAAAAATTATCAGTCGGCTTTGCCGACAGAGATATACCCTCAGCCTGTGTGGATTGAAATACTTTTTTCCCGAAAAAAAGTATGTATTTAGGGGGGTTTTCATAATTTTGGGCGTATGAACCGACAAAAGTATGGATAGGATTAAAGCTCGAAAATTTGCGGGGATATCGATAGATAGAGCTTTTTTATCACACTAACCTAAAAAAACATAATATCGCTGTAAACAGGGCCACTAGGAAAACCTTCGATAAAAATGTCCAAAGGATCCTCGAACAGACCCTTAACCACACAAAAATGTTGAACATTTGTGTGGGTGATACCACAAGGATTGGACAGATAGGGCCCAAATTTGAACATAAACTAAGTTTCGACAATATTTAAAGATCCAAAGTTTGGACCAAATCGGTTGCTACGTCTATGAGAAATCGCGCGTACCATTTTAGCGAATATTTTCGAACTTTTGTGGGATAGGTACCGGAAGGAGTGGACCTATAAGCACCAGCTTGGAATTTCATCTAATATTCGAAGAAATATTACAATATCCAAAGTGTGGACGAACACAGTATTCGGTTCGAGCTCTCCAGCCACTACACATGTTGCCATAGGGGTTTTTTTTTACAATTTTCGAGCGGTTTTCTCAAGAAGTATGGACTTGTCCCTAAAAAAAAACTTTTACTGTCCTAATTGAGGCAGCGAATGCAAGTTGCTTCAACAAAAATTAAAGTGATTTGAGAGCAGGTTTTAAAGTGAATTTAAGAGAAATTTTGTGTGGGAGGTACCCGAAGGAGTGGACAAATATAGTCCATATTCAAACCTGATCTTTATCTGGTAGATATATTAGGTTGTGTAAAGTATGGACCAAATCGGTCACTCCCATCAAGAGTTATCGTGAGCACAATTTTTCCGAACATTTTTGTGCTTTTGTGGGGGAGGTACCTGAAGGAGTGGTGAACTTAAACTTAGTTTGCACAAAATATTACGAAGGCCACATTTGGAATCGGCATATCCGTTCGAGAGTTATATTGCGCTCCAAACACTACTCACGGTGTCATACGGGTTTTATGTACCTTTCAGGCTGTTTTTCCAGGAAGTATGGACTTGCCCCTGATGAAACTTGAAGGGCCGTGAATACAAGTTGCTACAACAAAAATCAAAGCAGGTCCTAGACTGAATTTTCCCGAAATTTTGTGTGGGAGCTACCCGAAGGAGTTAATCGATTGGTCCATATTGGAACCTCATCTAAGTCTGGTAGAAATTTCACGATGTGCAAAGTATGGACCAAATCGGTAATACCTCTAAGAAGTTTGAAGAACAATCTGCTAAAGTGGCTCTGACTGAAAAACGGCGACAAGACACACTATCGACGCTTAATGTGTCCATAGACCTATAATTAGAAGGTAGTGAAAGAATTCGTCTACCTCAGCACCGTCATAAACACAACAAACAACATCACTTTTGAAATAAGAAGAATAGTAGGGCCAACAAGTGCTGCTTTGGCTTATGTAAGCAGTTTATAAAAAGCCACATCTCGACAAACAAAAATAAATTACAAAACATTAATACCGCGCAAGCAGATAAAACAGTGCTTGGTATGTTGGAAAGAAAAATTCTTCGAATAATGTACGGTCCGTTTTACGTTGACGATGAATATCGACAACGACATTAGCATAATTAAACGCGTCGAGATACAACGATTCCGTTGGCTAGGCCATGTCATAAGACTGAGCGATGATGAACCCTCTAAAAAGCCGTATAAATACAGTTGGTACACGTAGAACTGGATGGCTAAGGCTTCGATGGAGTAAACAAGTGGACAACGAGATCGAAAAAAATGATATTCCAAATTGGAGAAGTAGATCAACAAATAGAGAGGAATGGAAATCTGTTCTTAGTTCGGCTTATTAGACAAATATTCTGTAGAGGGGCAAGAAAATAAGTAAATACTCCACAAGAACCCATATATTTACGCCGGAAACTTCCAAAACGTCTTTTGTCACCAACGAAAATCACATTAAGTTTTAAAATAAGGGATCTGTCCATAGGACATTTATGTACACCTCTCCTGTTGTTGTTTTTTTGCAAAGTAATAGGATGAGGGTGCGAAGGTCTCGCCAAAGCCGACTCATTCTTCCATTAAGCATAAGTAAGAAAATTTAAAGGCGTACATAACTATGGAAACACAATCGCTCTAAAATGACAGACGCTAATATACATTTGATTATACATATGTATAAACATTAGGGTGGGGCGATTTGAACACTTTTCGCTTATTTGATTCCTAGGATTGTACAGATCAAAAAATGTACTAGTCCATATATCTACGGTGGAAAGCGATCATCCCCATTTTAAAGTTTTTTTGTCCACGCTTTTTTATATTTTGGCATATAACTGCCAAACCATTGAGCTTTTCATTTGAAAATTTTGCCTTTTTAGGCGAAGATAATTTTTAGTATGAATTTATAAATAATTTCTCGTTAGAAATCGAGCTTAATGATCAATAATGCATCTGAAAAAGGAAAGCCGACGACTCGAACCCACACACCTAGTACATCGCAAATGCATTGGAACGCTCCTTCAGACAGTTTTGGCCTTGTGGATAAAACATTTCAAGTCAAAATCATGAGGCTCGATTTTCACCGTATATATATTCCCAGAAATCAGAAACCTGAAGGGATACATAAGGTGTTTTTCCTTAAATACAAATCGCCTCGGCCTAATATACATACATTGTTATTCCGACTATACTAAATATGGGCAACAAAATGAATGAGTTTTTTATCCTCTATAGTGGGCACTTAAGATTACAGGGCCATTTAAGATGTGTGTACTTGTAGAATATGTTAAAAAAAACTAATTTTGTACACTATTTTATTATTCTTCATTGCCGTCAACGTTATAATCCCAGCCCAGTGTTTGCCGCCACACAAAATAATTTGCTTCTTCTTACTACACTTTTGGAAGAGAAATTTGTATAGATAGTTGATAACAGAGTGTGCAAAACATGAAACACACGCGCTGTTGCTTGAGAAAGAGTTTACGCTTACACCCAGACATAACTGAGGGTGTCTGCAAAGACAACAACTGTTCTCTCTTTAAGCGCTTCAATGATTTTCGACAAGAAAATCCCAAGAGATAGACAAAACTAAGTTTTTAACATTAAAAACATTCTATATATGTATGTATGTGGATTAGTTTACACATGTGCATATATACATATATACGTGTAGGTATATGTACATATGTATTTGCAGATGGCCACATGTTATTATGTACATACACACTAAAAACAACCACATTTGTAACATTGTGGCATAGACACTTAGCCAGAGGCAAGATTTACAAGAGCTTTACGAGTTTGACATTTTTGGAAAATTTATGAAAAACTTAAAAATTGTTTAATATTTAATATGTAAAATGTAGTACCGTGTTGCAGTGGTAAGAGTCCCGACGTGGCATTTGTTTGACAATTCGGCAAAGCAAAACTAGGTTTTGAAGCGCTTATAATACAAACACTAGTCAAAATAATGTAACAGAAATTCATTTCACGTAGTTGCAAATATTTTGATAGTCTATATCATGCCGTTCTTCGCTAATCGAGAAAAAATATATTTGGGTTTTGTGTTGGTAGATCGGGTTTAGATTTTATGGCATCGTCTAAACATGGCTAAATATTGACTATTTAGAGTAAATCGAGGCAATATCTCTGAAACCAATTCGAATCTTGTTAAGACCTCTGAAGCAAATTTCTAGATAAGAGCATGAAGAAAATATTTAGAGAAATAATAACGTCGAAAAACTGAATTTGATGCCTCAAAATACATAATAATAAAAAAATTCTTATATTTCGTATATTTCGCAACATATATCCAAAACTGTTACATTTTTCGTTAACTTTTCTTTGAAAGAAATATCCGCTGGAGTGTAATGCACAACTATTCAGAACGTTCCATTCTTGTAATGTCATGCATCTATCACGCTATTTCTAGCACATTTTCCAAAGGAAATTTTGGAGTTTCATAATGTACTGAAGAATTGCTGAGCACATTGTTTCGAAAAATTTTGCGAAAGATTATTTGGTTCAAATCCAAATAGTCACATATATTATCGATATTATCGATTTTGATGCGCTAGATGCAGTTTTTCCAAATTCGTCTGTTTGACAGGTAAGCTCTTCTACTTTAAGGCTACAGTACTGCTGAAGACCTCGAAGTAAAATTCTTATTAGATAAAGCCCCGATCAGTGGAAAAAAGTTCGTTTTAGTCCGGTTTAGACGAGGCTATAAAATCAAAACTCAATCTAACAACACGTAACCTAATTAGGGGGAGTGTAGTTGTAGAAGTTATTTGCATTTTCAGGGTTGCACAGTGTAATTGAGTAATAATTTTTAAACCTTGAAAAAGGGATAAAGAAAGAATAATATTAAAAAAAAATAAATATATTTCAAAATTCAAAGTGACCATAAAAATATATTAGCAAACATGTGGACCCATTTTAAATTAACTTTTAATATATTTCAGCACCACGTTTTTTACAATAATTATTTTCTTCCAAAATACCGACTACTCCAGTCAACGATTACAATCTATAATTATCACATTTGATGCCTTAAACACGGTATTACACGAGAATTACTGAAAACGTGTTATTCTGATCTATCTCTAGTCCTTACACATGACACGTATACATAACGCAAATTGAAGCATTATGCCTTTGCAATATTTATACGCCACATGGAACAGACATGGAATAAAATAATATCTGTTTTTAAACATTCCCAGAAAGGAAGGGAAAAAAGTAAACAATCAATCGTTGGATTCGGGCGGGCCGAACTATCATAAAATATGTCAGAAAATGTGTGGAAATATGTGGACAATTTTTGATGGATAAGTTTTGTGACTACTGGGATGTCATGTTACAGACAGTTCGGTCCACAAATGTACCTAAACTCCTCAAAACACCTAACAGCGGGAAGAACTGTTATATGGGCTCTACAACAAACAAAACGCTTAAAATCGGGAGGTAGCTTTATACCAAAATATGTTGACAATGTTAAAAATTTTTGGAGGAAAATTGGAAAATTGCAGATAGTTCAGTCATCAAAACATCTAACAACATCTACTTTTCGCACACTTATTACACTGTGCTACAAAAGTAGGCTAAATTTTTTGCAGGGGTTCTGATGCATATATTCAGTTTTGTGGGAGTCCATGGAAGACGAAAATACCTTTGGTTTCTTTGGGTCACTTCGTTTTTTGATTTTATAACGGTAAATGTCGTGAAAAACGGAGTTTCTTGGATTTGCAAATTCATACGGACATAACTTCTTTTTTCCACAACTGACTTTTACAGCCTATTTTTTATTTAGAAGGCGAAAATCATGTCTTTCAAATAAGCCATAATTTTTAAAAATCGGGTAACAAATGGTTAAGTTATAGTGATTTAAGTGTGACAAAAACGCATTAAAAACAGAAAAATGCTTTTTCTCGTGCTCTATGCTGCGTAGAAGACACCAAACTGCTTAATTATTTACTTTTTTCTAGAAGGAAATTTAGTTAGCTTTACAAAATGGGGAAGCCAATGAAATCGCCTGAAAAATGCGTGAGTTATGCCATCTTTAGTGTTTTAATTTTTTGGGGTTTCCTTTATAAAAGATTGGTAACTTGTGCGTCATTATTAAGTAGACAAATTCAAATTACAATCATACGCACTAAAGTACCAACTTTTATAAAGGAAAACACAAAAGGTTAAAACACAAAAAATGCTATAACTCATCTATTTTTCAAATTTTCTTCTCGATAAAAGTAAATAATTAAGCAGTTTGGTGTCTTCTACGCAGCATAGAGCACGAGGAACAGCATTTTCCTGTTTTTAATGCGTTTTTTTACACTTAAATCACTATAAAATAACCATATGTTACCAGATTTTTGAATATTATGGCTTGTTCGAAAAACATGATTTTCATTTTTAAACTAAAATGTAAGTTGTAAAAGTCCGTTGTGGAAAAAAGAAGTTATGTCCGTTTTAATTTGAAAATCAAAGAAACCCCGTTTTTCACCACATTTACCGTTAAAAACTCAAAAAACGAAGTGACCCAAAGAAACCAAAGGAATTTTCGTCTTCCATGAACTCTCACAATAACGAATTTATGCATCAAAACCCCTGCAAATTTTCACTGTAGCACAGTGTTATATAATTCCTGCTTCATTCCTACACCCAACACCAAATTCCAGCTATATCCCTTTATGCAATACAAAAATGGTACTAAATTTGGTACTTATGGTAGGTACAAGTTTCAAAATATATATTCCAACATCCCCACTATGTCCCAACTTTGATACTCTTTTACACCTCTATCTGTTCCCCCAAAACCAATTAAAGTAAATGTCAGCTACAGAATTTCACAATTTTCATCTCTACCTACCTCTCTAGTTCCAAACCAAATTATGTGCCTTAAGTTTTAGCAAATACGAAAATGTACCAAATGTTGTACCATTTAGCGCTTTTCGTACACATTAGTACGAATTTCCAAAACTATCTCAATGCTTCACTCCAAGAGTAATCTTAATTCCAAATTTAAGGATTCCACCTATATCCGTTCACCAAAATACAAATTGTACCAAATGTAGTACTTTTCGTACGAACTTCTAAAATTTCTAAAAGTACCTCCATATCTAAATCCTTCCAAACCTTATTTAAAATTTCAGGATTCCAGCTCTATCCGTTCAACCAATACAAATAGTACTAATTAATACTTTTTGTACACATAAGTTCGAATTTCCAAAACAACCCGCATACATTTATTCTACACTCCAGAAGCAATATTAATTCCAACCTTCGGGTTTTCAGCTTTATCCGTTCACACAAATCCAAATTTTACCAAATTTAGCACCATTTAGTACTTTTCGTACACATAAGTATGAATTTACAAAACTATCTCAATCCTTCACTCCAACAGAAATCATAGTTCCAGATGTCAGGATTCCAGTTCTATCCGTTTACCCAATTCCAAATTGTACCATATTTAGTACTTTTCGTATATATAAGTATAAATTTTCAATACTCCCTCCATATCTCAACCCTACCCTCTAACAGTAATCCTAATTCCAAATTTCAAATTTCCAGCTCTATCCATTCACCCAAAAACCAAATTGTACTAAATTTAGTACCATTTAGTACTTTTCGTACACACGAGTACTAATTTCCCATACCATATCATTTTATATACACCACTCCCTAAAATAAGATCTACTTCCACAATGTATCAAGTCGGTCCACTCCTTTTAGTACCTCCTCCGCAACACTTTTGAACCTTAATCCTAATCCACATTTTGTCGGCAAGCTCAAATGTCCAAAAAGGGCCACAAAATTCTGAAAATACCCTAAATATATTCGATCTGACTGTAGATGAAAGTTTCAATTTAATAGGTTGGGGTATAGCTCTGTCGGCAAAGCCGACTGATACCTTTTTACTTGTTTTTTTTTTTTTTAAATAGTACAACTTTTTTGTAAAAATTCACGCGATTTTTTATACCCTCAGCATTTATGCTAACGAGGGTATGTACATTCTCATACGGGCAAAATGTGCTTCATCGAAATAATGGTTTTAGACCCCAAGTATGTTTGGACGAAATGTGTTTCAGACAATTTTGAGTTGATTGAGCAATGTCCGTCCGTCTGGCTGGAGCGCACGATAACTCTCGAACGGATAAACCGATTCGGTTCAAATTTCAAATATTCAAATATTTTACCCAAACTTAGTTTAAGTTCGAAGATGGGCTATATCGGTCCACTACTTCCGGTACCTCCCCCACAAAAGTTCGAAAATGTTCGGAAAATTTATTCATACGGTAACTCTTGAAGAGAGTGGCCGAATTGGTCCATGCTTTACACATCCTAATATATCTACTAGATATAGACAAAAAAACATTGTTCCACAACATCCGATACGGGACAAGGGAGACTTCTCTCATATCAATGAGTGCACCCCGATTCATATTAAGCTCAATGATATGGGACCTACTGTTTATCGCCGAGTCCGAACGGCGTACCTTAAGACACCACTTGTAGAGAAGTTTTTCAAGGCTGAAATACTCAGGAAATGTCGCCAACATTACTGAGGGGTATTTTTCCACCGTTGAAAAATGTTTGATGTTGCCTGGCCGGGTAATCGAACCACTGACCTTCTGCGTGCAAGGCGGGCGTGCATACCATTGCACCACGGTGGCATTTACTAGATATAGATCAGGTTCAAATATGGATTCGCTGCCTCAATTATGATGGTAAAAGTTTTTTCAGGGGCAAGTCCATACTTCCTGAAAAAATATCTTGCAAGATGCAAAAAGCCCCAATGACACCGTGTGTAGTGGTTGGAGTGCAAGATAACTCTCGAACGGATCTGCCAATTCGATCCAAAATTTGGCCTTCGTAATATTTTGTCCAAACATAGTTTAAATTCGAAGATAAGCCATATCGGTCCACTCTTTCAGGTACCTCCCCCACAAAAGTTCAAAAATGTTCTGACAAATTTTGCGAACGATAACTCTTGAAGGGAGTGACCGATGTAATCCCATAAAGATCAGGTTCGAATATGGACTATATTTGTCTACTCCTTCTGGTACCTCTCACACAAAATTTCGGATAAGTTCACTATGAGATCTGCTCTCGAATCACTTTGGTATTTGTTGAAACGATTTGCATTCGCTAACTCCATTACGACGGTAAAAGTTTTTTCAGGGGCAAGTCCATATTTCTTGGGAAAACAGCCCGAAAGGCGTAAAAAACCCCTATGTCACCATATGTGGCGGTCGGAGAACTGTTCAACCGATTTGGTCCTCCCTAAGGGTACCTCCCCCAAAAGTTCAACATTTGTGTCTTAGAGCAGTTAATTCCTAATCCACATTTTGTCGGCAAGTACAAATGTCCAAAAAGGGCCACAAAATAATTAAAAGACCATAAATATATTCGGTCTGACCGTAGATGAAAGTTTCATTTCACATAGGCTGAGGGTATATCTCTGTCGGCAAGCCGACTGATACTTTTTTACTTGTTTAAAAATATTTTCGCCCTCGGGGCTTTCCTCGTAGCTCCCAAAATCGTTTTGGATGTTACAACACTTGGGAGTGATGTCATGGCACCGTCGAGGTGTGTGGTAGTTGTTTTTGTATTTTTCTACATACAGCTACAAATACTAAAAAAATGGAAAATTGATATAAAAAACATTTAAATTTCCCTTATGATTTCTTCTATGCCTTTGTATCAACTTACTGTTCTCCCATTTTTGTGTAGCAAGTAAAGCGATGTTTAAATATTTAAACATGTTGCCCCACAACTAAACTTAAATTGTCTCTGATTGACATCACAGATGTGAATTGTGTCACATGTATTTTTAAAACTTGTCTAATCCTTTCCTTTTTCCTGAGAAATGTGTCATAGTTGGATGTAACACATTTTCTATGAATTTTAAATTTCTGACAACTAAAAGAACTTTAAATTGAATTTTTCTAAACCTCTTAAAGAGAATTTAAATTCCTAAAAAAAAGATTCCTTAATACTTCTTAGAAAAGATTGAATTAAATGAACAAAAAGAATTCTCCACTTGATGTCTAGCCCTAGGGGATGTGCCAAAAAAAAAGTTAAAGATGAAAAGGATTGTCAAATTCCATGAAAGGGGCAACGTTTTTTGTTACTTCATGCCGAATGCGTAGAAATCATCTAAAAATGTTTCATAGAATTTGATAACATCAAAACAGCTGTTATTTTCTTTAATGTTTTTATGGACAGTTGCTTTCTTTTTTAGATAACGTCCAGGTCATTAAACTTGACTGGCATTGAGGATGAGTATTTTTTTCCAAGAACGTTGAAAAAAACTCGGTTAGCAAAAAAAAATAACTAACTACATAACCAAAAACATGACCATGGTAATAACAACTACGTGATCGCCAGCCAACCAACAATGAAAAACAACAAAAAACTCGAACCCCATTTTACCCAAATGCGTTATTTCCGCTGCAGTCAAGCATATCAACGATGGCAACAAAGGCCAGGTCATGACATAAACTCTATGAGCATCTCACTTACGTGTCATTTCATGTTTTGGGCATTTAACCAAAGCTAAGGACTATTTCGAGAAATACATTGAACAGAATGACACGGAGACAAAGTAAAAAAGGAAAACTTGGAGAAAAGACGCCATAAAACACGTAGAAACCATTATAGTTTAGTTGATGGTGGAAACAACAGATTGGAAGTTTCTGTCATTCCATTATAAGGGGCGCTAGTTTAGTTTAGGAAGCGTACCTAAACTATAGGACAGAAAAACATTTGGTGTCCAAAAAATCATGATTAGAATGAACAGCGGTGACCAACACAATAGAACTCTTTAGTAACTTCCTAAGTTGGCCCTCAACAGAACATCTATATAAATAAAAATCAAATGTCGTTCTTTGGTAATGGCATCAGTTGAGAACCGCTGGACCGATTTGGATAATTCTTTTTATTGAAATATTCGTCATAACCCAACTTATGTTTTTATGCACGCCCCCTTTTTTTAATTTTCAATTTTAATCTTTTCTAAAAAAACTACTGAATTTTTCTGAATTTGTCATGAAATGTACAGGGATGGCCTCCGGTGAAAATAGGCTTCAAATTTAATTTTGGAGGGGGAGGGGTACTACCCCTATACCCTATTTTAAAAAAATGCTATATTTTATACAATTACGAATGTATCGGTTTGGAAATTAATTTGCGAGACAATTGTGGTTATGTCTCTTTAGGACCCACTACTACTGAACCGATTTTCCTAAACTTGTCAGAAAACAGGCTACATATTTTAATGAATTTCAGAGGGGCGGGGTACCCCCACTATTCGATATTTAAAAAAAGCTATATTTGCAAAAATTACGCATCTATCGGTTTAAAAATTTAAGGATTAACCCAGCAAGCCAAATATCGGATGTCCGACACATCTGAACAATTTCGGAAGTAAAATCGTTCAGATTCCGTTCCGATTTCTATACGATTTTTCGTTGCGATTTGGGAAATAAATTTCTCTTTGAATATACCAACAACAAATTTCCCTTCGCACAACAACTACCTTTTGTATATATTTAACTCTTTACCCAAGATATATACAAAAGGTGGTTGGTTTGATTTTAGTTTGTTATCGAAAAACAAAATGGTTGGTTATAAAATTCGCATATACAATTTTTATATATTTTAACTATAAATACAACGTATAATAATTCAAGCTAGTGCTGAAAGACTCAACATATTCGTACACAGAGTTTACATTGTTCTATTATAACTACAAAATGATAACAACGGCGAAAATCATTAGAGAAACATTGGAAATTACAATCTACCAATAAAGGCAAAACAAGGGTCAATTAATAAAAAATAGGCGATATTCATACGATATTATTCCAAAATCGTTCAGAAATCTTTACGAAGATTCGGAAGGTACCTCCGATTTTCATACGACATTATTCCGAAATCGTTCAGAAATATGTATGAAAATTCGGAAGAAAAAATTCGTATTCCGAATTTCCCAAGGAATTCTGAACAGCCATTTTGGCGGGATATTGAGCCACAACCTTCAAAATACCGGAAATCGGGAGGTACTGTACTGTGGGAGCTATGTGAAAACGTGGACCTATACCGACAAATTTCTTGTGGAAAGTTTTATACCCTCAAGGAAGACTTAATACAAAATTTCACCCATTTTGGAGGGATATTGAGGCCACAACCTTCTAAATACTAGAAATCCGGAAGTACCGTGCGTACGTGGACCTATACCGACAAATTTCAGGTGAAAAGTTCTATACCTCCAAGTAAGACTTAACCATAACCACAACCTTCAAAATACCAGAAGTCCGGGGATACCCTTCTATGGGGGCTATATGAAGAAGTGGACCTGTACCGACAAATTTCATTTTTTATTCCTTTATTTGAAATTATTTGATTTATTGTCTTATACTACGAACAATAGTTTAAAACAAGAAAAAAATAATAATTCAAAAGTTCATACTGAACATAGGGCGTCAACAAACTCTCTCCATCTTGGTCGGCCATTTGCTAGGACCTTTATTTGGTTCCATGTCATGTTACGAGATTGACATTCGTTTCTAACCATACGAACCCATGTGTTTCTAGGCCTGCCAGGTTTTCTGTGACCCTGGGGATTCCATTCATGTCTATTTCGTTGGGTGGTCTTCTCAGTATATGGTCAATCCATTGCCATTTGCGCCTACAGATATCATTTTAGATGGGCTTGCGGTTTGCTAGTGTAAGTAGCTGGGTATTTGTTACCCAATTTGGCCAGAATATGCGCAGGATTTGCTTTAAGCATTTATTATGAAATGTTTGCAGTCTATTTCTGGAATTTTGGGTGGAGCTCCAGGTGGTGCAGCCATACAATAGCACCGATTTTACACTGCAGTCGAAGATTTTGAGTCTCGTTTTGGTTGAGATGTTGTTTGACCGCCAAATTCTGTGCAAGGGAGTGAAACGCATTGCGGGCTTTATTAATACGGTCCGTTATATCTTCATGGGATCCACCTTCTTTCCAAATAGTACTTCCCAGATAGGAGAAGACTGCGACATTCTCGATAGTCTGTTCTCCATAGGTTAGTGCTGTAGTGTTGTTAGTAGCAATTCGCATTAGCTTGGTTTCTTTGCGTTAATTTTCAGTCCCACTTTGTTGGCGTTATTTGAGAGTGCGCGTAATTTTTTCTCTATATCTTCAAAACGGTGCGCAAAGAGGCAGATATCGTCAGCGTAACCAAATACCAGATTTCAGCCATTTCGGTGGATTACTGTGGTCACAACCTTCAATATACCGAAAATCGGGAGGTACCGTTCAATGGGGCTATATGAAGACGTGGACCTATACTGGCAAATTTCAGGTGGAAAGATGTATACTTTCAACGCAGACTTTATACAAAGTGTCAGCCATTTAATTGTGATGTTGAGGCCACAACCTTAAAAATATCGGAAATCGGGAGGTACCGTTATATGGGGGCTATATGAAGACGTGGACCCATGCGGACAAATTTCAGGTGTAAAGTTTCATACCCCTAACGAAGGCTTAATACCACATATCAGCCATTTCGGTGGGATTTTTAGACGACAAATCCTTGTATATACTTTTGCATATGCTCATTTTATGCAAATATGTACAAATATTTCAAAATATGCACGATATGCAAAATATGCAAACATTTCTGGGGCTAATTCGTTTTACTTTGTGATAAAACGAGTTTCTGTCTAATCAGATTTTCTCTACGATCATCCTAACCATATATGCATTTGCATAGGATTCCGCTGTCTACATATCAATGACACTATACTAAAAATAAAAAATCTCAAAAATATGTTGGGGGAAGCGCGGTTAGGGCCAAAGCAAGGATCTATGCTGTAAATTGTTCTATTAGAACATTTTCTATTCAATGAATACAAATTTTCAAGTAGACTAAACTCGGCTGGCAATAATTACCTAACACCTTTAAAATATCTCAAATAGGGGACCCCTCATATTAAAGCTAAAGCAAAACGAGAACCTACGTTGCTGATATTTCGCGAAGCGGGTTTCTACCTACAAAGAAAAAAATGCCAAAATACAACCAAAAAGTTGGTAAATGCGCTTGGAGCCTTTAAATTATGTCATATCGGCCGGTACCTCTCAATGGGGACTATACCAAAACGCGAACAGATATTGACCATATTTTGTACATATCGACGCCTCCAAACAATAGTACGCTAAGTCGACTTAGCATGTTTTGAAGTTCTTTACATTTTTATATTTAACGTCCTTTAACTTAAATTCTGTCAAATTTTGGTAATGATCGGACAATCCGAACAGAAGTTATAAACAAATATTTCCTTGGCATAGTACTGAAGTTCAAAAAAATTTCCAAACTTTGAGAGCTTCTCCTGCAAAACTCACTTTTTAGACTTAGCATACTATTATTTGGAGGTGTCGATATGTTCTCCATCCACTGAAACCCCAATATACCAATTTGCGGCAAAATCGGTTGAAAAATGAACCTAATATGTAAAAACGGCCGCCAATACGTTGGGGCTATAGGAAACCGCGGGTTTATTTATATTTATCCTCATACCCACAAATATAAGAAAAATTTTTGGACAATTTTATTAACCTACGTTCTTTACATTAAAAGTTATGAGTAAAGTTCCACTAAAGTGAGCATATTTCGCACTGAGAGTCTTTTCTACGGGATACAAAAACGAAATCGACATTTACGATTCACATTTGCTGGCATTCTTGCCAGGCTTAAGCAGCGGACCACCCTGTCCATTTTCCAGACTTCGGGAACGATGTGGGGGGCTGGCGACAGGTTGAGAACTTTAATGAGATACCATGGAAATTCCACCAGGCCGTAACAGTTTGGATGTTATAGCGTTTCTGATCTCATTCACAAGATCATTCATTGTGAATTGTGGTGATTCCTATTTGGCAGGAAGCTATGCCCTATCAACGCAGGGTTGCTCGACAAACTGTCGATTAAAATTACTTGCGCATCTCTATGGGCCATAGCGGTAGACTCATTCGGGTAGCTCCCACGCACATGTCGTCAAATAAAAATAACGCTTTACAAAACAATTATACAACCCGTGCTATTGTATGGTTCCGAAGCCTGGATACTTGAGCAAGCAGATAAGACAGTTTTTGGTGTGTTTAAGAGAATAATTCTTCGAAAGATCTACGGGCCAATATGAATGACGGTGACAAAATATGACGAAGGCCAAATTTTGGACCAAATCAGTTGATTACTTCGAGAGTTATCGTGCTCTCCAGCCACTACATATGATGCGGTGGGTTTTTTACACCATTCTGGCTGTTTTATCAAGAAGTATGGACTTACCCCTAAAAAAAGTTTGCCCTCGTAATTGAGACGGTGAATGCAAGTTGCTTCAACAAAAATCAAAACGATGCGGAAGCAGGTCTTAAAGTGAACTTATCCGAAATTTTATGTGATAGGTACCCGAAGGAGTGGACTAATAAAGTCCATATTTGAATCTGATCTAAATCTGGTAGATATATTTGAATGTGTAAAGCATGGACCAAATCGGTCACTCCCTCCAAGAGTTATTGTTCGCATAATTTGTCCGAACATTTTTGAACATTTATGGGGGAGGTACCGGAAGGAGTGGACCGATGTTTAGACAAAATATTACGATGACAAAATTTTAGACCAAATCAGCAGATCCGTTCGAGAGTTACTGCGCGCTCCAACCACTACACATAGGGGATTTTTACAACTTTCTGACTATTTTCTCACGAAGCCCCTCATAGAACTTGTACCTTCGTAATGGGGGCAGCGAATAAAAGTTACTACAATAAAAATCAAAACGATCCGAGAACAGGTCCTAAACTGAACTTTTTCGAAATTTTGTGTGGGAGGTACCCAAAGAAGTGGACCGATTGAGTCCATATTTTAACCTCAATTAAGCCTGGTATATTTTTCACGATGTGCAAAGTACGGACCATAAAACACATCTTCGAACTTAAACTAAGTTTGGATAAACTATTACGAAGGCCAAATTTTGGACCGAATCTTCACATCTGATCGAAAGTTATCTTGCACTCCAACCACTACACAGGGTGTCATAGGGTTGTTTTGCATCTTTCAGGCTATTTTCTTGCCCCTGATGAAACTTGCACCGTCGTATGGGTCATTGAATACAAGATGTTACAACAAAAATTAAAGCGTTTCGAGAACAGGTCCTAAACTGAACTTTTCCGAAATTTTGTGTGGGAGGTACCCGAAGGAGTGGACCGATTGAGTCCACAGCTAAGGCTCGTAGAAATTTCACGAAGTATGGACCAAATCGGTTACTAATTTCTAGTTATCGTGCGCACAAATTTTCCGAACATTTTCGAACTTTTGTGGGGGAGGTACCGAAAGGAGTGGAGCGATATAACCCATCTTCGAACTTAAACTAGGTTTGGACAAAATATTACGAAGGCCAAATTGTTGACCTAATCGGTTGATCCCTTCGAGAGTTATCGTACGCACCAGCCAGCTAGACAAACAGACGGACGGAACTTGCTAAATCGACTCCAAATTGTCTGAAAGGTATTTCGTCTAAACATACTTGGGGTCTATAACCATTATTTCGATGAGGCACATTTTGCCCGTATGAAAGTGTACATACCCTCGTTAGCATAAATCCTGAGGGAATAAACAAACCACACTGGGGTTGCTCTTTTCATTATGAGAGTATACCTTTGCCAGCAAAGCCGCCTGATATTTTTGCTTGTTCTGTAACTACATAACATAGGATAGGTATGGTTAAAATTGTAGGGTAGCGTTTCTAGTGTCCATTGGTCTCAATCCAACTGCATGTTGTTGTAAAGTACAATTATGATGTAGTGCAACAAATTCACACATAAAAAAATGTTTAGCAAAAAAGCCTCAACACATTACATCCCATTAGTACCCCAGCATTGAAAAAGATTGAGCCAAACTAAAAACTGACCATATTTATGCTTTATTCATTAAATTATGAGTAGTACTGTTGCCATAAAAAAGTACCATGGAAATTATGAAAAAACTTTTTTAATTAACCTCTATGAGTGTACCTTTTTATCAATACTTTTCTCCTGTAGATTCGGTAGCTGTGCTGTAGTTTTGTTATTCATAACTTTTTCAATGGCTGCATGCATATTAAATGACAAGCGAACAACAAAATTCAATTATATAACATTATGATTGTTGTTTGCAAATTGTTGGGATTAATAAATTCCCACAGGCAGGCAGGCATCCAGGTAAGTAGTCCAACATTAAGGTGGCTGGTTGGGTGGAAGTAAGTAGGTGTAGTTCACAGGGAATATATAACCTAATTCGAATTTTCTCTGTTTGTTTTTTGCTGCGCAAAGCTTCATGCCACTCTACTGTAAACAATGAATGGTGTCGGCGAAAAATTCTTGTTGCAGAACAAGAACAAGCAAATAAATTAGAAATAAATGAAATTATCCTTAAGTTACAAAGTGCTTGTTATGCAAAAATATGTATGTATATATGAATGTGGATGTATGTATTTGAATCGAACCCAATAGGGGATTAGATGAATGATGTAGACTTACGGCTAACTTGTTGTTCGTGGTGTGTGCGTGTGTGTGTGCGAGTGTGTAACAGCTTCTTTTATTTAATTTTCTATTCATGAGTATTTATTTGTATTGAATGTAGGTGGGGTAATATTTCCATAAGAATCGACTTAGATTCTGGATGGATATTCGCATAACAACAAAGGAAGAGAGGCTCAAAGCAAAAATGTTATATATTGCACAAAATATTCAATAATATCAAGAATCCTTGAGGTATTTTATTAAGCGTAATAACAACGATTGTTATGCAATATAAAAAAATCAGAACCTGTTGCTAACAGGAGTTAGACATACGTTGAACAAACAAACAGTTTAACGAATTTTTTTAAACTTTTAGTACCAAAGAACATAATGCGTAAATCAGCCATTCACTATATGCCTGCTGGTCGAATAGCAGAAATAAGACCGAAATTCCCAGCAGATGCGACGTGATAAGCAAAATGGCGTGATGAACGTCGTCGTAGCTTTTGAACGGGTAGAGATATTTTGATATTTTTGCGATGCATTAAAAACATTCGAATTCGGTCGAGTCGTTGCAGAGGAAATCAAGGTCAAAGTTAAAAATGTTAGCATTTTTATATTTTTATCAAAATGGAACCGAAGTAACCTGTATCCCGTCTACAAAAAATGAGATAAGACTCTATGCTCTAAATACAGGCGCATAAGTCTTTTCCCTTTTGCCTACAAGATAGTGTCAGGGATATTATGCGAACGACTAAAGCCTATGATCAATGAAATAATTGGACCATACCAATCCGGCTTTAGACCTGGCAAGTCTACCATTGACCGCATATTTACTCTGCCGCAAATCCTGGAAAAGACCCAAGAAATACAGATCGTCACCTACCACCTTTTTGTCGATTATAAGGCACCCTTCGACAGCCCCCTACATGCAATGTTATTCCAAGCCATATCTGAATTTGGTATCCTCGCAAAGTTCATTTGGCTTTGCAAGATACCTTTAACTGATACTAGGTCAGACAAGGAAACAGCCTTTCGTATGACCTGTTTAACATCTGCTGGAAAAGGTTATACGAGATGCACTCGGTGATTCGTGTTGTAGATGTTCGGCCACTCAGAGTTCGTATGTGTTCGGCCTCTCGGTGATTCGGTGTTCAGGGTTTGGTGATTCGTGTAGTAGATGTGCGGCCATTCGGAGTTCGTATGTGTTCGCCCACTCGGTGATTCGGTGTTAGGCGTTCGTCCACTGTGTTTGATCACTCGGTGATTCCGTGTTCGTCCACTCGGTGATTCGTGTTGTAGATGCTCGGTCACTCGGTATGGTTGCTCGGGCCCTCGACTGTCGTGTTGTAGGCGTTAGGACACTAGGTGATTCAGTACTAGGTTCGGTTGTTCGGGTCGCGGTTAGTTAGTGTTAGAGTTAAGTTAACCTCTACAGTATACTACGTGTACTGACTAGTAGAACAACACCCGAAGGTGGAGTGGAACAACACCTGAAGGTGGTGTGGAACAACACCCGGAGCTGGAGTGGAACAACACCTGAAGGTGGAATGGAACAACACCCGAAGGTGGAATGGAACATCACCCGAAGGTGGAGTGGAACAACACTTGAAGGTGGAGTGGAACAACACCTGAAGGTGGAGTGGAACAACACCTGATGGTGGAGTGGAACAACACCCGAAGGTGGAGTGGAACAACACCTGAAGGTAGAGTGATGTATTAGTCGACGCGAAAAGGGGTACCAAACTACGAACACACAACTGTACTCACCACCTCCAATCGCACTGTAACACACACCTCACCAAGTAATGCATGTATACCCAACAGTGTGTATTGGTTGACAGGCTGTGACGCTGTTGGGTAGTGGATGCCTTGTTGTTGGTTGGTTAGTTGTGATGTTGTTGGGTAGTGGGGCGTTGCTGTTGTCGGTATTACATACGTGATCATCTTGTCACGTTACGTGAACCGATTTGGATAATTCTTTTTTTGAAATGTTTGTCATAACCCAACTTAGGTTTTTATGTAAAGAAAATTTGACTACGCCCACTTTTACGCCCACTTTTTTTTAAATTTCTATTTACTTTTTTTTTCTACAAAAACTACTGAACTGGTCTTCCTGAAATTATCACAGAATGTACAGGAATGGAATGTATGGTGAAAATAGTCTACATAATTTGTTGAATTTTGGATGGGGCGGGGTACTTCCCATATACCCTATTTCTTTAAAAATGCTATATTTACAATAATTACGAATGTATCGGTTTGAAAATTAATTTGCGAGAAAATTGTGGTTGTGGTTACCTACTTATTTGGGAACCAATAACTTGACCACGCCCAGTTTTTAAAATATGTTACATCTACAGAACTACTGAACCGATTTTCTTGAAATTGTCAGGAAATGTACAGGGATGGCCACCGAAACAGGCTACATATTTTATTGAATTTCTGAGGGGCGGTACCTCCCCTATGCGATATTTTAACAAATTGCAAAATGTACGATTGTACTTCTTTGGGGCCTAAAGACCCGACCACGCTTGTTTTTTTTTTTTAAATATGTTATATGTATCTCCAATACTACTGAACCGTTGTTATGACTATTTTATGAATTTCGGAGGAGGTACCCCAACTTCCCCACGCCTTTCTTTTAATCGCTATATGTATAAGCCAAACCTATGTTTATATCTGTTTCGGGATCAATTTTGGGAGACAATGGGGTTGTATGTATACTATGCACCTATTTGGAGCCAAATTATCGGACCACGCTCCCTTTTTAAATATGTTATATATTGAAAACTAATGACCACTTCCACTCTTTTCAATACATTATTCATTGAAAACTACTGAACTTAATTTCATGCAATTTTCAGAAAATGTTCAGGAATGTCCCGTGGTCCATAATGTCCTTTTTTTATAGACGGATTTCCGGGGCTTATTGTTCTATAATCGCTATATTTGCTAAACTTATGAGTCCATCGGCTTGCAATTTAATTTTCGAGACAACGGCGGTTGCGCCTCCGACCAAGAAAAACGATATATTTACAAATTTCCTTAACTGGTGAGGTTCAACGGTCCATCAGACATGAAAAACTAAAACATATATGTAATCCAAAACAGCATCAATGGGCGAAAAAATTCGACAAAGTCCGAACAGAAAGTCTACAGACAAAATCTTAAAATACTCCTCGGTTTGACAATGGACCGAAGAAGTGAGGTCGAAAATACCAATTTTTTAATTGCCAAGCATAAAGTATATAAAAAGTTGTCATTAAAACTCATAACGACGGGCCAGCAACGAGGACTGGGTTTTGCTAGTGTCAAAATAAATGGCACCAAATCTACAACAACAGCCACGTGTTACTTGTTTATGCTGATGACACTGACATCATGGGACGCTTAGCAAAGGAAGTAGCTGATACCTTTAAGAAGGTCGAAGGAGAATTTTCAAAAATGGGTCTGGCGGTAAACTTATTTTGGAAATTAAAAAAAATCTAAAATTCAATTTTTTCCCAAAATTAAACAAATACTCCTTGGGTTTTCATAAAACTCATATAACTATACTTATATAAAAATTCATAAATTAAAAAAATTTTACATTTCAAAAAATTTGAAAAAGTGTAAGCGGACGAAACTAGCCCGGTTCGAGGGGAACTAGAAAACCTTCTTGTCTAGGCAACACGCAGTGTCGCCAGGCGTCATTTGACATTTTTTTTTTTTTGAAAGTTTGACAGTTTTTAGCCTAAGCGTCCTCGGAACAGTTTGACATACGACCATGTGTCTGGTTTACGCTGACTTGAAACAATCACATTGCAAAAAAAATGGAATTTACTTGTGAAAATTTTTGTCCGATAATTTTTTACAACTTTCGACGCGAATAATCACGGCAAAAGTCCACCGATGAAGTTAAATCTTTGTATGTCGATAAAGGGCCATTATATTTCACTATGAACAACTGGTTTAATGAAATCAACCGTGGTCGACACTTGCAAACAAACGAAAGTCGTGAGGGTAGCCCAAAATCGGCCGTTGTGCCAGAAAAAAATTACGCCGTGTGTGAACGGATAATGCAAGATCGCCACGTTATGTACCGTGAGATAGAGGCACCCTGGGGCATTTCTTCTACCAACTAAGATTACATGAACACCTGGTCGCCAAAATGGATTTTTTTCTCGCTGGATCCAGCAAAAGCGAAAGCGAGCCAAATCCAACGAAAGTTTTTCATGTAAGAAGCACTTCGAAGCAAATGGTCGCCTGTTTCTTCGGCAAACTGACCGTGTGGCGACTTAAAAAATGTAGGACGTGTAATTCTGAGTGTAAACTACGATTTGTTTGCCTGAAGTCTCCTGAGAAAGACGAATCATTCTGCATCATAACAATGCGCGCTCTCACACATCGATTCAAACCAACGACTACTTAACCGGACAAAACGTGGAACTGATGGGTCATTCGCTGTACAGTGAATGCAATGACTTCATTTGATATCAAGAAAAAAGGCGTGGTCAACGATATTCGTCGCCAGAAGATACTGTAAAAGCAATTAAAAACCATGGTCGTATGTCAAACTGCCCTAAGTCCACTTGGCTAAAAACTGTCAAAACTTTCCAAAAAAAAAATTAAATAACGCCTGGCGTCACTGCGTGACTTTTATATTGCACTTCGTTCACTTATTAAAAAAAAAGTTTATTTGTTTTTAATTTACTTTTAAAAACCGTTTATTTGAATATAGATCGGGAGTTAAACACTGACTGACTTAAATCGAATTTTACATTGATATTTATAATATTCTTCTTAGCTGTTGTGTAAGCATTTTTATTATTTAGTTTATTCTGATTGGCTAATAACCCTAATTTTTAGTAAACCATCATTTATTTGCAAAATTAGCAATTTATAAAAAATGAGTTTTTGATTGGCTAATATGCCCTAAATTAAGTAGACTATCATTTAATGCAGAATTGGCAATTTATTATAAGAATGCATTTTGATTGGCTGTAATGCCATAAATGTTAATATACTGCTAAAAATGCAATGTTAGCAAAATTAATATTGAAAGTTAATTAACAAAAGTGATTGACCTTATAAAAATGCTTATGCAACAACTTTACAAAAGTTGGAGTTTATTTGTTTATTTCTTTTAAAAAAATATCTATGGGGTCATTATACATAACTACCCCTCCCTTTGAAAAAGAATTCTCCTGAATTCGATTATTTAATTCAAGCTTTATGCTTTTATGTTTAAATAGTATGAACAAAATAATTGTTACAATAATCAATAAAATTACAATATTATATCCAAATGACAATTTGTTGTGGTAGTTTAATCTGTTTATATTTTTCACATTGTTTTCGTGTTCTTCTATAATTTTTTCAAATGATATTTGATGACTAAAATTTTTAATTGTATTATATTCCTTTATAGGTATTCTTCTTTCATATTCTTTAAAATTTGAAAAATAATAATCTTTAATTCGTATTGAACAATTATTAAAAGTTATTAGAAAGTTCCCATTTAATATAGTTACGTTGGAATTGCAAGTATTATTTATATATAAGTTTTTTGAATTTTTAATAACGATTGTATCTAATTCTAATTGAACAATTTCTAAATCTTTATTTGTTGTCATTTTACAATTGTTTTTTACAATGCAGTGTTTTCTTAGTTTTAAATCTTTAAAATATTTATTTTCTTCAAATGCATATGTTTTATTATCATAGTCAAAAATTTGTTCAATATTGTAATCTATTTCATAGCTTTTATTATTCGTTAATGGTACAATTGTCCTTAATTCTATTTCAATAAATTCTTTAGGTATTTTCAGTCCGAAAATTAGATAAGTATGATTAAAATATGCTGTCCCTGTCTGTATGTATTTAATTTTATGATAGTCAATGTCGTACTTCGTTATTTCATCAGTTGTCAGAATGCTGGGATGTACTAAACCATATTTAGCAGATATTATATTGTCCTGAATTTGTTCCAATTTATTTTTTATAAGTTGAATATTGGTTAACTGTTCTAGAAAAACTGTTTTTTCATTTTCCTCATTTAAATATTTATTTATCGAATTTAATTCTCTTTCTATAAGTATACGATCATTATTTATTACTGTTTTCAAATGAGTCAACGTCAAGTTAAAAAAGTCATTTATAATAATTTGTTGGTTATTATTTTCTCTAATATCATTAATATTGAATAATTTATTCTGTATAGTTTGTCTGTCTTCGTCATCCATTGTGCCAAATAACCACTTTGATAATTTTCCTACTCCATTTATTAGCCCTCGTCTCGTTCTTATTGGTCTTGGAATTAGAGTCATTAGTTTACTTTTAATTTCTATTAATTCTAATTGTAACATTTCCTTATTTCTGATTTTTGATAAAATTATGTTTTCTGTCATTTGTTCTACGATGTTTTCAATGTCTTCTAAATTTATTACATGTATGATAATGTCGGTTTCTTTTACAATTTCCTGCTGTTTTATTGCTACGTCTATATATCCTGATTGTTCAATCAGATGCCTCGTCGTCATTGTTGCTTGAGTCGCTGTTGTTGTCAGGATCATTGCCATCAATATTATCCAAACCTGCAAATTTTAATGGTCGTTTGATGTTACAAGGGTGAATGTTATCTAATTTTGATTTCTTATATTTGGGTTGTTCTTTGTGCCTAAGAGCCTTATAATTTTTGATATAGCCTTCTTCTCTATTTTCGGTATATTCTTCTCTAGACTTGTTAAGTTTGTCAATTGCTTTTGTTTTATTCTCATCTATATTCTTTTTTACTTTATTCTCATCAATTTCATCCTGTTGAATCTCTTTAGGTGAATATTTTGTAGTTGAATGATATCTTTCATTATAATTCCTAACTGCTTTCTGGATAAGTTGTTTTATTGGTGTTTCTTTATTTAGTTTATATAAAATTCTAAATTTTTCTGCTATTGTATTATGTAGACGTTCTACATCCGCATTTCCTGTATGGCTATTGGGTTTAGTAAGATGTAAAGCTATGTTTTCATTTTGTAGAAATTCTTTTAGTCTAATAGCATTGAATTCATTGTCCGCTACTATTTTCTTTGGTTTACCTATTCTAGTGAAATGTTCCTCTAATTTTTCTATAATAGTTATAATATTTCTGTCATTCAATGGATAAGCTGCCGCAAATTTAGAAAATTTATCGATTACTGTCAAAAAGTGAAATCCTTTCATTACATATGTATCTACATGGATAATTTCATTCTTAGTAAAAGGAGTTTCTGTTTGAGAAAATTTAGTTTTAATGGGATTTCTATCATATTTTACTTCCTGACATATTTCGCATTGATTTATTACGAGTTGAATTAGTTCTAATAATTTTGGATAATATATTTTGTTTTTAATGTTATTGTAGGTTTCAAGAATTCCGGAATGCATACTCTCTCTGATATGGTACAAGGAAATTTGTTTTACTGCTTCGACTTCTGTTTCTATATCTTGTGCTCTTATTGTACACTTTGTAAATTTTAGTTTTCTATTATTTGAAAACATTTCTATTAATTTTTCCTGAACTTTGTTGTAATTATGGTCTGATAGCTCTGAATAAATTCCTACGTTTCCTTTAGTTATATACTTCCTGAATATGTCTCCCATATTGTCAAAATCTGATTCGGCTATAAAAATTATTTTCTTTCCATGTATTGTTTTAAGTTCTTCAGTTTTATTATTAGTAAGAATTATTTGGGTCTTATATTTGTTAACTATTTCCTCTTTTATAAAGAAATGGTGTAGTAAGTTTTCTTCCGCTGAATGAACTGTTGCTAAGGTTTGATTATCGTCTTCTATTGCATTTACGGTATTTTCAAATAGTTCTTGATCTATCTCTTCGTGTGATTGAGTTTTCGTTTTCTTATCTTCATCATTTTTGTTGTCCCTATTTTGTTCAATTCTACTCAAAAAATCTGCCACTCTATTTTCTTTCCCTTTAATATATTCTATATCAAAATCATATTCTCCTAACTTAAGTAACCACCTTTGATGTCTTGGAGATATATCCTTTCCTTTGTATTTAGTATGTAAATATTTAATTGGCTGATGATCTGTTAATATTTGAAATTTTCTTCCGTATAGGTATGGTCTTAGATAATTAACACTCCATAAAATAGCTAAAAATTCTTTATCTGTGGCTGAGTAATTTCTTTCATGATTATTCAATGTCCTTGATACAAAACAAACGGGGTGTCCTTCTTACGAAAGCACAGCGCCAATTGCATAATTTGATGCATCAGTGGTTAATGTGAATTTTTTATCAAAATTCGGATATTTCAAGATTGGATGTGAACTGATTAGTAATTTTAGCTTTTCGAAGGCTTCAATATATGTTGGATCTTTAGTATTAATTTTTGTTCCCTTTTTCAAATATTTTGTTATAGGTTGTGCTACTTTTGCATAATCTTTAACGAATTTTCTGTAATAACCTGTTAATCCTAAAAAGCTCTTAATTTGTTTTTCTGTTTTTGGCAATTCTAAGTCTTGGATAACTTTTATTTTATTTGGATTAGGTTTCAATCCGTCCTTTGTTAAAATATGTCCTAAAAATTCAGTTTCCTTTTTCATGAAATTACATTTATCTATTTGAATTTTTAAATTAGCTTTCTCTAAAGTTTTAAAAATGTTTGTTATTGCTTTAACATGTTCTTTTAGTGAGGTACTAAATATGAGAATGTCGTCTAGATATACTACACAAGTTTTATTTATATAATCGCGTAAAGTTTCGTTCATCAACCTTTGAAATGTTGCTGGAGCATTTTTTAAACCAAATGGCATCCTAATAAATTCATATAGTCCATGAGGTGTTACAAAAGCTGTCTTTTCCCTATCTTCTTCTCTTATTAATATTTGATGATATCCCTTTGCTAAGTCAAGAGTTGTAAAATATTGTGCTCGTCCCAATTTATCTAAAATTGAATCAATGTTTGGTAATGGAAAACTATCATCAATTGTTATTTCATTTAATTTTCTATAATCCACTACAATTCTATATTTTCTTTCTCCAGTATTATCTATTTTCTTTGGTACTACAATTAATGGACTTGCATATCGAGAACTGTTTTTCCTAATTATTCCTTGATCTTCCATTTCTTTTATTTGGCTTCTTACTTCTTGTTCATGTTCTGGTGGGTATCTGTATAGTTTAGCTTTTATTTGTTCATCTGTAGTTGTTCTAATTTCATGTTTTATATCCATGGTACTTGTCAATACATCCCCTTCTTTAAAGAATAAGGTTTTAAATCTGTTTATGATTTTTGTAACTTCTTCCAATTCTTCGGTATTTAAATGTCCTAGTTCAATTCTATTCCAGTCAAAATCTGATGCTTCTAACGTACATATTTGAATATTTTTATATGGATTTATAATAAAATTTGTTTTTAGATTGTTGAAAGAAATTTTACCATCTACCATATTTATTACTGTATTAAATGAGTTGAGTAAATCTATACCTATTATAAAGTTATACCTTCGTCCTGTAAGTGGTGTTGCTTTCCATTTAATTTTTCCTTCTTTAATATTAAATTGATCTGGTATATCTGTTAATATTTCATATTTTATCTTTCCTATTCCATGTATGGTGCTAAATTGAATAACTTCTTGCAATTTATACTTTTTAAATTCATTTATGTTTTCATCAATTATACTTATACTTGCTCCTGTATCTATCAATGCTACATAGTCTTTATTCTTTATTGTTAATTTTATCATAGGTAAAAACTCTGATGTTGTATTTAGAAATAAATTATTTCTTAATAAATTCTGTCTTTCATTTTGTTTACTGTCCTCTATTATTTCATATTGATTTACTTCATCTTCTTTATAATTTTTATTTTGCTTATTATTGTCCTTATTTAAAATTGTTGAATCCTTTGCTTCTATGTTATCAATTTCCATTGGTTCGCCGTGGTCTTGCCAAGGTTGATTCCTGCGAAATTGACCGGAGTATGGCCCTGGGTGTCCTACCTGTGCTAACCGCTGAAAATTTCCTGAATTGTTATTATTACCATTATTCTGATTTCTGTATCTTTGGAAATTCCCTGAATTATTATTTTGGTTCCTATTTTGGTTATAGTCGATTCGTGGACTATAAGGTTGTCCGTACAAATTTCGGTTGTTATTATTGTAATGAAAGTTATTATTTCTGTTAAAATTATTTCCTTGTCCTCTATTTATTTGATTATAATTGTTTCCCTCATTTTTATTTTTATGAGTATTATTATTGTTATTATATTTATTACATTTATTTTTTTTATATTCATCCCTAATGCATGTATCCTCAAAACGTCTTTTTGTTAGTATTTTTAATATGTCATTAATATGTGTTTCTTCGTAAATTTTGTCTAGAAGCGTTCCCTGCGTCATTTCCTTTATCGTATTAACTAATAAACTGTCAATATTAGATAAGTCAATGTAATGGTCATTTTTATAGTATATAATTAATTCATCAGACTTATATTTAATGTTTTGGATTTCTATAATTAATTCGCTTACGTTGTTCACTTTTAGATTTGCAATCATTCTGTATATCTGATGGGGTTCCACCGATGGTCTGTATCTCAATTTTAAAGTTTCTTTAATAAGTTCCCAATTGTCTGGTTCCGGGATGTTTATAATTGTGTTCTTGGCCTGTCCTTGTATTATTTTATAGAATATTAATCTCACTGCTTCCTTTTTCAATGCTTCATTGTTAATAGTTGAAAGCAAATACCCGGTGCTGCAGAAAAAGCTGTTGACTGTTATTTCACCACTTCCAGTAAAGATTGGAATATAACTTATTGCCTTTAATATGGATTCTCTGGTACTATTGTGTTGTTGTGAGCTTTGTTGTAGTTCGATGTAGGCACTTCTAAGTCTTTCGATTTGTTCATCCTTTCTGGCAATCTCCGCTAGGACTGCGTTGATGTCTTGAGCCTGGTTTTCCATCCTCCGTCTGTCAAATACTGTATTTCTCTTTTTCCTTTGTGAACTCAGTTTTGATTTAATGTGGTGTCCTTTTTATTGTACTATGTGACGGTTCACTGCACTATTACTTTTTGTAATTTTAGTGGTGTCCTTTTTGTACATATGCAATTTTAAAATACACTGCACTTTATTGTGGTGTCCTTTTTATTGAAATATGTAACAGATCACTTCACTATTACTTTTTGTAATTTTAGTGGTGTCCTTTAATTTTCACATAAGCAATTTTAAAATGCACTTCACATTTAAGTTCGTTTCACTGGATCCTTATTTTTATAAGAATCCTACCGACTGCGCCACTTTTATATTGCACTTCGTTCACTTATTAAAAAAAAAGTTTATTTGTTTTTAATTTACTTTTAAAAACCGTTTATTTGAATATAGATCGGGAGTTAAACACTGACTGACTTAAATCGAATTTTACATTGATATTTATAATATTCTTCTTAGCTGTTGTGTAAGCATTTTTATTATTTAGTTTATTCTGATTGGCTAATAACCCTAATTTTTAGTAAACCATCATTTATTTGCAAAATTAGCAATTTATAAAAAATGAGTTTTTGATTGGCTAATATGCCCTAAATTAAGTAGACTATCATTTAATGCAGAATTGGCAATTTATTATAAGAATGCATTTTGATTGGCTGTAATGCCATAAATGTTAATATACTGCTAAAAATGCAATGTTAGCAAAATTAATATTGAAAGTTAATTAACAAAAGTGATTGACCTTATAAAAATGCTTATGCAACAACTTTACAAAAGTTGGAGTTTATTTGTTTATTTCTTTTAAAAAAATATCTATGGGGTCATTATACATAACTCGTGTGGCCTAGGCCAGAAGGTTTTCTACTGCCCCTCGTACAAAAGTATATATGGGCTGAAAGAAGACACTCTCGGGCATCATTCCGTGAAAACGGAACTTTGTTTCAAGCGGTTCCCTTAAAGTTCTATTCCACTAAATTTGGAATTTCACTAAAATATAGTACTTGAGGAAAAATAAAGCAGCTCACTTTGTGTAAACGCTACGGTAACAAAAAACCAATGAACATGATATCTGTTATAGTTTTCGAGAAATAACTATTTCTTTCTCCAGAAATTTGCAGAAATTACGTATTGTCTAATATTGCGAAAAAAATGGTCGTTTTTAGGAGCACGCCACGCCCACACCTTCAAATATTTTGACGTACTTTTTTGGTTTCCTTAGTTTGAATATGTTTACTATGGAATCCCATATAGAAATTAACAATCGGTGACGATAAAAAATTTGGGGGTTTGGCCAGGAAATCGATTCCTGAACCACTGTGTGTCGAGCAGACCTCAGTAACCCCAGATTTAGGGAGCTGACCCTGGAAGTTAACAGGTTGTTCGGTGAGCATAAGTGGAACTAGTGGTTCAATCATCTAAGGAGTTGCAACATTGTAGACGGAATAAGTGAATTGTGAACAACCGTTAAAGGGTTATGGCCACTTATTGAGCACGAATGAAAAATATCTACCAAACAATTTTAAAAGATGTTGGTTTTATCTGAAAGTTGAGGACTTCAGTTACTTTCGGATTTTTTTTTAATACTGCACTGTGCTCTTACAAATGGCCGCATAAGAAACGCTGTTTCTACTAAAGCAGTTTGAAGTGCCCACTGTAGCCCGAGCACACATATGTTTTGTGGGCTCATTAAGAACCTAATCATCTTGTCCTAAAGCGAAGCGAAAGAAAAATATTAATTAAAAAAGGAAAGTGAACTGTCAAAGTCAAAATTTCGATTTTAACTAATTCTTTTGGCCATAAATCCGGCAATTTTTTTTTTTTTTTTTTGGAAAAGTCTCTTTCTTAAGGTCAAGCTTTTTATGTGTTTAATGGGATGGGACCGCGTTTAAAACTTCGCGTTACATACAAATCACAATTCATTTTTCCTTTCTAATGCTCATATCTCAGCTAATTTTGTCCGATCGACTCGAAATCTTTTGCATCATATTTTATTCTACCTCTATTGTAAAATGAGTCAATCAAAAATTTTTCGATTTTGTAAAATTTTCAAGTGGCCATAAGTCAATGTCGGACACTGGAAAGGAGGAAGATAGGACCGCAGCTGGCTGATCCGAAGAGGTGCGCAAGCTATTTCAATCGACAGCTTGTTGAGCATCCCGTGAGTGACAGGACTAAAAGAAGAGTACTAAGTCGCATAAGATCTCTTCCTGTCGAGGATTAACCACCACAACTAACAATGGATGATGTTGCGAATGTCATCAGGAACGCCAGATCATTGAAGGCGTTGGACCCTGATAGAATCTCCATGGTAATGCTGACACAGCTGGATGTGCCGGGAGTTAAGTTCCTCACTAAAGTTTTCCACCTGTGACTAGCTACCCACATAGTTCCCCAAGTCTGTAAAATGGGCACGGTGGTCCCGCTACTGAAGCCGAAGAGGTGTGCAAGTTATTTCAGGAGTTCCCCAAGGTGGAATGATATCTCCGGTACTGTTGAACCTCTACCTCTCCTGTGAATGATTGTACGATCTTGGCGTCAGGTGCCATACCTGAAAACCATAGCTTCTATTTGACTGATCTTACCGTGTTTTTGCACGCGAGGAATACGTTCATTATATGGACGGCAGAGATGAGAACTGAATTGAATGTCATGGTCGGTGGTAGCAATATTCCGATCACAAATTTTCCCTGAGCAGCGTTAGCTGCTCACGACAAACCAGAGCAGTTTTGGCTCAACTACTCTCGAGATGGTCCATACGCCTAAATTCCTGTAGGGCAAGGAACCGATTCTCACCAAAACGAATAGCGTTTGTCCTTTGAACTAAAAAAATGACTATCCGCAATTTTCCCCCGGATGGGATGATAAATGCGGCCTGTACAAAAATATATGGGCAGACAAAAAACTTAAGTCAATCCGACGGAGGCCGGTTGTATACCGGTTGACTCTGAGGAATCTTCGACATGGGGCCACCAGCTCAACAGTTATGTATTCGTGGTTTCGTTAATTTTTTTCATCATGGGAGCAGCAATATATGCAGGAGTGCCTGCTCCGAGCTCCTTTAGTCCTTGTTGGGATAGAGAGGAACTCTAGATCATGGTTTAGTTTCGTTTGCCAGACCGCATCCACCATATGTCAAAGACGGTGTGATGTAAGACAGTAGGGAATGGGTGCACTTCCGAAGCTTCTTTGTTCATAGTCGCATCCAGGACTGGCGCATTAGGAAATATGTTGTTTGCTGCACAGAACATCTACAGCGTGTCTTCAATTTCTTCGTCGGAATACCGTATCGCCGCAGTTTCCCCGACAGCAACAAAAGAAACAGACCACCTGAAGCAATGCAACATTGGTACAGGATTGAGTATATTGTGTGTAACGGTTAAAGCACTCACGAATCTGAGAAATAAGGATGACAGAATGGCTGACAGTGAAAAAGTCCTTAATTTATCATTAACCAACCTTATTGTACCAGAAGCCTGATAAGTTGGCAGGGTCGCCCTGCTACTGAAGCCAGGCAAAGATACATCCCATATGCCTACTCCTTTCCATGATGAGAAGCAGTTTCCCAATTTTCCAACATCAGCATGGATTCCGGAAAATGCTCAGCACCACAACAGCACTACACTGCATATCTACACATATTAATCGAGCACTGAACCACAACAGGCTGTGTGATCGAAGAGTCATGGTGGCTCTTGATATATCAAATACCTTCGATCTGTGTCAAGCTGTTCGAGGGCATATAGAGAAGACTTTACTCCAGCCGTGTTTAAAACGGTGGATAATCAACTACATGTATGCACGCCAGTCGATTTCTGTAATAAGAAGTCTAAGGTCCATAACGTGAAAGGGGAGTTCGTCAGAGCAGGTTAATATCTCACCGAAATGAAGGGCCAAAGTGCCGTTGGGAAATACCACGAGAATAAGATATCTTAAAACAGTGTATCAGAAATAAAAGAAGCGCTAGCACTGATACATGAGAGTCTTCTATTTTCTCTATTCGGATTATTTTCCCCCGACCTATTCACTCCAACCTGACCACTTTAAGTACCAAAGTAATTTTCAAGCAGGTGTTTGCCATGTCAAAGAAACTTCAATGAAATTCAAACAAAAGAAATACCAAGAAAACAAAATTAACAAAGAAAGTCAACTGGTGGGTGGTGCGTAATGTTTGTGTGGCACCACCACAACCACCGCTCATAAGAACTTTGTGGTTTAGACACATACAAAGTATGGCAATAGCACTTAAGAATAATTATAATAGGCAGACACTGCTGCTGTTGTTGTTATTGTTCTTACTTAAAATCAATAAACAAACAAATCAATCATTTAAATGAAGGACCAACCGACCCTTCAAGATGGCGATCACGATGGTGAAGAGATGTTAATGGTTTTGGGTGTTGATGACAGTGGCGAACAAATCATTTTTACAGCAAAATTGGGAGGCCACTAACGGAGGGCAGGGGGAGGGGAAAGAAATTGTGGAAACAATTATCGTTATTGGCAGAGCACAAGCGAAGGGAAAATGCGAGAGGGGAATAAATACATCCAAAATGGGACAATAACAATCATTTTGGGGAATGTTAAGCCCTTTTACAAATCTGCCGGATTATGTGAATTATTTATTCTGAGGCAGGAATAAGTAATTAGAGCCAACAATGCTACGTGGGAGGGAAAAATAATTTAAATACGTACATATATACATACTTCCACAAAAATGTCAAAGGGTATAAGGAGGAAAAATAAGTTTGATATTTTTATTTATTTGAAAATGAAACAAAAAAAAAAAACAAAAGGCATTTGTTAGGCGAAGATCATTTAAAGTGTTAATTTTTTATGTTAAATGTTAATATTAAATTCAGACATAATTTCGAATCACTATCAAACACGCATTTACGAATACGAGAAGCATCAAAATAATTACTTTATTACTTAAATATGTTATGTAGTAGCGGAATTGGGGTCCATAGCAAAATACAGGATTTATCTTGGTCCTCGTTTTCTTAAGGTGCAAAAATACACTTCTGTCACCAGGGAAGCTAACTTTATTTTCCTTTTCTGAAAAAACATCTGCCAAGCAACAAATTTCCATTTTCTTGAATTAAACTTTTTTCATTGTCTATTAAAGAATATTTTTCAATGGCGTGGGGTTTTATACCCTCAGCCTTTAGGCTAAAGAGGGTATATAGACTTTGATACGACTAAAAATGTGGCTCATCGAAATAATGGTTTTAGAGCCCAAGTATGGTTGTACGATATCCGTTTCAGACACTTTTGAGTGTAGATCTAGCAATGTCCGTCTGTCTGTCTGGCTGGTGCGCACGATAACTCTCGAACGGATCAATCGATTCGGTTCAAATTTTGGGTATCGAAATATTTTCCAGATTTGATTTAAGTTCGAAGATGGGCCATATAGGTCCACTTCTTCAGGTACCACCCCCACAAATAATTAAAAATTGTCGCAAAACTTGTGCGCACGATAACTCTCGAAGGGAGTAACGGAATTGAACCAAACTTTGCATATGGTAATACTACCTCTAGGCATACATCAGGTTCGAATATGGATTATATCGGTCCACTCCTTCAGGTACCTCCCACACAAAATTCGAAATAAGTGCAGTTTAGTGACACCTCACGAAATTTTTTGTAGCGGAATGTTCGTGCGGCCCCGGTTACGTCATTGTAATTTTTTTTCGAGGGCAAGTCCATAGTTCCCGAGATAATAACCTCAATAAATAATAACCAAATATAAAAGGAGTTGGCGTTAGCAGATGAATTTTGGTATAAATATTTATAGTTCACTGACAATGTCGAGAGCAAAAAATTGGGAAGGTCGGCCCACGTTTTGGGATAGTCCCCATGCAACGGTACCTCTTAATGTTTCGGTATTTTGAATATTTTAGCAATACTTATCAACCAAATTGGTTGAGTTTTGAGATCCGGGGTTTTCACTTTACAAAAAACTATTCCGATAAAAATTATGGACATAGGTCCACGTTTTGATATAGACCCCATATAACGGTAACTCCCGATTTTCGAAATGTTGAAGATTTTACATATGTTTCAAGCCCAAATACGCCGAAATTTTGCATTGAGGATTCCCAATGGAATAATAAACTTTTTTGGTTTTGACATAGCTCCAATAGAATGGTATCGCCCGATTTTCGGTATTTTCAAGGTTTTAGCCACATTAAACAACCAATGTGGCTGATATTTGGTATTTAGTCTTCGTCAGGTCTTGCGAAATATTTTTACAGAGAATTGTTGGTATTGGTTCACGTTTTGATATAACCCCCGTGGAACGGTACCGCCCAATTTTCGGGTTTTTAAGGTTTTAGCCACATTATCCACCCAAAATTACAGAAATTTGGTGTTCAGTATTCATATATTTTTGTAAGTTTATTGAATACATCAAAATTTTGTCTTCAAATAAGAGAATTTTCCCTAATTTTTTTTTTTTTTTTTTTTTTTTTGACCGATTAATGGTCAATAAACGGCACATTTTTTGTTAAAAATCGAAATTTTGACTTTGTATTCTTTTCTTTGACGGTGTATTCTTTTTCGGGGACAAGTCCATACTTTTTGAGATAATGGCCCTGGAGCTCCACAAAATCTGTCGGCACTAACTAAACTTGGTTGTGCCTAACATAACACTCGCGTACATACTTGGATTACGTCCAAATATGGAACGTACATCGTACCACTCCTTAGGGTATCTCCCACACAAAATGTGGAACATGTAAAGTTTAAGGTTATTTATACCCTCAGCAGGGACGTACGCAGGATTTCATTTCGGGGGGGGGGCCCAACTTGACCAAAAATCTTGAAAAATTCAAATGTTGTGTAGCGTTACGTAAAGCTATTTTAAAGGGTAATGGTCACTTATAAGTATCAGAAAAACCATTTTCATTAATTTTTTATAAGAAATCTATTAAAACTTGAGTAACCTTCTAATTGTTTTTTTTTTTTTTTTTTTTTTTTGAATAATCTTTCTGACAAATGCCCGCCTATAAAGCACTGTTTTTACTAAAGCAGTTTGCGGTACCCACTGTTGTTTGAAAAAGAATAAACCGATCAGCATATATGTTTGTGGGATCATTTCGAACCCAATAATCTGGTCCATTATCGAAACGGAATTAAAAAAAATCAATTTTTAAAAATTTTGAACAGTTAAAATTAAAATTTCAATTTAAAAAAAACGGACTCCGTCAGCAGTTTTTTAAAGACTCTCTCGGTTAAGCACATGATTTATGTGTATAATAGTCCCAAAAAATATATAAAGACCGGAGCTATATTGGGCACCGCTTTCAAAAGTGCCACTTCGAGGAAAAGACGTTTTTAGATTCTATGCTACATATAGAACACAATGTTTCCCTTCGAATGCTAATATCTCGGTAAATTTTTGTCCGATGGACTGGAAAATTTTGGCACATAATCTATTCTACTTGTACTTTAAAATGAGCCAAAAAATTTGGATTTTTCGAATTTTATATGAAATATTGTATATAAATTCAATAGAAAGTATATAAATTCAATAGAAAGAGTTCATAATATTTAGAATTGAAAATAGACAATATCAGACCACGTTCAGTGAAGTCGCCATGTAAAATTTAAGCCCCGTTTTCGGTATATTGAAGTTTTTAATCATACAGGCCCACGTTATAGTTTATCGCAGAATTTTACAACCACAAAGAATTGCCGTTGTCTTTGCTATAGCAAGATTTTTTACTATTTCGATGATCTTAGCCTAATTTTTAAGAATATCGGCTGCTGTTGTCGTTGATATGTTTCCAAATGAAAACATTAAGAACAAGTAAAAAAGTATCAGTCGGCTTTGCCGACAGAGATATACCCTCAGCCTGTGTATATTGAAACAATTTTTCCAAAAATACGTATGTATTTAGGGGGTTTTAAAAATTTTGCGGAGGAGATACTAAAAGGAATGGATCGACATTGACCGTTATGGAAGTGGATCTCCAGCCACAACATATGGTGCCATAGGGGGTTTTTACACTCTTCGGGCTGTTTGCTCAAGAAGTATGGACTTGCCCCTAAAAAAACTTTTACCATCGTAATTGAGGCAGCGAATGCAAGTTGCTTCAGCAAAAATTAAAGTGCTTCGAGAGCATGTCTTAAAGTGAACATATCCGAAAGTTTGTGTGGGAGGTACCGGATGGAGTGGACAAATATAGTTCATATTTGAACCTGATCTATGTCTTGTAGATATATTAGGATGTCTAAAGTATAGACAAATTCGGCCACTCCCATCCAGAGTTATCGTGCGCACAATTTTTCCGAACATTTTTTAACTTATGTGGGGGAGGTACCTGAAGGAGTGGACCGATATGGCTTATCTTCGAACTTAAACTATGTTTGGACAAAATATTACTAAGGCCAAATTTTGGACCGAATCGGCAGATCCGTTCGAGAGTTATCTTGCGCTCCAACCACCTCACACGGTGTCATAGGGTTTTTTTTGCAACTTTCAGGCTATTTTCTCAGGAAGTATGGACTTGCCCCTGATGAAACATGTACCGTCGTATGGAGGGCAGTGAATACAAGTTGCTAAAACAAAACTCAAAGCGATTCGAGAGATGGCTCTAAACTGAACTTTTCCGAAATTTTGTGTGGGAGGTACCCGAAAGAATGGACCGATATAATCCATATTCGAACTTGATGTATGCCTAGAGGTAGTATTACGATATGCAAAGTTTGGTTCAATTCGGTTACTCCCTTCGGGAGTTAACGTGGGCACAAGTTTTGCGACAATTTTTTAACATTTGTGGGGGAGGTACCTGAAGGAGTGGACCTATATGGCCCATCTTCGAACTTAAATCAAATCTGGACAAAATGTTTGGATACCCAAAATTTGAACCGAATCGATTGAACCGTTCGAGAGTTATCGTGCGCACCAGCCATCCAGACAGACAGACGGACAGACAGACAGACAGACAGACGGACGGACGGACATTGCTAGATCTACTCAAAATTGTCTGAAACGGATATAGTACAAACATACTTGGGGTCTAAAACCATTATTTCGATGAGGCACATTTTTGGTCGTATCAAAGTGTAAATACCCTCTTTAGCCTAAAGGCTGAGGGTATAAAAATTTAACAGTTTTGGAGATATGGTGCGAAATTTATACAAATTATGAAATTTTTAGATATATTATAAAATTTGAGGTAATAAATGTAGTTTTTTCAGTTCAATATTTGTCCAGATATTTTATTCTGACCCTTATCTAAAAAGTTGCTTCAGAAGAAGATTTGCATTGGTTTCAGAGATATAGCCCCGTGTTGCTTTAAAAAGCCGATAATTAACCATGTTTAAAGAGGGCCATAAAATCCAAGCTGGATCTCACTCAACAAAACGCAACTATGGCTTTTGTACTTTGGGTCTGTACTTTCAAAAAATCCTCACTTCAAATTGTTTGCACAAGATTACCTTAAAAATGCTGCACAGTGTTATTTACCGGAAGTGATAGAGTCTGATTCAGGATTATTTTTTAATTTTAATATAATGTTAAAAAAGAAGCATTATAATTTTTCTCTCTTAATTGTACGATTAGAAGTTTTTGGACTCGATGACAAACACTTTGATGGACTTAGTTCTATATAGTTTTGACAAATAACAATCGATCCTTAATGAACCCCACTTAATTATTCGCTAATAATAACCCAGCAAAATGTTCGATGCCAAAGATGACATTCAATCATGGGTGCAAGTGATCTAGCATGTCATCGTTTTAGCATCTTCATCGATGAATTTTATATGAGCGTGGACCCCAAAAGATGACGTTCTTTTCTGGATCCTAAGCATGTCATTTTAACCAATGCGTTGACATGTCATTTTAACCAATGCTTTGGCATGTCATTTTCACCAACCCCTTGGCATGAAATTTTCATGTATTGTTTGGAAAATGGAAATGCTGTATTGAAATATGGTTTTCATGAAAAACAAAACTCCCCAGCAAAAATTCTCATTACAAATTGGCCTACTTTCTCATTATTTTAACATGGGCATGTCATAGGGAGTAAGTACTTACTTTTTGGCCACTAAAAAGTAGATAAATAAGTAGTTCCTCCCTGGTTACTTCAAGTCGTAACTACTTATTTAAGTACTTATTTATTTAATTTTAAGTGCCAAAAAATAAGTACTTACTCCCTATGACATGCCCGTGTTAAAATAATGAGAAAGTAGGCCAATTTGTAATGAGTATTTTTGCTGGGTCTTTATTAATTCAAACGAATTCATGAAATAACTACAATTAATTTATCAGTTTAGTTTTTCAAAAGTTTACATCCAAAATTGCAATGTAATCACCATCGCTGCAACGCAAAAGATTACTTCCTCCGTTCTCCGCAACTGATATTCTTTCATCTTACAAAAGGTTTTTTCAATTATCTTCCCATCACCAGTTCAGATTTCGACATGGAATCCAAATGCACTCCTTTAAGTATTTTTATTTCGTAAATTAGTTTTATTTTATAACTTTGTTATTTTATAACAACATTTTGGTAATTTATACTCTTTTGTTTAGTGACGGAAATATGTAGGGGTCTACAACCCGGCTTGCTTTAGGGATCTCTAAGAACAAAATGTAACGAACGGGGAGGAGAGACTTTTTATGGAAAATACCATTTATGCTTAATTAATTTATTTTTAATTGTTTCTTTCCAAATGTAGTTTCTTCTTTATTTTCAGATTCTTGTTCCTTTTCGTTTTGGACTTTTTTTTCAAATTCCAAGAAGCGAGATTTGATTGATTTCATTCTATGTCAGATTTAGAACAGACAAGGGAACTTTTAAAATAGCAATGTGGCAGTCCGATTCTATTTTAAGCTCGATGGTTAGGACTTCATATACACTGCACCCCGGTTATTTACCTCTCTGCTTAACTGCCTTTCCCGTTTAATTGCCTCACAATCTGAATCCCCAAAGTTTCTTCATATAAATGAGTTCAAACTCTCCCGCTTCACTACTTTTCCGTCGAATATTTCCCCAAAAAGAATATTAACAATGTTTTTCTCGGTTTATTACCCCCACTGGTGTATTTATGAGAAAATCAATTTCGACGACTACGCGAATTGTGATGAAGATGTCCAGTGTTATGTTATGGTGTTATGCTTACCGATGACTAAATTTCTTATTGATTAAATAATATAACTTATATATTTTTAGACTTTTTTACTATAGACCGTTTTGTTTTTTGGCGATTATGTTCTAATTGTTGTAATTTTTTGTAAGGCTGAGATGAGATTTTTGTAACTACCCACATGAGGTAGTTATGCGGGATTTTCGTAACTGTCTTTCCCGCATAACTGCCTCAATTTTTTGGAATTTTATGAAAGGTAGTTAACCGGGGTGAAGTGTAATACCAATTGTTTAGAAGTTTTAGTTGTTTGATATGCAGGAAATGTAAGACAACATCACGACGACAGTTCTAACAACTTTGGTCTGTTCCAGAAACTGCAAGAATCTACTTATTTTTACTACGATAACAATTTTTCCTTTATGTTATCGGAAAAAATAGTAAAAATTAGTAGATTTTTGCAGTACTGGAACATACCAAAATGAAAATAAACAGGTGTGTAAATAAAAACACAAACATCATCTCTATTGGATCGATGGAATGGGTACAAATGCTGATGAAAAGATCGGATCTTTCACGACTTCCTTTGCATTGGTTCAAATCCTAATGAAAAGATCGGATCTTCCACGACTTCCTTTGAACCAATGCAAAAGATGACATGAAATCACGTCATCGCAAAGAACCCCTTCCGTCAAATTTTGCTGGGAAGCTAATCAATTTTAGAAATGGATCTTATTTTGAGAAATACTCCTCTCGATAGTTACCGCGGCCATAAGCTATTTTAGTTGGTCACCGTAGAGCTTTGTCAGGAAGCATGAACTTGTCCACGAAAAATAGGATATCGCTGTAAACAAGACTACAAAATGTCCAAACGATCCTCGAACAGTCTTTAAACTGCAGTTATGTTAGACTTGTATGAGTTACCTGAAGATGTTGTCCAACCATATTCTCTTGGAACTTGATGTAATTTTGGAAGTAATTTTGCGAGTGGACCGAGATAGTCCATATTAGGTTCGATTTTAGACCGAATCGGTTAGTCCCTTCGACCATTTTAGTGAAAATTTTTGAACTTTTATGGCGTAGGTTCGAGAGTTATCATGAGTTCCAACCTGCCAGACAAACAGAGATACAGACGGATGGACCGTGGTAAGTACGCACAAAAATTCATTTGTCTTCATTATTTTCTCGTACTGTTTAGCCGCAAATTTGTCTAAAATAGAATAACAAAATTTTGGCGATGGCAGTAAAACAAATTTCTAATTGGCTTTCAAGATGTACTCCACGAAGAACCGACCCTTCATACATTGTATCCAGTATAAATTTTTTCATATACTTCCATTCCCACAATACTGAACTCGTTATTTTTGTTGTTACAGGATGAGTTTTAAGCCTCGGGAGCTCTATATAGTTCGAATATGACATAAACTTGGAGTAGTATATTCATTAAGGAATTCGAATTTTATAGTGGAATGATATGACATGAAGAAGTAAATCAGATTTCATTGGAAGTTTCTCTCTAAAAGAGCATACAAACAAAATTTTTTTAAATCTTTTCTTACAAAACTTGTTAATGATGTACATTTTTTGTTCAGAAACTTAAGAAAATATAAGTTTTAATTTGAAATCTGCAAAAATACCAACATTTTTATGAGAAAAAAATATAATAACTAGTTACAGCATCTTAACAAATTTGGTTCGACCAAACCATTTCGGGGGGGGCCCGGGCCCCCTGTGCCCCCCCCCCCCCCCTGCATACGTCCCTGACCCTCAGCATTTATGCTAACGAGGGTATATACACTTTCATGCGGGGAAAATGTGCCTCATCGAAATAAAGGTTGTAGACCCCAAGTATCTTTGGACGAAATGTGTTTCAGACAATTTGGAGTCGATTTAGCAATGTCCGTCCGCCTGTCTGCCTGGCTGGTGCGCACGATAACTCTCGAACGGGTAAGCCGATTGGCTTTCGTAATATTTTGTCCAAACTTAGTTTAAGTTCGAAGATGTGTTATATCGGTCCACTCCTTCCGGTACCTCACCCATAAAAGCTCGAAAATGTTCGGAAAATTTGTGGGCACGATAACTCTTGAAGGGAGTAACCGATGTGGTCCATACGTTGCATATCGTGAAATTTTTACCAGATTTAGATAGGATAGATAGGACTCAATCGGTCACTCCTTCTGGTACCTCCCATACAAAATTTCGGAAAAGTTCAGTTTAGGACCAGCTCTCGATTCGCTGCGGTTTTTATTGTAACATCTTGTATTCACCGCCCCCCATACGACGTTAAAAGTTTTATCTGTAGTGCGATTCTCTAACTCATTTTTTGAGTTACTGACAAAAATCGGTAACATTAAAGCGCAAAATTATGAATGAAATGTTCAAATAAAAGTTGACAACACTGTTGCTATCGGTAGAACTTTGCGACTACTTTCTATTTGTCGCAAACTTACCGAATAATACGGCTAATTAGCGAGCATTTTAATTTTACCGATTTTTGTCGGTAACTCCAAAAATGTGTTAGAGAATCGCACTACTGGGGCAAGTCCATACTTCCTGAGAAAATAGCCTCGAATGGATCTACCGATTTTGTCCAAAATTTGACCTTCGTCATATTTCGTCCAAACTTAGCTTAAGTTCGAAGATAAGCCATATCGGTACACTCCTTCAGGTACCTCCCCAACAAAAGTTCAAAAGTTTTCGGAAAAATATTGCTCCCGATAAGTCTTGCAGGGAGTGACCGATGTTGTCCATACATTACACACCCTAATGTATCTATCAGATGTATATCAGTTTTGTATATGGATTATATTTGTCCACTCCTTTCCGTACCTCCCACACAAAATTTCGGATAAGTTCACTTTAAGACCTGCTCTCGAAAATGGAATGCACGATGTCTCTTGAAAGGGGCGACCAATTTGTTCAAAACTTTGGATCTTCGTATATGTTGTCAAAATTTAGTTTAACTTCCGAAATGACCGATATCGATTTTCCTAATCCACATTTTTGTCGGCAAGTTCAAATGGTCAAAAAGGGCCACACAATTCTGAAAAGACCCTAAATACATTGATCTGTTCGTAGATGATAGTTTAAATACAGATAGGCTGAGGGTATATCTCTGTCGGCAAAGCAGACAGATACTTTTTTACTTGTTAATTAAAGAATATTTTTTAATGGCGTGGATTTTTTAAAGAAAATTTTTAAAGTGTGAATTTTTTAAAGGACTTTTTGTAATTGCATGGATTTTTTAAATAATATTTTTTATGGCACGGATTTTTTAAAGAATAAATTTCAATTGCGTTAATTTTTTAAAGTATAGTTTTTAATGGCGTTAGAAGAATATTAAAAAATGGCGTGGATTTTTTAAAAAATGTTTTTTATGAAGTGAATTTTTTAAAGAAAATTTTTTAATCGCGTTAATTTTTTAATTTTTTTTTTAATTTCGTGCATCTTTTAAATATACACGGTGCTCTTGAAGCAAATTTAAATGGAAGGTGCTTACACCTGGGAAGTTTTTGCAGATTTTGAAACTACAATGTTCATAGATGAGAAAAATCAAAAAACAAAAAAAATCGCCGGAGCGCTTTTTTAATAAATTGCGATTCAAGTTGACATTTTTAGGGGTTGTTTAGGTGTTTGCGATGTTGCTTGAAAACCGCAAGTCCTATAAAAATGGGACTAAAGAATATTTTGTAGCTATCAAAATTCTCTATAAGATTGTCCTTTATGGTATACTCGTCGGTTTTACCGTTTTTGAGATATAGCAGTTCAAATTGGGACAATTAAAATTCAATTCAATTCTGTATCGCCCCCTTATAAAACAATGTCATGAAGGGTGCGCCTTAACTAACTTTTATTGAAAAACGCTTACACAGGGGACGTTGTCCTGAATTCTGAAACAGCAATGTTCATTGATGAGAAAAATCCAAAAACAAGAAAAAACCGTTGTAGGGATTTTGAAATAAATCGCGGTCAAAATTCACATTTTTAGGTTTTCACGATTTTGCTTGGAAACCACAAGTCCAATCGAAATGGAGATAAAGAAAATGTTGTAGCTGTGAAAATTTTCTAGAGGATCGGCGTTTATGATTTGTTCCCAGGCTGTACGATTTTTGAGATAAAGAAGCTCAGTTTACATTTTTAGGTTCTTTTGTTAGGGTTTCGCGAGTTTGCTGGACTACGGCAAGTCTTATCGATATGGGACCTGAGCAAATCTTAAAGCTGTGAAAATTCTCTACAAGACTGGCTTAAGTAACTTATCCTAAGTTGTACCATTCTTTAAATATATAAGTTTAGGTTGGGAATTTGCAGTCATGACATTGTTTTATAAGGGGGCGATACAGAACTGAATTGAATTTTAATTGTCCTAATTTGAACTTCTATATCTCAAAAACGGTAAAAGCGACGAGGAAACCATACAGGTAAGTCTTGTAGAGAATTTTGATAGCTACAATATTTTTTTTAGTCCCATTTTTATAGGACTTGCGGTTTTCAAGCAACATCGCAAACACCTAAACAACCCCTAAAAATGTCAACTTGAATCGCAATTTATTAAAAAAGCGCTCCGGCGATTTTTTTTTGTTTTTTGATTTTTCTCATCTATGAACATTGTAGTTTCAAAATCTGCAAAAACTTCCCAGGTGTAAGCACCTTCCATTTAAATTTGCTTCAAGAGCACCGTGTATAATTTTTGCATTGCGTCGATTTTTTAAAAAATATTGTATTTTTTTATTTTTTTTTTTTTCAATGTCGTGGATTTTTTAAATGAATATTTTAATGGCGTTGATTTTTTAAAGAATAATTTTAATGGCGGGAATTTTTTAAAGAATATTTTTAATGGCGTGGGTTTTTTAAAGAATATTTTTTAATGGCTTGGATTTTTTAAAGAATATTTTTTAATGGCGTGGATTTTTTAAAGAATATTTTTTAATGGCGTGGATTTTTTAAAGAATATTTTTTAATGGCGTGGATTTTTTAAAGAATATTTTTTAATGTGGTAGATTACTTAAAGAACATTTTTTAATGGCGTGGATTTTTTAAAGAATATTTTTTAATGACGTGGATTTTTAAAGAATATTTTTTTTAAGCCGCGGATTTTTTAACGGATACTTTTTAATGGTGTGGATTTTTTAAAGGATATATTATAATGGCGTGAATTTTTTAAAGAGTATTTTTGAATGGGGTAGATTTTTTAAAGAATATTTTTTAATGACGTGGATTTTTTTAAGAATACTTTTTTAACGGGGTGGATTTTTTAAAGAATATTTTTAATGGCGTGGATTTTTTAAAGAATATTTTTTAATGACGTGGATTTTTTAAAGAATATTTTAATGGCGTGGATTTTTTTAATGGCGTAGATTTGTTAAAGAATATTTTTTAATGGAGTAGATTTTTTAGAGAATATTTTTTAATGGCGTGGATTTTTTAAAGAATATTTTTTAATGGGGTAGATTTTTAAAGAATATTTTTTAATGTCTTGGATTTTTTAAAGAATATTTTTTAATGTCGTGGATTTTTTAAAGAATATTTTTTAATGGCGTGGATTTTTTAAAGAATATTTTTTAATGGCGTGGATTTTTTAAAGAATATTTTTTAATGTCGTGGATTTTTTAAAGAATATTTTTTAATGTCGTGGATTTTTTAAAGAATATTTTTCAATGACGTGGATTTTTAAAGAATATTTTATAATGGCGTGGAATTTTTAAAGAATATTTTATAATGGCACGGATTTTTTAAAGATTATTTTTTAATGGCGTGGATTTTTTAAAGAATATTTTTTAATGATTTTGATGTTTACAAAATATTTTTTAATGACGTGGATTTTTAAAGAATATTTTTCAATGACGTGGATTTTTAAAGAATATTTTTGAATGACGTGGATTTTTAAGAATATTTTTTAATGACGTGGATTTTTTAAGAATATTTTTTAATGACGTGGATTTTTTAAGAATTTTTTTTAATGACGTGGATTTTTTAAGGATATTTTTTAATGACGTGGATTTTTTAAGAATATTTTTTAATGACGTGGATTTTTTAAGAATATTTTTTTATAACGTGGATTTTTAAGAATATTTTTTTATGACGTGGATTTTTAAAGAATATTTTTTAATGACGTGGATTTTTTAAGAATATTTTTTAATGACGTGGATTTTTAAAGAATATTTTGTAATGGCGTGGATTTTTAAAAGATTATTTTTCAATGGCGTGGATTTTTAAAGAATATTTTTCAATGGCGTGGATTTTTAAAGAATATTTTTAATGGATTTTTTAAAGAATATTTTTTTAAATAGATTTTTAAAACTATTTTTTTAAATAGATTTTTATAGAATTTTTTTAACGCCGTTTATTTGTTAAAGAATATTTTTAATGGCGTTTATTTCTTAAAAAAATATTTTTTAATGGCGTGGATTTTTTAAAGAATATCTTTTAATGGTGTGAATTTCGAAGAATATTATTATTATTATTTTATTTAAGGAATATGTTTCAATTGCGTGGAGTTTTTTAAGAATATTTTTAGTGGGGAGGATTTTTTAAAGAATATTTTTAATGACGTGGATTTTTAAAGAATATTTTATAATGTCGTGGAATTTTTAAAGAATATTTTTTAATGACGTGGATTTTTAAAGAATATTTTATAATGGCGTTGATTTTTTAAAGACTATTTTTTAATGGCGTGAATTTTTTCAATGTCGTGCATTTTGTGAAAGAAAATTGGTAAAAAAAACGCGGCATTTAAAACGTTCTTTAAAAAATTCAACGCCATTAAAAATATTAAAAATCTTGATTTAATATTTTTGATTTTATGTATGTAGGGGATCATAGGTGCAAAAATACACTCCCGTCACAAAGGAAGCTAAATTTAATTTCAGTTTATGAACGAACATCAGGCAACAAATTTCGTCATAAAAGCATGTAAAGATGTCGTGTTATAACAGGGAGGAGGGAAGCGTCAATCTTAACTTCGGCTTCAATCAAAAATTTCCACAGCAACAATCAAAGTAAGTGATAAATTTTTTATATTAAAAAACATTAATATTAAATATTCATGGCATTGAATAAATCGCCTCACATTTCACATAATTAAGCTTTAAATGTAAAAAAAAACCATAAATGCTTAAATAAATAGATCAGAGAAAAATAAAATCTTTAAACCTCAATAAGCCTCCGTATTTAAATTATACGGCCACACAGAACCAGCCACCTTTAGGCCATTCAAGTCCATGAAAATCCAGTGAATAACAAACCCAGAATTATATTTTTTTTCTCCATTTCAATGGAAGCATTTCCAGACGGATAAATAAGTAACAAAAGCCAAATACAAAAGCAACCACCATTTGAAGTGGCATCCATACTCAGTGAACGTAAGTAGGCAAGACAAACAGGAAGCATTCATAAATGCGTTGCTACTTTCCTGTTGTCTGTATAAAATAAAGAGACAGAAAAATACCATAAACAAAAAGACACATACATATTTAAAAAAGAGAATGAAGTAAATAGTCATACAAATTAACCGACAGACATTTAAATGGAAGTAATATCTGTATAAATGGAAAATACTGACTAAACAGATGTGAATGAATTTATGAATGAATGGATGAGCAAATACTAATATTTAATATGTATATTAGGTAGTTAAATACATATGTACATTAATACATATACCTACACAATCATCACAATCATTTACGATACACATATTTGCAAATCTCAAAAATACCACACATATACAGAATAGGGCCATTTTAGGCAAAATTCGATTTCGTATTTCCAAACCAAAAGCAATTTTAAATTTCTTCATATTATTTTTTTTTTTTTTGTAATTTTAAGACCAACCGCACTGGCAGTATCATGGTGTATGGGGTTTTAGGTATATTTTTAACCATCCCAACTAAAATCTTCGCTATTGGTCCATGCTGTAGTGTACCCCTCATACAACGGTATCTCACGATTGAATATTTTGACGCTACATTCGATTTAAATCGGTCGTAATGTTCAAATGCAAACGAAGGGTGAAATTTGTCGACATACAACCATGTTTGGTAGGGTAATTAATAATACATGGTTTAAATTCGAAAAAAAGATAAAAATCGGTTGATACTCTTATGTGAGGACTACAGTCAACAAATTCGGCAAAAAATAAATTGTGGAAGAAGAAATAAATTGTGGAACTAAATTTGGACAATGTCAAGATAATAGTGCTTAACATTTAGTGACATTTTTTGAACTTTTGTGGGAGAGGTAACGGAAGGAAATAAAAACGTAACGATTTCTACATCTCAGATTTCTTACCTTCATTGTTAGGATTTTTTTATAACCCTAATATTAGCAAAGATATTCACCTAACAATAAAACGTTGACAATTTCCTACCCATTATCTAACATTCACCAACGTAAATAGGATTTTCCTTTCTGGTACCCCATCCCTACCCAACATTTATGAGCCGATCGATATTGCTCCGTGATTACAAGGTATATATGGATTATAGACGGATGGACGGTCACAAATAGCAGTGCCATATTAACTCATCCCGTCGAAATATTTATTATAACCTCAGCCTTTAGGGTATAATACTCGTACTCGTACACTTTCATACAACAGCACGATAACTCTCAGAGGGAGCAACCGAATTAGTCACATACCTCCCACACAAAATTCGCAGAAAAGCTCGTCTCGAATCGTTTAGATTTTTTTGCTTGCAACGAGCTTTTCTTGCGGGTCCTGCTACGACGTCGCAATTTTTCTCGGGGAAATGTCCATACTTTCTTAGATAATGACCCAAAAAAAGTCTACCAACTGAACTGGTCCAAATGTTGTACATCGTATTATTTCTTACATACTCGGATTATGTCCGAATATTGACTAGGTCAGACCACTCGTTCGGGTACCTTCCACACAAAGTTCGGATAGTATGCAGGTTAAATACTCATCTGGGATCTATTTTAAATGTTTGTGTACGACAGTACAATTATTTCGTAAATTGGCCCAAAAACTGAAAAAACTCTATAGACGTCATAAGTATTGTGTTTACTTCTTTTCTTTAGTTCCGAGACAGATGGTATATTTCTGCCGGCACGTCTGGCTGATACTTTCTTACTTGTTTTTAAAGATAGTCAAGACACACCATGATGACTTTCAATAATGAAAAACTTGTATCTATCTACAGGAAAGGAAAAGAAGGATAGCGTACTATACAGCAGTTACAAGTTTAGGGTGGCCCAAATTAAAACTACACAACACAACACTTTATATGTCCACTTCATTACCTATATACATATACATATATCAGGTATATTTGGGCTTATGTTTACACCATCTTGGCGGTCTGGCAATATATACAGACGGATCCAAGATGGATCTATTGGATAGGATACTTATGCACAGCTAATTTTTTAGGCAAGGAGACGGATGATAATACGACCACCTTTTAGTATGCGTTTCACTAGCCAGATAGTTCTACATAATTGAGGCATACACCTTCTTAATTCGCATCGATCTTAAGCAGTTTGACCGACAACACTTAGACTCCCTCGCCCTTGTTATCCATCATTCGGCAGAGTTCTGTTCTGACCAGATTATTGCTGGGTAACATTTCTACTTCTGTATACAAACAATCCCTACACGCTCGTCCCTGCGTCCTACAGGATGGTTCACATACGTACATACATATGTTCTTAAAATATATCTCCAAAGAACAAGAGAAATTGAAAAAAAAAAACGAAAATGTGATGTTGGCTCGACTGGCCTCAGTTTTGTACATTCTACTTTTCCTGCGCAAAATATGTTTCACCTCTCTAATTATACCCTCCACCATATGGAGGGTATAACTAAATTTGTCATTCCGTTTGTAACACATCGAAATATTCGTCGGAGACCCTATAAAGTATATATATTATTGATCAGCATAAAATTCTATGTCGATTTGACAATGCCCGTCTGTCTGTATGTTGAAATCAAGATACAGCTCGCAATTTTAAAGATAGAGATAAAATTTGGTGCAGAAGTTTTTATTACTTGCAGGAAGGTTGGTATTGAAAATGGGATATATCGGTCCATGTTTTGATATAGCCGCCATAGAACGATTTTCCCGATTTTCGGTATTTTTAGGGTTTTAGCTTCATTATCCCACCAAAATGGCTGAAATTTGGTACGTAGTCTTCTTTAGGGGTATAAAACTTTCCCCCAGAATTTTATCGGTATCGGTCCACACACTCATATAGCCCCCATAGAACGGTACCTCCAGATTTTCGGTATTTTTAAAGTTTTAGCTTCATTATCCTACCAAAATGGCTGACATTTGGTACGTAGTCTTCTTTAGGGTTATACAACTTTCCCCCAGAACTTTGTCGGTATCGGTCCATGACTTCATATAGCCCCCGTAGAACGGTACCTCCCAATTTTCGGTTTTTTGAACGTTGTGGCCTCAATATTCCACCGAAATGGCTGAAATTTGGTATTTAGACTTTGTTGGGCGTACTCAAACTCCCCCTTTAAATTTGTCGGTATAGGTGCACGCCTTCATATAGCCCCGATGGAAAGGTACCTCCCGATTTTTCGTATTTTGAAGGTTGTGTCTTCAATATTCCACCAAAATAGCTGAAATTTGGTATTTAGTCTTCAATGTGATATAAAACTGTTCGCCAGAAATATGTCTGTACAGGTCCACGCTTTCATATTGCCCCATTTCTGACTAAAATTCGTCAGTATAGGTCCACGTTTCGATATAGCCCCCATAGAATGGTACCTCCCGATTTTCGTAATACTGAAAATTGTGATGTCAATATCCAACCGAAATGGCTGAAATTCGTTATTTCGTCTTCCAAGAGTTATAAAATATTCCAGAAGAGTATTTTATCAGTATAGGTCCACGTCTTCCTATATCCCCATAGAAGCGTACTTCTTGATTTTCGGTATTTTTAAGTTTTAGCCACATTCTCTTACCGAAATATAGGAAATTTGGTATTTAGTCTTCTTTGAGCCTAAAAACTTTCCGTCAGAAATTTGTCGGTATAGATAGACATTTTGAAATAGCCCCCATAGAATGGTGCCTCACATTGTTTTAACGAAATTGCTGTAATTTAGTATTAAGTCTTCTTCATACACGAAAGGAAACTAATTATTCCATTTTACTTCAATACAACTTGCGGTGGAGGGTATAACAAGTTCGGCCCGGCCGAACTTAACGCCGTTCTTACTTGTTACTTAATTGATGCATATGCCTCTACTCTGTAATTAATAGCAACGCAATTCTGCTCATTTGTGGCAGCACAACACTACTGGGTAAACCATGGGTTCTTAGTGGAGACCTCTTTGAGTGAAGTATCCAATATTTAGCCCCGGCGCTAGTATGATATTGGAAAGAGGAGTGTTTTCTATCCTGTCTATTCGATACGTTCAATCGAGAGAGTACCTTTTCAGTATCAAAGTAGTACTCCGATTCGATATTTGCTCTTCGGATCGATCGTAAATCCATAACGTCATCATCACAAAGTAATCAATGTTTTGATGTTGCCATTCCTATTTCAGCTGTTTTATTGTGGTGGCTGAATTGACGACATATTGGACAATTTTTTTATCCTTTACAAGTTTGTCATTAAATTTGCCTAGAAAAAATATATCCTGGTCACTTTCGGCCACCGGTCATATGTTTTTTCTAAGCACTCGTAAAACATATCTTTGATCAGAGGCCTAATAACGTGATTCGATTCGATTCGATCGAGAATTTTCTCGTGAATAAGTTTTCGACACGAAAAAAAAACGGCATGACAAGACTCGATCGAAAACGTTCAACCAATGTTATCGATTTTTTCGATAGTAACCGGTAATCGATCAGATAATCTTCAGGGAATATTGTGAAGGTAGACGCCAACAAATGTGTTTATTTTAAAACAAAAACTAAAAACCAAATTTATGAATGAAACAAGTAAAAAAGGATCAGTCGGCTTTGCCGACAGAGATATACCCTCAGCCATTTTTGAACATAAACTAAGTTTGGACAAAATATTTCGATACCCAAAGCTTGAACCAAATCAGTTGGTTCGTACCTTTTTAGCTAATATTTTCGAAATGTTGTGGAGGAGGTACCGTAATGAATGGACCTATAAGCACAACCTTCGAATTTTATTTAATATTCGCAGAAATATTACGATTTGCAAATTGTGGACTACTAACGCAGCATTCGAGAGTTGTCATGCGGGTGGCTGGTAGAGAAATTCGATGGTGGTGCTTGTTTGTTGTTAGGGGTTTCTACAGCTTTTGATTTATTTTCCCAAACATACTGAGGGCATAAAAATCCGTTGTGATTTGTATGTAACATCGAAGTTTGAAACGCGGTTTTCTCAAAATTGCATTTTGGAATGAGGTGTCCACTGTAGCTCGAAAACGGATGATCAGATCTTCATATGTTTTTGTGAGATTGCTCTACATACAAGTAAAAAAGTATCTGTCGGCTTTGCCGACAGAGATATACCCTCAGCCTATGTTAATTTAAACTTTCATTTCGGACCAAATCGGTTGATGAATTCGAGAATTATCGTGTTCTCCAGCCACTACATATGGTGAGTTAGTGATTTTTACACCTTTTGGGCTGGACTTGCCACTGAAAAAAACGTTTGCCATCGCAATTGTAATAGCGAATGCAAGTTGCTCTAACAAAAATTAAAGTGACTCGAGAGCAGGCCTTAAAGTGAACTTATTCGAAATTTTGTGTGGGGGGTACCTGAAAGAGTGGACAAATATAGTCCATATTCGAACTTATTCTATATCTGGTAGATAAATTAGGATGTGTCAAGTATGGATCAAATCGGTCACTCCCTTCAAGAGTTATCGTGCGAACACCTTTTTTCGAACATTTTTGAACTTTTGTGGGTGAGGTACCTGAAGGAGTGGACCGATATGGCTTTTCTTCGAACTTAAACTATGTTTGCACAAAATGTTACGAAGGCAAAGTTTGTATCGAAACGGCAGATCCGTTCGAGAGTTATCTTGCGCTCTAACCACTACACACTGTGTCACAGGGTTTTTTTGTACCTTTCAGGCTATTTTCTCAGGAAGTATGGACTTGCCCCTGATGAAATTTATACCGTTATATGGGGGGCAATGAATACAAGTTGATACACCAAAAATCAAAGCGATTCGTGATCAGGTCCTAAACTGAACTTTTCCGAAATTTTCTGTGGGAGGTACCCGAAGGAGTGGACCGATTGAGTCCATATTGGAACCTAATCTAAGTTTGGTAGAAATTTAACGATGTGCAAAGTATGGACCAAATCGGTTACTTCCTTCAAGCGTTATCGTGTGCACAAATTTTCCGAACTTTTGTGGGGGAGGTACCGGAAGGAGTGGAACGATATGGCTTATCTTCGAACTAAAACTAAGTTTGGACAAACTTTTACGAAGGCCGAATTTTGGACCGCATTGGCAGATCCGTTCGAGAGTTATCTTACGCTCCAACCACTAAGCACGGTGTCATAGATTTTTTTGCAACTTTCAGGCTATTTTCTCAGAAAGTATGGACTTGCCCCTGATGAAACTTGTACCGTCGTATGGAGGACCGTTAATATCAGTTGCTACAACAAGAATCAAAGCGATTCGAGACTAGGTCCTTAACTGAACTTGTCCGAAATTTTGCGTGGGAGGTACTCGAAGGAGTGGACCGATTGAGTCCATATTGGAACCTAATCTAAGTTTGGTAGAAATTTAACGATGTGCAAAGTATGGACCAAATCGGTTACTCCCTTCAAGAGTTATCGTGGGCACAAATTTTCCGAACATTTTCTAACTTTTGTGGGGGAGGTACCGGAAGGAGCTTACCGATATAACCCATCTTCGAACTTAAACTAAGTTTGGACTAAATATTGCGAAAACCAAATTTTGGACAAAATGGGTTTATCCGTTCGAGAGTTATCGTGCGCACCAGCCAGACAGACGGACAGACAGACAGACGGACATTGCTAAATCGACTCCAAATTGTCTGAAACACATTTCGTCCAAACATACTTGGGGTCTAAAACCATTATTTCGATGAGGCACATTTTGCCCGTATGAAAGTGTATATACCCATTCTAGCCTAAAGGCTGAGGGTATAAATATGTAAATATTTGTGGAATTTGTTTAATAACACTGTGCAACATTTTCAAGGTAATTTTGTGCAAACAATTTCAAATGCGGTTTTTATGAAAGTACAGACGTAATAGACAAAAACAAATTTGTCTTAGTATTATCTTTAGGAAAAATATTCGCTGGAATGTAATACACAACTTTTCTGAACATATCATTGTTGTAAAATTCCTTTATCGCGTCGTTTCTATCATATTTTTCAACGACCATTTGATAAATATATCAACAATACATTGAAATTTTAAATGTGAGAATAAACAGCCTGTGTGAACGTTGTTTGAAATATGTTTTGTAGAAAGTATGGTATGAAATACCGCCTAAACAACATGAAATAAATGTTTTACAGTTTCAGAATGTTCTGAAGAATTGCTGAGGACATTATTTGGAAAATGTTTGCGAAAGGCTACGTGGCTCAACTCTCAATAGTTTGGCAGTTACTGACCATAATTCCAGAAATTATGTAATCTTTCCTATATTTTATTAATTTTGATGCGCTATATGCGGTTTTTCGTAGTTCGTTTGTTCGACATATAAGTTCTACTACATTAGGACTACAATATTGCTGACGACTGCAAAGCAAAATTCTTATTAGCTTCTGAGATAAAGCACGGATCAATTGAAAAAAGGGTCGTTTTAGCCCGGTATAGATGTGGCCATAAAATCCAAACCCGGTCTAAAAATACGAAACCCAAGTAGGGGTTTTGTAGTCTTAATATGTACTTTCAGAAAATGCCCACTAGAAGTTGTTTACATTTTCAGTGTTGCACAGTGTAACCTTGCAATTAAAAAAATATATTGTCATTTATTGTTATAGCTACATAGATTTATTATGATATTTACCAATTCTTAATTGAGTGTAACTAAATAGCCTTCCTCATTATTAAACTGTCGTTTTTGTTATTAATTTCAAAAATCATGTCGAAGAGTACAGTTGCAATAATACGTTTTATCTGTATTTTAATTACAGTTCAAGTAAGTGATAAATATTTAATGTTAGAAACCAAAAAAAAAGTCTTAAAAGAAAACATTTATTTTTCTAGAATATCGACAGTATAGAAAATCTGCTTGTAATCAACAATGTCACATGTCCCCATTACAAGGAATTTGTAAAAGTATTTGAATGTGAATTTGTAAAATTGTCCAGAAATATTTATGGCATCAGCTTCCGTGGCAAGTACAGTCAAGATTTTGGTCGAAATTTCAGAGCAAGAATATCAGTCGATCTTATGCCAATAAATTCACGACAAATAATTCATGTTGTTGATTTTAACGTGAATTGCTGTTTGTTTCTTAAGCAGGTGTCAACGAATAAACTTCTGCAGCAAATATTGCGCGAGTTTAAAGGAAAAAGCAATATTCCCAAAAACTGTCCCTATAAAAAGGTAACTCTTGTCGCAATACATATTTGTGGTAATTTTTTTTATTGTTGTGGTGTGTAAACTATATTTGCAGGATGTCTTATACAATCTTAACAATTTTACATTGACGGAGAGTTTTTTTATTCCCGTTTCACCAGCTGTAAATTTTACATTTACTCTTCATCTCTACGATAGAACAACGGTATTTGGTATGCTGAAAGTAATGGGATTTTTTTGTACTAAGAGAAAGTGATAATAATTAAAAAATATTAAAAAACAAAAAAATAAACAACATTTAAAGAAAATATTTTATTAATTGTAAAATATGGAAAAAAACATTTTCTGTAATTCCATTTGAAAAAATTATAAAAAATTTTGCGAGCACATCTGCGATTTCTGGTGTTGAGGTTAAGAAAAAAATTGGTTTCAAATCCGTTCACGTTCACAACATTGGCCGATGCGGGCAAAAGTTATATGAAGAAAAAATATTTAAAAATGTCTTATTTGATTTTATGAGAAAATTAAATTTGTTTAAATTTGTTTTTATGAGAAAATTAAAAAATAAATCGTAAACAGCATTTCATATATATTCGTTGATGGTTAAATGTTTACTAAATTTCCTTTTATTTTATTGGAAAATTAACAAATAATAAAAAAAATCTTGAAGTAAATCCCAATTATGCTTCCCCTTCGGGGAACCTGTAACCCCTATAGGGCGCGACCCCAGGTGGCGGATAGGGGAATGCTTCTTAGATATGGGTGGTAGGACGGAAATCAAATACGTCCCGCGGACCAACAGGTTGCTGCGTCTGTCTTTAAGTAAAGCGGCAGCAAACAGCGTCTGAACTCCATGGGGAGCGGCTGAAAACTAGATGGAAAACTGTAAACCCTTCAGAAGGCAACGGGAAACCCCTGGAGTAATATCTCATGAAAATCATGCAATTTATGAATATAAATAATGAACGACCCTCAGTCTCCGGCCAAACGAGGGTGCTAAGAATCCCCGGAGGTAAAACAAAAAATAACCTGAATATTGGTACCTGGAACGTACGAAGCCTATATGAATCTGGAAAATTAGCTAACACCATTAATTAGATGAATAAACTGAATATTGATATACTTGGAGTTTGCAAAACATGGTGGCCTGATAATGGAGAATTTGCATCTCAAAACGTCAAAATATTTTACTCAGGAAACCTGAATAGAACTCATAGAAACGGAGTAGGTGTCATTTTAAAAAACCACATAGCACAATGCATAATAGGATTTGTACCAAAATCTGACAGAGCAATGCTTATAAAGTTAGAAACAAAACCCTTAAAACTAAATATTATACAAGTATATGCGCCCACTGCAGACAAGAGCAAAGAAGAAGTGGAAGATTTTTACGAAGATGTAAAATACCTAATAAATATGACAAAACCCCATGATATAACTATCGTCCAAGGAGACTTTAATGCCAAAGTTGGACAAGATATTGTACCAGGCATGACAGGCAAATTTGGACTAGGCGAGAGAAATGATAGAGGTGACAGACTTATTAAATTCTGTCAAGAATATTGGTTGAAAATTACAAATACAATGTTCTGCTTGCCAAAAAGAAGATTGTATACCTGGAAATCCCCTCAGGACAAACCAACAAATATAATACGGAACCAGATCAATAAAAGCTTTTCTTCATGTGTAATGAAGACATCCATATATCCAGGGGCAGATGTTCCATCGGACCATATCCTGTTAATGACAAAAATAAGAGCAAAATTGAAGAGAAACTCAAAGAGAAAAACTCGTGGAAAACTCAATACTGGAAAACTGGAGGAACCAAGGGTTAGGACAAGAATGAGGGAGATCATTGATCAAGAGTTTAGAAAAATTGAAGCTGCAGATAGTGAACAGATATGGAATTCTGTTAAAAATACTCTAAAATCCATAGCGGACAATAACACTGTGCGACAACAAAAAAAATGACAAGGAAAATCGAGTAGATTATGAAAGTAGAGCTAAAAATATGAGACACGTGTATCGGCGTTTTTAAAGTTTACGTCGGAAAGTAACCAAAATAGGCGGGGCAAGTTCCGCCCATTTTTAATTTCTTCGAAATATTCGAATTAAGATATCTTGGAATCCTTGCATTTCAGGTATATAGTGTCTTTGGCAACTTTACTAAGGAGGGTGTGGGAAATATTTTTGTTAAAAATTTTAACCCTCATGCGGTTTAACAAAGGGGTCTTTTTTGTCCTTTTTTCGAAAATCTTTCAAAAACTAATTAAAAATGTGATCGTATCAAATCCGAATATTCTACAAAATTGTTCGCTATAAAATTTTACTATAGGTCTCAGAATACACCAAATCTGTAACTCTTGTCTAATCGCCAGGAATCTCTAAAAATGAAAAACACGTTTTAGGGTTAAAGTCAGACTTCATCTGAGTTTATTCAAAATTGTCCCACAAAACATAATTTTAGAGAGATGATGTCAGAGACAAAAATATTCTTCATCAAATTTCATTATGGGTCACCAAAGAAATGAAATGTCTATTTACATTCTATAGCATGAAAATATCAGTATCAATTTTGCTGAAAAAACATGAAAATATTTCCCAATTTTTTTGATGAAAATTTGTTTCTTCTTTTTTCAAGTTGATACATGGAAGTAATATAAAACTTGGTTATAGGTGAAAAGTGTCAAAGGATGAAAAATTCTACACAAAATTTCACTATGAGTTTTAGAATAAACCATTAATCTATGTACACTATTTCATTAAAAAAATTAGATTACAAATTTATATATATTAGGATGAAATTATATGTTTTAATTTTGGACTGTTAATTTTACATAATTCCATACTCGATCAAAATCTAGCAAAATCCTTTACTTTTTGGGAATATTGTTAAAGAAAGAAATGTTCCAAATGAAATTTCATTATGAGTCTCTGAATAAAAGAAATCTGTAACCATAACATATAACATTCTTAGCAGCACTTGTTTTTGATATATAGGTTTTGGGGCCATATTTTCCAATTTTCATACAGATTGTCGTTGTGATTGAAAAATATAAATATCTTATTGATGGTTTTTCGTTATAAATTCATACAGAAGATGTTGTGCGTTCAATTTAAAGAGCTCTAAAAACATTTGTGGTGAATATATAGTTGAAAAATATAGAAAAACACAGATAGTACCTGCCAAAATTGCGTATTTTTAATATTATCAACTTAAATTCCGTAGTTAGGATAAGCCATTGGTTACTTATATTGCATGCGAAAATACATTAGAGGTCTTCGGCTATGGTCCATTGAAAATATAGGTGTCATATGGGCTCTCACATGCACAATTTGGTGTGGTCCAAAAAAACTACAATGATGTGACTTACTCCTGTTTTTGTGGCATTTACGGAAGCCGACCAGAACCGATCAACATATGTGATGATGACGAATGAACCGCCAGAAGGAACATCTATAACCAAACAAGAAATTGAGTCAGCAGTAAAATCCTTAAAACTTAAAATAACATGTGGTGCTGATGAGATTCCATCGGAAATATTGAAGTTAATAGACGGAGATAACATTAATATCCTGAACAAGCTATTTAACTACATATATGAGACCGGGGAATACCCAAATGACTGGCTGAGGTCAAAGTTTATAACTATACCAAAGAAAACACAGCCGAAACACTGCAGGGACTATAGAATTATCTGCCTAATGAGCCATGCATTGACGATTTTCCTAAAAATAATTCATGGGCGAATATATGATAAGTGTGAAAAAGTTATGGGTGCTTCCCAATTTGGTTTTAAGGAAGGCATGGGAACCCGCGAAGCTCTTTCTTCCCTACAAATCCTAGTTGAAAAAAGCAAAACTGTTCAAAAAGATGTATATATATGCTTTATTGATTACGAAAAGGCTTTCGATACACGACAAGTTAATAGAGATTCTTACGTCCATTGGTATCGGGCAGAATGAAATTCGATGTATAAAAAGCTTGTGTTGGCATCAGACTGCACATGTTGACGTAAACGGAGAATGCACGGAAGACATAGTAATATCAAAAGGTGTCAGACAAAGATGTATATTATCCCCCTTATTGTTCAATGTATACTCCGAAAGAATATTCCAAGAATCTATCAATGATGTCAAAAAAGGAATCCTGGTTAATGGTACTTTTCTCAACAATATTAGATATGCCGACGACACAACCATACTAGCCGACAGCATTGCAGGGCTGCAATACCTACTTACTAGACTAACAACGCACAGTGAAAGCTATGGTCTAAAGATAAATATTAAAAAGACTAAGTACATGGTTATTTCCAAAGAAAGTATGGGTAATCAAACACAATTAAAAACAAGTAAAAAATTATCAGTCGGCTTTGTCGACAGAGATATACCCTCAGCCTGTGCAAATTGAAACACTTTTTTCACAAAAAACATATGTATTTAGGGGGTTTTAAAATGTTGGTCGTATGAACCGACAAAAATGTAAGTTGCTTCCACAAAAATCAAAGTGATTCAATAGCAGGTCTTAAAGTCAACTTATCCAAAATTTTGTGTGGGAGGTACGGGATGCAGTGGACAAATATAGCCCATATTAGAACCTGATCTATATCTGGTAGATATTATGAGAATGTGTAAAGTATGGACCAAATCGGTCACTCCCATCAAAAGTTATGGTGCGCACAATTTTTCCGAATATTTTTGAACTCTTGTGGGGTAGGTACCTGAAGAAGTGGACCGATATGGCTTATCTACGAACTTAAATTAAGTTTGGAAACAATATTACGAAGGCCAAATTTTGGCCGGAATCGGCATTTCCGTTCGAGAATTATCTTGCGCTTCCACCCATAAACATGGTGTCATAGGGTTTGTTCTTCAACTTTCAGACTATTTTTTCAGGAAGTATGGACTTGCCCCTGAGGAAACTTATACCTTCGTATTGGAGACAGTGAAAACAAGATGTTACAACAAAAACCAAGGCGATTCGAGAGCAGGTCCTTAACTGAAATTTCCGAAATTTTGTGTGGGAGGTACTCGAAGCAGTTTACCGATTGAGTCCATATTGGAACCTCATCTAAGTCTGGTAGAAATTTCATAATGTGCAAAGTATGGACCAAATCGGTTACTCCCTTCAAGAGTTATCGTGCGCACAAATTTTGCGACAATTTTTGAACATGCTGAGGGTATAACACTGTGCAACATTTTTAAGGTGATCTTGTGCAAACAATTCGAACTGAGGATTTTTTGAAAGTACAGCCCCAAACGACAACAAACCCTAGTTGGGTTTTGTTGTGTCAGATCCAGCTCGGATTTTATGGCCCCATCTAAACATGGTTAAATATTGAGTTTTTAAAGAAATTCGGGGCTATATCTCTGAAACCAATGCGAATCTTCTTCTGACCTCTGAAGCAAATTTGTAGATAAGGACAAGAATAAAATATTTGGAGAAATAATGAACTCGTAAAACTACATTTATTGCCTCAATTTTCAAAATATATGCAAAAATTCCACAATTTTTATACATTTCGCACCGTATCTCCAAAACCGTTAATTTTTTCTGAATATTTTCTTTTGGAAAAATATTCCCTGGAATGTAATACACAACTCTTCAGAACATGTCATTGTCGTTGTTTTCAGTACATTTTTCAACGACGATTTAATAAAAATGTCAATAATGTAGTGAAATCCGAAATGCGAGAATAAACTGTTGGTGTGAACTGTGTTTGAAATACGTATTGTAAAAGATATGATGCAAAATAACGCTGAAACAACATGAAGTAAGCATTTTAGAGTTTCAGAATGTTCTAAAGAATTGTTGAGAACTTTATGTGGAAGATTTTTTCAAAAGGTTACTTGGTTCAACTTCCAATAGATTAGCCGATACTGACCAGAATTTCAGCAATTATGTAAAATTTTCTATATTTTATAGATTTGGATGCCCTAGATGGATTTTTTCTTAGGTGATTTTTTCAAAACATAAGTTCTACTAGTTTAGATCTACAATGTTGCTAAAGACAGCAACGCCAAATTCCTATTCGTTTCTGAGATAAAGGCCTGATAAATGCAAAAAAGTGTAGATTTAGCCCGGTTTAGATGAGGCCATAAAATCCGAACTGGATCTGACAGGACAAAACCCTACTAGAGTTTTTGTAGTCAAAATATGTTCTTTCAAATAATGCATACTAGAAGTTGTTTGCATTTTCAGTGTTGCATAGTGTAATTAAAGATATGGACGTGGAAAGAGTACATAGCTTTAAATACCTCGGCGTCATAATAAATGACAAGTGGAACATTTCAAATGAAATAAGAAGCAGAATTGAAATGGCGAGAGAAGCTTTTGTAAAATACAAGAACATTTTTTTAAGTCATGATATTACTATAAAGTCAAAACTAAGATATCTGAAAACATATGTATGGTCTGTTTTGCTATATGGAGTCGAAATGTGGACCCTGAAGGCATTTGACATGAAAAAACTTGAAGCTTTCGAGATGTGGTCTTACAGACGAATTCTAATGGCCTGTTTCACTAAGACGATTCGAATATAAATTCGTTCGAACTAATACCAAACTTATGTTTTGTGGAAAATATTTGATTCATTTTTGTTTTCAAACAAACAAACATTTTCTACAACAACAGGAGTTTGGTAGTAATTCGAACCATTTTGAATTCGAATCGTCTTAGAGAAACAGGCCATAAAAATACCATGGACCAAGTTTGTAACGAACAAGTACTGCGAAGAATACACCAAGAAAAAGAGCTTATACGTACAATAAAGAAACGAAAACAGCTTATCTTGGACACATCATGCGAAACAGCAAATACAAATCGAAACTACGAATTATATTGCGAATTAAATAGAGAAATACAATCCGCAATTAGAATTGCGAAAATAATCTCATAAACAAGCAATGCCAGGAGATTGAAAGATTGCAACAATTAAATGACGATTTCAATCTTCACAAAAAGATCAAAGAAATGGCAGGTGTATACCGCAAATCAATACCTAAAATTCTATACAATAAGGAAAATGAACCTATTTTTGATATATCAGAAAATATGGTAATATGGAAAGAGTACATAAAGCTCCCTTTTGCCGACCAGAACCGATCAACATATGTGATGATGACGAATGAACCGCCAGAAGGAACATCTATAACCAAAAAAGAAATACTCCAAAACATTATCCGATGCAGAATAGAAGGCAGACAGTCCAGGGGAAGAAAAGAGAAGTCTTGGATTAACAATATTCAGGAATGGACCGGCATAAATGATGCTTCAACTCTACTCAGCAGGTGCAGAAATCGAAAATTTTTTGCTGAAATAATAAATAACGTATACTTAATATAATGTAATATATTTTATGTAATTGCACTGATCGCCATAAATTCGTAAAACGAATAGGCAAATAAAGAAGAAGGAGAAGGTTTTTAATATGCATATTACAAAAACAATGAATAGGGAAAATTTATTGTTGGTTTGAAAAAACATTCTCCAACTATTGTGCTAAACTCCCATTCAATAATTAATGTATGCCGCTAAAACTTCATCAAGAAATATGGTTTACCATCACGAAAGCCTAGTTGCTTAATGTGATACCTTATAAGGATAGCCATTTAACAGTAATATTGAAATTACAATCATTCAAAAAATATGAAAATTAAAAAAACCTGTCATTCGCGAATTAGTTAAAATCAGCTGATGTGCATCCGATTTTGGATACATCGACTCAATCTCTTTCAATATCAATGCATATTCCGTTGTTTTACTCAGCGGCCAACGTATGCCGTCAGTTGCATCACACAATGACAAAAACTTTAAAGTTAAAGTCGCGCAATATGCATACGATTGTGATGCGCATCTAATTTCAGTATCACCCATCAAAAATACTTCAATATACACCTATTTCGAATAGATTCTTCAAGAACCGCAGATATGCCTTCACATTCTACTCTGGGTAAAATCCATATTACATGCATATATCTGTAATTTATAATAAATAATTTATAGCAAATATTATAATAATCGCGTATAAAGGATTCCATTTATGTAGACATTTTTAAAGAACAAGTAAAAAAGTATCAGTCGACATTGCCGACAGAGATTGGAATACTGTGTGGATTGAAATACTTTTTTTCCAAAAAAACGTACGTATTTAGGGGGTTTTCAAAACAATATGTATAGGATTAAAGCGCAAAAGCGAATAGTTTCGAACTTTTGTGGGGGAGGTATCGGAAGGTCCACTCCTTCCACCTTCGCATTTCATCTAATATTCGAAGAAATATCACGATATCCAAAGTTTAAACTAACGCAGTATTCGGTTCAAGCTCTCCAGTCACTACATATGGTGCCATATGTGGTTTTTACAACTTTCGGGCTTTTTTTCTCAAGAATTGAGGCAGAAGTTGCTTAGACAAAATCAAAGTGATCCGAGAGCAAGTCTTAAAGTGAATTTATCCAAAAATATGTGTGGGAGGTACACGACGGAGTGGACAAATATAGTCCATATTCGAACCAGACCTATACCTGGGGCAGGATTCTTGTTCTATGAAAATTTGAAATGAAAAACATTTCCTTTATAAATTTTTTCATTTGACAGCTTTTTCCTTTATAAACTTTTTTATTTCACATTTTCATAGAAACAGAATTGAGCCCCTTGTAGATATATTAGGATGTGTAAAGTATGGACCAAATCTGTCACTCCCATCAAGAGTTAGCGTACGCACAATTTTTCCGAACATTTTTGAACTTTTGTGGGGGAGGTACCTGAAGGAGTGGACCGATATGACTTATCTTCGAACTTAATCCAAATTTGCACAAAATATTAAGAAGGCCAAATTTTTGACGGAATCGGCATATCCGTTCGAGAATTATCTTGCGCTCCAACCACTACACATGGCGTCATAGGGGTTTTTTCAACTTTCATGCTATTTTCTCAGGAAGTATGGACTTGCCCTTGATGAAACTTGTACCTTCGTGAATACAAGTTGTTACAACAAAAACCAAGGCAATTCAAGAGCAGGTCCTAAACTGATCTTTTCCGAACTTTTCTGTGGGAGGTACCCAAAGGAGTTTACCTATTGAGTCCATATTGGAACCTCATCTAAGTCTGGCAATGTATGAACCAAATCGGTTACTCCCTTCAAGAGTTATCGTGCGCACAAACATTCCAAACATTTTCGAACTTTTGTGGGGGAGGTACCGGAAGGAGTGGACCGATAAAACCCATATTTGAAATTAAACTAAGTTTGGACAAAATATTGCGAAAGCCAATTTGGACCAAATCGGTTCATCCGTTCGAGAATTATCGTGCGCACCAGCCAGCCAAAGAGACAGACGGACGGACATTGCTAAATCGACTCCAATTTGTCTGAAACACATTTCGTCCAAATATACTTGGGGTCTAAAACCATTATTTCGATGAGGCACATTTTGCCCGTATGAAAGTGTATATACCCTCGTTAGCATAAATGCTGAGGGTATAATTACAAAGATTTGGTTTATAATATGCATATTGCAACAACAATGAAAAGGGAAAACATAGTGTTGTCACGGCGTGTTAGCGTTCAGAGCCAAACTCATTACTTTCAAAGGCAGCGCTAAGCGTTTGTCATGAAAGCACAACTAAATGGGAAAATCCCCATTGTTGTTGTAAAAAACAAAACAAAATGCATTTGAAAGAAGAAACGTTCGAGGACATCGAAGCCGCTCCACATCTGATATGTCTGAGGAGACTTTACCAAAGTCGAAACATGCATGTCACATAGTGATGGGTGTGTGGGTTGGAATCGTCGTCGGCTTCCTTTTTCACTTGCATTATTCATTGATCATCAAGCTCGATTCCAATGAGAAATTCATTAAAAATTAATGGGAAAACTTATTGTTGAAATATCGCGGATGTGCCTTCACATTCTACTTTGGGTAAAATACCCATATTACACACGTATCTCTGTAAAACCCCAGCGATCACGAAATCGAAAACAGCCGACGGCGAACAATAACCCAAGAACTAAAACAAAATAACTTTACATGGGAAGATGCAAAAACAACAGCAACTAATCGAATAAGATGGCGATGCTTTGTGAACAGGACAGGAAAACAAATCCATTTGTTGAACATATGTCATATGCCTTAAGCTCTATAGCAATTAGACCGATCCCCTCTCTCCATCCTTTGACAGTGCACAATGGTCTCAAATCCAAATTTTCTGGCCAAAACTATTTCAACGTCCATTTTGTATTGAAATTAATTATTATTTATAATGAATGTGTACAAAGACCAATTCTTACGTTTTATCGACCAAAAACTGCAAACATTTGTTGAACAGGGTGGTCCCGTTGTGTGAGGTCTAAACCAACACATTGACCTATGTTAATAATTTTTGGTACGAAGGATTCATATCTTCCAAGAAGTCGAAGCACCAAATTTCAGTTGCATCGGTTATAAAGTATCGCTAAAATCCACAAAATGTCTAACATCGGACGGTAATTTTATGTGGGGGTTATGACAAAAAATTGACCTATTTTCAAAAAAAATATACATATTTGTTTTCTGCACTCTGAAACCCTTAAATATGAATTTTGAGGAAAATCGGTTGAGAGATGTGGGTATTGCCGTTCTATTTCAATTGGATACTACGTACAGTCACAATAGGTATTTATAAAAACATCTCCCATCTCAAAATAGTAAAATCCACTTTATTTTAACTGTGGCAAATTTGAGCAAGATTTGACTTTTGAATTTATTAGTCTGTTAGCTTCCAAATTCGATTTCGAGGTGGACATATTTGGAAATTTTTTTAAAAGTTTAAATATATTTAAAAAATAATTGTATATATAATTTTATATAATTTTCAATATATATAAAAACATTGCTTTTATTACGCTCATTTTACAAATTTCTTCGTTCTTTTTGTAAATATTATGAAAGTACTCACTAACAGCTTCCCGATTCATAATAACTTTGGTCTCACTTCTGTATATTTATGCAGCGACGCATTACAACACAAATTGCATATTTTACAGCAAAAAGTCTGTTTTATTTTTACATAAAAAAGTGTTAGCTTTGGTACTGCGCCAATCAACGGAAACTAACGGTATTTGCAAAAACTATTTTTTTCGGTTGACTTGATGTGTTTTTTTATTATTTTGCACAAAAACAATTTAAAATTTTGCAACTTCAAAAAAATTGTTTTGGCCAAAAAAATTCCTGCTTGAAACCATAGTGCAGTGGACGGAAGGAATATAAAGCCTTCACTCAATTGTGCTTCAACAATTTTGACGTGCCTCTTCTTGATATATAAAGGGCATCTGCCTTGCATTTTGTAACATTTGAAAGAACAATACGGGTTTTATTTACAAACAATTAAAAAAACTAGTAAACATTAACTCAGTTTTGATCCACGCTGTACATAGTAAGATATGTATGTACATTCAACCGTTTTTATAGATGAACAAATGTTTGATCTTACCTCTAATGACTTTGCAATTAAAAAAAATTTATTGCCATTTATTGTTCTAGCTACATAGATTTATTATGATATTTACCAATTCTTAATTGAGTGTAACTAAATAGCCTTTCTCATTATTAAACTGTCGTTTTTGTTATTAATTTCAAAAATCATGTCGAAGAGTACAGTTGCAATAATACGTTTTCTCTGTATTTTAATTACAGTTCAAGTAAGTGATAAATATTTAATGTTAGAAACCAACAGAAAGTCTTAAAAGAAAACATTTATTTTTCTAGAATATCGACAGTCTAGAAAATCTGCTTGTAATCAACAATGTCACATGTCCCCATTACAAGGAATTTGTAAAAGTATTTGAATGTGAATTTGTAAAATTGTCCACAAATATTTATGGCATCAACTTCCGTGCCAAGTACAGTCGAGATTTTGGTCGAAGTTTCAGAGCAAGAATATCAGTCGATCTTATGCCAATAAATTCACGACAAATTATTCATGTTGTGGATTTTAACGTGAATTGCTGTTTGCTTCTTAAGCAGATATCAACGAATAAACTTCTGCAGCAAGTATTGCGCGAGTTTAAAGGAAAAAGCAATATTCCCAAAAACTGTCCCTATAAAAAGGTAACTCTTGTCGCAATACATATTTGTGGTAATTGTTTTTGTATTGTTGTGATGTGTAAACTATATTTGCAGGATGTCTTATACAATCTTAACAATTTTACATTGACGGAGAGTTTTTTTATTCCCGTTTCACCAGCTGTAAATTTTACATTTACTCTTCATCTCTACGATAGAACAACGGTATTTGGTATGCTGCAAGTAATGGGATTTTTTGGTACTAAGAGAAAGTGATAATTAAAAAATATTAAAAAAATAATAAACAAACATTTAAAGAAAATATTTTATTAATTGTAAAATATGGAAAAAAAACATTTTTTCTGTAATTCCATTTGAAAAAAATTATACAAAATTTTCGCGAGCACATCTGCGATTTTTGGTGTAGAGGTTAAGAAAAAAAATTGGTTTCAAATCCGTTCACGTTCACAACATGGACAGATGCGCGCAAAAGTTATAGCGGTTTTTATTCTCATATGAAGAAAATATATTTAAAAATGTCTTATTTGATTTTATGAGAAAATTAAGTTTGTTTAAATTTGTTTTTATGAGAAAATTAAAAAAATAAATCGTAAACAGCATTCCATATCTATTCGTAGATGCTTAAATATTTACTAAATTTCCTTTTATTTTATCGGCGTTTACGTCGGGAAGTAACCTAAATAGGCGTGGCAAGTTCTGCCCATTTCTACAGGTTTTGAAATATTCGACTTCAGATTCCTTGGAATTCTTGCATTTTAGGTATTATGTGTCTTTGGCAATACTACTAACAACAATGCGGGGTATATTTTTATGAAAAAAATTAACCATCATGCGAGTCACTAAATGGGTCTTTTTGGTCCCTCTTTCAAAAACGTTTATAAACTCCTAAAAGAAGAAATATTCTACACAAAATTACACTTTTAGTGCAAAAAAAAAAAAAAACTAGATATCTAAGTAAAATACTTTGTTAAGTAAATTACGTTACAAAGTTAGATATTGTCGGTAGAAATTATCTGTTAAACTTTTAGACTCTTAATTAAAATTTATTCCATAATGAGTCAAAATCTCCTAAAATACTTTTAATTCACATTTTCGTTATCTGCGGTCACAAAATATACTTTATTGATGTTGAACATAATAAATTTGTTCAAAAGGTTATGTGTGCTCGATCCAAACTATTTTTGGAATGTCGATGGTGAATATATATAGGGAAAATATCGGACTTTGTAAAATTACGTATTTTAGTACTATAAACTAAAATAACGTCATCAGGATAAGTCATAGGTTCCTGATATTGTATGTGCAAATGCGGGGAAAGTCTACGGCTATTGTCCATTTAAAAATTATATATCTGACATACGAGTCCTAACATTGATGATTATCTTTCAAGTGAAAACGGCGTAAAACTAAATGTGCTCTTGTGCATGCTATTTTATACTACTTTTGTGGTTTTATGTAGTTAACTCCCTAACACAAGTCTCTGGCGTAATTTTTTATGAAAAAAGAGATCCATGGCACAAAAACAGCAATAACTGCCGATCATTCATTTAACTACTAAAGTACTTGTGATGTTATCGCAGTACAACAAAATAAATAAATAAGTACAAATTCATCAAATTCTAAAAGTGAATAATTCACTATTTCTAAATAACATTGGTATGATGGGAAAATACCCAAATGGTAAATACCCATTAAAATGGGTAAATTTACCCAATATGTGGGCATAAACTAAAGAAATTAAAATCATGAATACTAATATGAATAAAATTACCTTTTTTTGGATACGGGACAAGTAAAAATATCACCAATTTTGGCCCATATTTTGGTAAATCTCTCATATATTACTTACTTACTTAGATGGCTTTTATACTAAACAAAACGTCGTTATTCGTTATGGTTACAGATTTCTTTTATTCAGAGACTCACAATGAAATTTCTTTTGGAACATTTCTTTCTTTAACAATATACCCAGAAAGTAAAGGATTTTCCTAGATTTTGATCCAGTATGGAATTATGTAAAATTAACAGTCCAAAATTAAAACATATAATTTCATCCTAATATATATAAATTTGTAATCTATTTTTTTAAGGAAATAGAGTACATAGATTTATGGTTTATTTTGAAACTCATAATGAAATTTTGTGTAGAATTTTTCATCCTTTGACACTTTTCACCTATAAACAAGTTTTATATTACTTCCATATATCAACTCGAAAAAAGAAGGAAAAAATTTTCATCAAAAAAAATTTCCCAATTTTTCATGTTTTTAAAGCAAAATTGATACTGATATTTTCAAGCTATAAAATATAAATAGACATTTCATTTCTTTGGTGACCCATAGTGAAAGTTGATGAAGAATATTTTTGTCTCTCATCTCTCTAAAATTATGTTTTGTGGGACAATTTTGAATAATCTCAAATGAAGTCCGACTTTAACCCTAAAAAGTGTTTTTCATTTTTAGAGATTCCTGGCGTTTAGACAAGAGTTACAGATTTGGTGTATTCTGAGACCTACAGTAAAATTTTATGGCGAACAATTTTGTAGGATATTTGGATTTGATACGATCACATTTTTAAGGAGTTCTTGAAAGATTTTCAAAAAAAGGACAAAAAAGACCCCTTTAATGAACCGCATGAGGGTTAAAATTTTTATCAAAAATATTGCTCACACCCCTCTGAATAAAGTTGCCAAAGACACTATATACCTGAAATGAAAGGATTCCAAGATATCTTAATTCGAATATTTCGAAGAAATTAAAACTGGGCGGAAATTGCCCCGCCTATTTTGGTAACTTTCCGACGTAAACTTTAAAAACGCCGATACACGTGTCTCATATTTTTAGCTCTACTTTCATAATGTACTCGGTTTTTCCATCATTTTGAAAAAAAATTGAATTTTGTTGCACAGTGTTATAAGCGTTATACAGTTTGTTGCACACTAAACTGCAGGCGATGTTTCATGTTAGCTGCCAAAGTAAACCCTGGCAAATGTGTACAAATTAAGAGAGAAGAATTCGCTGTATTGGTAAACCGCATGCGCATCAAATGACTTTGAGGATTTCGCGATTTACACGCATTTCAAAATGAACATTACCCGATACAGTTTTATTTCAAAATTATACCCCATTTAAAGGAACCCAGCATTTATTTGAACGATACCCATATCTTCCGTTAGATGTTAGCGTGTATTCGAGAAGTGATTAGAATAAAAAATGTGATTTTTTGAGTCAAATTTAACTAAAATAGAAGAATAATACCGACCTATTTTTCCTACATTTTCTTCAACTAACTCACAAAATAAATTTTAATAAATATTTTCGCTTACAAAAAGTTTTATAAATTTCCTCAATATATTTTTTTTTCGCTATAATATAAAAACCACTAAACAGATTTGTATAGTTTTTCATTTGAATCTAAGCGATGTTTAGATTACGTACATATTTATACCCTCAGCATTTATGCTAACGAGGGTATATACACTTTCATACGGGCAAAATATGCCTCATCGAAATAATGGTTTTAGACCCCAACTATGTTTGGACGAAATGTGTTTCAGAAAATTTAGAGTCGATTTAGCAATGTCCGTCCGTCTGTATGTCTGTCTGTCTGGCTGGCTGGTGCGCACGATAACTCTCGAACGGATGAGCCTATTATATCCAAAATTTGGCTTTCGTAATATTTTGTCCAAACTTAGTTTAAGTTCGAAGATGGGTTATATCGGTCCATTCCATTTTTTTCAGGGGCAAGTTCATACTTCTTGAGAAAACAGCCCTGAAGTTGGAAAAAACCCCTATGGCAACATATTTAGTGGCTGGAGAGCTCGAACCGAATACTGACTTTGTCCACACTTTGGATATTGTAATATTTCTTCGAATAAAAGATGAAATTCGAAGTTGGTGCTTATAGGTCCACTCCTTCGGGTACCTCCCCCACAAAGGTCGAAAATATTTGCTAAAATGCTACGCGCGATTTCTCATAGACGTAGCAACATATTTGGTCCAAACTTTGGATTTCTAGGTATTGTGGAAACTTAGTTTATGTTCAAATGTGTGCCCTATCTGGAGTGGTACCCCCACAACTGTGTGGTTAAGGGTTTGTTTGAGGATCCTTTGGACATTTTTTACCAAAGGGTTTCCTCGTGGACCTGTTTACAGTGATATTATGTTTTTCGTAGGCTAGTGTGATAAAAAAAGCTCTATCTATCGATATCTCCGCCAATTTTTGAACTTTAGTCCTATTATTTGATAATCGCCTACAAAAACTTATAACATTATTGATATATAATTTTTATACCCTCAGCATTTATTCTAACGAGGTTATATACACTTTTGTACAGGCAAAATGTGCCTCATCGAAATAATGGTTTTAGACCCCAAGTATGTTTGGACGAAATGTGTTTCAGACTATTTGGAATCGATTTAGCAATGTCCGTCCGTCTGCCTGGCTGGTGCGCACGATAACTCTCGAACGGATGAACCGATTTAGTTTAAGTTCGAAGAGAGGTTTTATCGGTCCGGAAAATTTGTGCGCCACGATAACTCTTGAAGGGAGTAACCGATTTGGTCCAAAGTTTGCACATCGTGAAATTTCTACCAAACTTAGATGAGGTTCCAATATGGACTCTATCGCTCCACGTCTTCGGGTACCTCATACACAAAATTTCGGAAAAGTTCAGTTTAGGACCTGCTCTCGAATCGTTTTGATTTTTTGTTGTAGCATCTTGTATTCAAGGACCCCCATACGACGGTACAAGTTTCATCAGGGTCAAAACCCTACTTCCTGAAAGGTTGAAAAACCCCTATGACACCGTGTGTAGTTGAAACAACTTGCAATCGCTGTCTCAATTACAAAGGTAAAAGTTTCACTGGCAAGTCCAAACTTCTTGGGAAAACAGCCCGAAAGTTGCAAAAACCCCTATGGCACCATATGTAGTAGTTGGAGAGCACGATAACTCTCGAACTGATAGACCGATTTGGTCCAAAATTTGGCCTTCGTCATATTTTGTCCAAACTTAGTTTAACTTCTAAAATGTCCTCGGTCCTCTCTTAGGATACCTCCCCCACAAAAGTTCAACATTTGTGTCCAAGTGTAGTTTAGGGTCCGTTCGGAAATTTGTACCGATGATGTACAGCCATAATTATGTTTTCCGTGGACAAGTCCATGCTTCCTGGCATACTGGTCCCACAGGTGTACGATAACCCACTGAAATGACTAGTGTGCGCGATACCTATCGAAAAGATATGACTCTCAAAATAAGATCCACTTCCGTAATGCACTATCGGGTCCATTCCCTCCTCCCCAAAACTTTTTGAACTTTAACCTAACCCACATTTTGTCGGCAAGTTCAAATGACCAAAAAGTGCCACAAAATTCTGAAAAGACCCTAAATACATTCGATCTGTCGTAGATGAAAGTTGCAATTCACATAGGCAGAGGGTATATCTCTGTCGGCAAAACCGACTGATACTTTTTTACTTGTTTTATTTACATTTTTATCAAGTAATTTTTCTTGTTTCTATGAAAATTGGGCAATAACTTGTAAAATAAATTTCACCGAAAAACACCACAAATGTACATGTGTTTTTTTATTTTCCTTCGCTCTTTTTCATAGAAAACAATATAAGTATAAATGTGTCATTTTGCGCAAGAAATAAAATACACACGTAAAGATAGGTATTTAAAAAAATTAATAAAAAATACATTTATAAAAAAAAATTAAAATTTTTTTTGTTCCTAAAGTTTGTTTTTGCGATGCTCTATGAGTACCAAAACAAAATCATCGAAAAAATCATCGTAGCAAATATTACAAAAAAAAAAAATATTGTTTTCGCTCTCCTGAAAATTTTGATTTTTAGACTTATGACGTTTTCCGTTCTCTTCGACATGATTTTCGAAATTAATAACAAAAACGATAGTTTACTAGGGAAGAATTATATTTAGCTACACTCAATTAAGAATTGATAAATATCATAATAAATCTATGTAGATATAACAATAAATGGCAATATATTTTTTTAATTGCAAGGTAATTATGGTTTAGATCAGAAATTCATTCATCCATAAAAACGGTTGAATATACATACATATCTTACTATGTACAGCGGGGATCAAAACTGAGTTGATGTTTACAACTTTTTTAATTTTTTGTAAATAAAACCCCTATTGTTCTTTCAAATGTTACAAAATGCAAAGCATATGCCCTTTATTTATCAAGAAGAGGTACGTGAGAATTGTTGAAGCACAATTGAGTCAAGGCTTTAAATTTCTTCCGTCCACTTTCAAAGGATGGAGAGAGGGGATCGGTCTAATTACAATAGAGCTGAAAGCATATGACATATGTTCAATAGGGTTATGACTTTTTTACAACCTCATATCCCTGTATCATACCGTGATGAGTTTCTCCATACGATTACATAAAATCTTAATTATAAAGTGTTTCGATAAAAAAAAACTTCCGCACAAAAAGCTTTTAAAGTTTTTATTTTTCAGAACTTTTGACCATTTTTTGAAGTCATTATAAATAAATATTTAACTGAAAACAAGGTATAGGGGCACAAGACAAAACCGAAATTACATAACCGTTGATTTCTCAGTATTTTATCGTCGTGTTATTACATATATATCATTTTACATTATATATAAAATTTTTTTCACATATCATAAAAATTAAAAGTGGTTTGTGCAGGACCTTTTTCAATATTTATGTGAAATGTGTGTCATTTTTTGAGACGTGATAGAAGACCAAAAACTAGAAGACACGTGTCTCGCCGTTTTCCCCTATCTCATCAACTTTCGCGGTTATAGGCCTCCAAAGTTTGAGACTTTGATGTAAAAAGGGGTCATATTTCAAGACTATATCATCCAAACCATTAGGAGTTTTGACTTTATCTCAGAGGCAAAGTTGTAGGTCTTGTCTTAAGGAACAAAAATTGTGAAAACATATAATCCATCAAACTTCATCTGCAAGGTCAAAATCGCCAAGGTCAAATTTCTTTTAAAATTTTTTCTCGGGTTTTGGTCTGCAGCTATCAAACCGATCAAATTTGAAGCAAACAACCAACAACAAAAATTTACCTCAGATCCCAATAAACATTTTTCTATAACATACAATCTCTGTATGGACGGTTCTTAAAGGTCAAAATAACAAAGCAAATGGGATTTTTATCCTGTTTTCTCTGGTTCTGGTCCACAGATACTAAACCGTTAAATATCCAAGAAAACAACTAACTGCAATAATGTAGCAAAAACATCAATGAACAACTTTCTGGAACATGGAATCATTTCTACAATCCTCATATGTTCTAGAAAGTTGTTTATTGGAATCTTAGGTAGACTTTTGTAGGTGACGGTATCCGTAATTTTTGGGCGGTTGGGTATCTTTGGACCAGAATCGGAGAAAAAAGTTTAAAAATTTTATATTTTCAAATGTTTTTTTTGCTATTTTCAACTTTAAGAATCGTTCATAGACATTTCGCATGGTCCAAAAAGTTGTTCATTGATGCATTTGCTACATTATTTCAGTTGATTGTTTTCTTGAATATTGAACAGTTTAGTATCTGTGGATCAGAACCAGAGAAAACAGGATAACAACCCCATTTGCTTTGTTATTTTGACCTTTAAGAACCGTGTATACAGAGTTCATATGTTATAGAAAGATGATTGATTTGCTTCAAATTCCGAGAAAAATTTTTAACGGAAATTTGACCTTGCAGATGAAGTTTGATGGATTATATGTGTTCACAATTTTTGTTCCTTAAGACAAGACCTACAACTTTGTCTCTGAGATAAAGTCAAAACTCCTAATGGTTTGGATGATATAGTCTTGAAATATGACCCCTTTTTACATAAAAGTCTCAAACTTTGGAGGCCTATAACCGCGAAAGTTGATGAGATAGGGGAAAACGGCGAGACACGTGTCTTCTATTTTTTGGTCTTCTATCACGCTGTGCTATCAAAATATGGTTAATAATTTTCGTGTTGCACAGTGTTATAATTTTGTGGACATGTAGAGTATATAGTAACCGATATTTTCAATACCAAACCAGTTTCACATATGCATTATAACGGTACATTTTACTCGCTTTATGAAAAATATCAAAATATTAGCATGTTTTTATGGTTCACCAACACTCATGGTCTTTATTTATAATTATAAATAGTTTTTTTTTGTAAAATTTTACCACATCTGACAAAGGACTTGTGTAAATTCTTATGGTGGTTCTATCCTGGAGAACTATTAAAACATGCTTATATTTTGAAATTTTTCAAAAAGCGAGTAAAAAGTACCGTTATAATGCATATGTGAAACATTTTAGGTATTAAAAATATCGGCTACTTTATAATCTACATGTCCACAAAAATATAATTTACAATTCCTCTCCTATCGTCAGATATAACGGTATTTGTAGGCAAGAATTGGTTGGTTCTATTCAGATGAGCCGGAGTGTTTTATTGTCGAATCTTTTGTATGTTTGGTTTATTGTAAAGGTATTTAACTAAATTAAACAGTTTTATAAACCATAAGTTATGTTAATTTAGAGGTTACGGGATAAGTATATGCAACGTCCACTTTATTCCATTTCTTCAATTAAAAGTATAAAATCGGATCAGATCGGATCGAGATATTTTTTATATATTGTCCAGAATAACTAAAATAACTCTTAAATTATTTCCTGCGACTTTTTACGATTTTTGACTTTTTGCCTTTTTAAGAAAATATGCCAATTTAGCGCAGGATGCTTTTTAAAGTTTAGTTCAAAGAAAATGACGATTCTGGAAAATTTTGGATATCAAATCTCAAATATCACATGGAATTGATCACAGCATAGCAGATAAGAAAATAACAATTGAAAACGCCCGTCCTACGGTTCCTTGGAAATGGGGGAAGTACGAAAATGAGAGTAGTAAAGGGCCTCCAAACAAACTGCTAAATATAAGTTTTTATCACTAAACAGAGCACGATGGGGAGATGTTGAATTCTTATTATACCCTCCACCACAAATTATGTATATTTAAACCAGATTTCAGCCGTTTCGGTTGGAGTTGAAGTTTCGGTTGAAGTGGCTGAAGCTTTAAAATTACCCAAAATCGGGCAATACCGTTCTATGGTGGCATTATCAAATCGTGGACCTGTACTGACAATTCTCTGTCGGAATGTTGTGTACTCCCAACAAAAAGTAAATGCCAAATTTCAGCTATATAATTTGCATAATGTGGTTAAAACATTCAAAATTACAAAAATCGGGCGGTACCATTCTATGGGGGATATGTCAAAACGTGGACCTATACCAACAATTCTCTTTACGAATAATTTATAGCCCTAACTGAGCATACATAATAAATTTTAGCCATTTCGGTTGGGTAGTACAGCAGAACTTTTCAAAATACCGAAAATCGGGAGGTACTGCTCTATGGGACCTATACCAGAAAAGTATAAATAATACAAATTTGGCCAATTTATCAATAAATGAAGTAAAACTGTCATTTTAAAGTAATTCTTATCAAAATTATGCATAAACTTACAATAAAACCTCGGCTTTTATTTTCTGCACGATAGATCTGTATTTTTTTCCACTGTACGGCGTGTCCTATGACACCTCTTGTAGAAAAGGTTTTACATGGCGGAAATACTCAGGAAATGTCGCCAACATTGCTGAAGGGTATTTTGCCACCGTTGAAATTTTTGATGTTGCTTGGCCGGGGAATCGAACCCACGGCCTTTAGCGTGCAAGGCGGGTCTGCATACCATTGCACCACGGTGGCACCCATTCTGGTTATGCTATGAAACTTTTTTCTTAAGGTGTGGCCAATCCATCTTCATTTCCTATTTTTTAGCTGCTTTTGTATGGGTTCCTGGTTCCACCCAAGCATCCAAGTTATTGGAGTCCAAAGGCCAACATTTGATGCGTAAATTTTCTTAAATATCCTAGTTTTTGCGTGTAAAAATGTACAAAAATTTAAATATGGTTCGAACTTCGCGAATATTTAGTTTTTTTTACGCGACGAATCTAATGAGCCCTTCCTCGTTGGAATCCATCGACTTAAACTCAGGATGTAGATACCTTGAAGTAGAAAAATCTGCAAAAATATACTTTGAAAAATTCGCATACTAAACCGTCATATTTGTGTTATAAGTTACAGATATACGTGTGTAATATGGGTATCTTACCCAAAGTAGAATGTGGAGCCACATCCGCGGTTCTTGAAAAATCTGTTTGAAATAGGTGTATATTGACGTATTTTTGTTGGGTGCTACTGAAATCGGATGCGCATCAAAATCGTGTGCATATTGCACGACTTTAGCCCACTTTAAGTTAGTTTGCATTTTGTGATGCAACTGATGGCACAATTTGGTCGCTGAATGAAACCTCGAAATATGCATTGATAGATAGATAGATAGATAGATAGATAGATAGATAGATAGATAGATAGATAGATAGATAGATAGATAGATAGATAGATAGATAGATAGATAGATAGATAGATAGATAGATAGATAGATAGATAGATAGATAGATAGATAGATAGATAGATAGATAGATAGATAGATAGATAGATAGATAGATAGATAGATAGATAGATAGATAGATAGATAGATAGATAGATAGATAGATAGATAGATAGATAGATAGATAGATAGATAGATAGATAGATAGATAGATAGATAGATAAAAGAGATTCATTCGTTGTATCAAAAATCGGATACGCATCAACTGATGTTAACTAATTCGCGAATGACAGGCTTTTTAATTTTCATATTTTTTGAATGATTGTAATTTCAATATTACTCGTAATTTCGTATTCATATAAGGTATCACAGTAAGCAACTAAGCTCTCTTGATGGTAAACCAAATTTCTTGATAAAGTTTTAGCGGCATACATTAATTATTGTATGGGACTTTAGCAAAATGGTTGGATAACTCCCAAATATTTGTTTTCTTTTTTTAATCAAATCAAAAGAAAATATATGTGGAACAATATTTCAACAATATTTTTTTCTTTTTCATTGTTGTTGTAATATGCATATTATAAACCCTATCTTTATAATTTTGATTTCAGACTTTTCCACGCATTGTCTAAATTCTGTAGATATGTATTTTTAATTTATTTTTTTAGGATTTGTACGAACTCCCGGACGGGATACTTCAAGTTTACTTCAAGTTTTTTTATTACTTGCTAATTTTTGGCGAAAATAAAAATAAACTTAGTAAATATTTAAACGTTTACGAATAGATAGCGATTTATGCATAAATGTTCTCATAAAAACAAATAAGACATTTTTAAATATGTTTTCTTTATATAAGAATAATAACCGCTATAACTTTCGCGCGGATCGGCCAATTTTGCGGACACGAACGAATTTGAAACCAAAATTTTTTCCTTAACCTCTATACCAAAAATCGTAGATGTGCCCGCAATGTTTTTTCCAAAATAGTCTGGCTTAATCCCATTGTTGTTGTTTTATTATTTTAAAACAACTACTTTATTAGTGGAAAAAATTTGGCATTGTTCGCCAAGGGGTAAGGCAGGAAAGATTAGTTTCGATTCACGCCACTGGATCTCATCAGGTCCTTTGTTTCTTGTTTGTGGATAAATCATTTTATTCTAATTTTATTTTTTTATTGTTTTATAGGAAAAAAAATATTTGAGTTCTTCGTCTTTTTCGTCAAAATTTCACCTAATAGTGAAGATATTCCGATGCAACCAAATGTTGGCATATAGTTTTCCTATTACACTGTGCGACAACAACCAAATGACAAGAAAAACTGAGTAGATTATGAAAGTAGAGCTAAAAATATGAGACACGTGTATCGGCGTTTTTAAAGTTTACATCGCAAAGTAACCAATGTAGGCGGGGCAAGTTCCGTCCATTTCTAGTTTTTTAGAAATATTCGAGTTAAGATATTATGGAATCCTTGCATTTTGGGTATATAGTGTCGTTGGCAACTTTAAAGAGGAGAATGTGAGCAATATTCTCGTTAAGAATTTTGACCCTCATGTGGTTCATCAAAGGGGTCTTTTTGGTCTTTTTTTCGAAAATCTTTCAAAAACTCCTTTAAAATGTGATCATATCAAATCCAAATACACGGTGTGCCTTAACGAATTTAAATGGAAGGTGCTTACACCTCGGAAGTTTTTGCTGATTCTGAAACTACAATGCTCATAGATGAGAAATATCAAGAAACAAAAAAATCGCCGGAGGGATTTTAAAATAAATCGCGATTTATGTTCACATTTTTAGGGGTTCTTTAGGTTTTCACGATTTAGCTTGGAAACCGCGAGTTCTATGTAAATGGGTCTAAAGAAACTGTTGTAGCAGAGAAAATTCTCCACAAGAACAATGTCATTACTGCAATTTCCCAAATTAAACTTATATATCTTGAAAATGGTACAACCTAGAAAAAAAGTCCCGTTTTGATATGACTTGTGGTTTCCAAGCAAAATCTTGAAGACTTAAGATAAAAACCTAAAAATTAAAAACCTCAAAAATGGTAAAACCTACGAAAAAACCTAAGGTCAGTCTTATAGAGAATTTTCACAGCTACAACATTTTCTTCAGACTCATTTTGATGCGACTTTGCGGTTTCCAAGCAAAATCGTGAAAACCTAAAAAATCCCTAAAATTGTGAATTTTGATCGCGATTTATTTAAAAATCCCTCCGGCGATTTTTTCAATTTTTTTATTTTTATTATCTATGAACATTGCTGTTTCAGAATCGGCAAAAATATCCCATGTGTAAGCGGTTTACATTAAAAGTTAGTTAAGGGGTACTGTGCATAATATTGTTTTATAAGGGGACGATATAGTCAGTGCATTGTCCCAATTTGAACTTCCATATCTCAAAAACGGTAAAACCTACGAAAATATCATAAAGGCCAATCTTGTGGAGAATTTTCTCTGCTACAACATTTTCTATAGAAGCAATATACATAGAACACGCGGTTTCCAAGCTAAATCGTGAAAACCTTAAGAACCCCTGAAAATCCCTCCGGCGATTTTTTTTTTGTTTCTTGTTATTTCTCATCTATGAGCATTGTAGTTTCAGAATCAGCAAAAACTTCCGAGGTGTAAGCACCTTTCATTTAAATTTGTTAAGGCACACCGTGAATATTCTATAAAATTGTGTCATAAAATTTTACTATAGGTATTAGAATACACCAAATCTGTAAATCGAATCTAATCGCCAGAAATCTAGAGTTGTGCCAAAGGAACTATATGGAACTATCTCGTTCACTTCGCAGTTCCAATGGCCCACATTTTTCTTTGAACAACCTGTGTATACTTAACAACACACTTTACATTTCATGACGTTAATCATACGTTTTGGAACTAGTACAGGGAACTAGGAACTAAATTACGCAACTCTACAGAAATCTCTAAAAATGAAAAACACGTCCGACTTTAACTTCATCTGAGTTTATTCAAAATTGTCCCACAAAACATAATTTTAGAGAGATGATGTCAAAGACAAAAATATTCTTCATCAAATTTCACTATGGGTCAGCGAAGAAATCAAATGTCTATTTACATTATATATCATGAAAATATGAGTATCAATTTTGCTGAAAAACATGAAAATATTTCCCAATTTTTGATGAATTTTTTTCCTTCTTTTTTCGAGTTGATACATGAAAGTAATATGAAACTTGGCTCTAGGTGAAAAGGGTCAAAAGATGAAAAACTCTACACAAAATTTCACTATGAGTTTCAGAATATACCATATATCTAGGTATACTATTTCCTTAAGAAAATTAGATTACAAATTTATATATATTAGGGTGAAATTATGTGTTTTAATTTTTGAATGTTAATTTTACATTATTTCATACTGGATCAAAGATTCCATACTATCTTAACTCGAATATTTCTAAAAAAGTAGAAACGGGCGGAACTTGCCAAGCCTACTTTGGTTACTTTCCGATGTAAACTTTAAAAACGCCGATACACGTGTCACATATTTTTAGCTCTACTTTCAGAATCTACTCGGTTTTTCCCATCATTTTGAAAAAAAAAAATTGCACAGTGTTAGCGAACATTTTTAGATAATTATATTAAATCAGAATAATTTCCAATTGGAATATAAAACAAGTAAAAAAGTGTCAGTCGGCTTTGCCGACAGAGGTATACCCTCAGCCAATGTGAATTGAAACTTTCATCTGCGGACAGATAGAATGTATTTAGCGTCTCTTCAGAATTTGGTGGCTCTTTTTCAACATTTGAACTTGCCGACAAAAATGTGGATTAGGAATTAACACAAACGTTGAACTTTTGTAGGGGAGGTACCCTTAGGGAGGACCGATATGGGCCATTTCAAAAGTTAAACTAAATTTTGACAAAATATTAGGAGATCTAAAGTTTGGACCAAATTGGTTGCACCATTCAAGTGATATCGTCCTAACATTTTTGTGACATTTTTTAAATATTGGGTAGAAGTACCGGAAGTTGGGGACCGGTATTCCCTCATGAAACTAAGTTTGGATAAAATATGACGAAGACCAAATGTTGCACCAAATCGGTAGAGTTCGAGAGTCACATATGGTGACATAGGGCTGTTTTACACCTTTCGGGATGTTTTCCCAAGAAATATGGACCTGCTCCTGAACAAACTTTTACCGTCTGCAAATTGCAAATCGCTTCAACAAAAATCAAAATGATTCGAGAGCAGGTCTTAAAGTGAACTTATCCGAAATTTTGTATGGGAGGTACCTAAAGGAGTGCAAAAATATAGTCCATATTCGAACCTGATCTATATCTGGTAGATATATTAGGATGTGCAGAGTATGGATTACATCAGTCACTCCCTTCAAGAGTTATCGTGCGCATATTTTTTCCGAAGATTTTTGAGTTGTTGTGAGGGAGGTACCTGAAGGAGTGGACCGACATGGTTTATCTTCGAACTTAAACTATGTTTGGACAAATTTTGGACCGAATTGGCAGATCCGTTCGAGATTTATCTTGCGCTCCAACCACTACACACGGCGTCATAGGGGTTTTTGAAACTTTCAGGCTATTTTCTCAGGAAGTATGGACTTGCCCCTTATGAAACTTGTACCGTCGTATGGGGGACAGCGAATACAAGTTTCTACAACAAAAATCAAAGCCATTCGAGAGCAGGTCCTAAACTGAACTTTTCCGAAATTTTGTGTGGGAGGTACCCGAAGGAGTGGGCCGATTGAACCCATCTTCGAACTTAAACTAAGTTTGGGCAAAATAATACGAAAGCCAAATTTTGAACCGAATCGGTTGCTCCGTTCGAGAGTTATCGTGCGCACCAGCCAGCCAGACAGACGGACAGACAGACGGACGGACATGGCTAAATCAACTCCAAATTGTCTGAAACACATTTCTTCCAAACATACTTGGGGTCTAAAACCATTATTTCGATGAGGCACATTTTGCCCGTATGAAAGTGTATATACCCTCGTTAGCATAAATGCTGAGGGTATAATTAAAATAAAGATATAGTAGATATTACAACACTTGAAACGCATAGTGGAAATGACATGATGCGCATACGATTTTCCAAAACAGCGAATCAATCGCCTTTATTTGATATACACTTTGTGAAATTCCATTTGGCTACCACGATGTAGCATCAGTTGCATGTTAGGGTGCACAAGAACAGAAAAATGCCCATAATTTCCACGAATAACATTTGCATTTTATGCGCATCCGATTTCAATGATCACCATTAAAAAATACATCATTCTTTGCCATTTCAGTGCGATACATGAAGAACCGTGGATATAGCATCGCACTCAGTTTTTAGAAAAAGAAGAAGAAGAAAAAATTCAAAAACCCCCATTTTTCAATCTTCAAAATGTCAGCATCCTTTTGAGGTATAACCAGGTATAAAAAGTCATACATTAGAAACCTCATCTCTGAAGTGTATTATTTATCTATCCTTTGAGCATGAAGTTCTACATTGTGTTGTAAAGCCACTAATATGAAATTAACAGAAAAAAACCCGTCTCCTTCAACGCGTTTTTCCTATTTTGTTACATTAATATGACCACAGCTTCCGCTCAAATTATTATTTTTAAGAAACTCATCAGTGAATCGGGCTAAACAGTTTATTTCACCGAAACGCGTTCAAAAGTTATGGTATACAATACCCCATACCCCAGTTTCAACATAAGTTAATTTTCTACAAAAAGGTCGATATGTATGTGTATACAAATTGTATATATGATTATGAAAGGGAAGGAACAGGAATAGGTATTAAAAAGCATACAAAACGTGTGCAAGAAGCAGTTATTAGAATGCTTCACAAACATTATTTACATATGTCGGAAACTCCCAAGCGTATATGTGTAAGAATATTAAAATAAACGTAAAAACATTCATTAAGATTGCGTTTTTGTTTCAAAATTTTTATTTGAACAAGCGACATTGTTTGATAACAAATGTAACATAATTTTTCGCCATATACACATGCATACTTTTCAAAGGAAAAGGAAAAACATCGAATCAGTAAATATGTTAACATTTTTTCTGCATAAATATAAGTTCAAGGTTGACAGGTGCGTATGCATGATATTCTACATTTTCGAATGAATATCTCATACGTATATTGAATACGTGTGAATTTTGGTGATATTATTCACTACAAAAGTTCCTTGAACGCAATTCACATATTATTGTTGTTTGTATAAAAATTTAAAATAATTTCATGGCAAAACATATAAAATAAAGGTGGCAAAATGATTAATTAATACAAACATATAAAGAACGTTAAAAAGTACAATTTGTTAACCATTCATGGAATTATTTTTTTCTTTAAATCAATCATTCCCTTCAATTAAACTTTCTTCATTGTGTATTATATTTTTAAGGCGTGGATTTTTTTAAAGAATATTTTTTGATGGCGTTGATTTTTTAAAGAATATTTTTTGATGGCGTTGATTTTTTAAAGAATATTTTTTGATGGCGTTGATTTTTTAAAGAATATTTTTTGATGGCGTTGATTTTTTAAAGAATATTTTTTTTTTAATTTTTTAATAACGTGGATTTTTTAAAGAATATTTTTTAGTGGCGTGGATTGTTTAAAGAATATCTTGTAATAGCTTGAATTTTTTAAAGAATATTTTTAATGGCGTGGATTTTTTAAAAAATATTTTAAGGGCCTGGATTTTTAAAGAATATTTTTAATGGCCTGTATTTTTAAAGAAAATTGTAATGGCGTGTATTTTTAAAAAATATTTTTAATTGTGTGGACTTTTTAAAGAATATTTTTCAATTGCGTGGATTTTTTAAAAAATATTTTTTAATGGTGTGGACTTATTAAAGAATATTTTTTAAAGACGGGGATATTTTAAATGATATTTGTAATGGCGTGGATTTTCAAAGAATATTTTTAATGGCCCGAATTTTTAAAGAATATTTTTAATGACGTGGATTTTTAATTTCTTTAATGGGTGGATTTTTAATGACGTGTATATTTACAAAATTTTATGTTTAATGTTTAAAGAATATTTTTTAATGGCGTGGAATTTTTTAAAGAATAATTTTAATGTCGTGGATTTTAAAAAAATATTTTTAATGGCTTAGTTTTTTAAAGAATAATTTTAATGTCGAGGATTTTTTAAAAATAGTTTTGAATGCCGTGGATTTTTAAAAAATATTTTTAATTGCTTAACTGCTTTTTAAAAAAATTTAATGGCGTGGATCTTTAAAGAATATTTTTAATGGCGGTGATTTTCAAAGAATATTTTTAATGGCTTGAATTTTTAAAGAATATTTTAATGACGTGGATATTTTAAAGAATATTTTTGTAGATTTTTTAAAGAATAATTTTAATGACGAGGATTTTTTGAGGGTTATTTTTAATTGGCATGGATTTTTTAAATTATATTTTTAATTGGGTCGATTTTGAAAAAAAAAAATTTAATGACGTCGATTTTTAAATAATATTTTTAATAGCTTAGATTTTTAAAAAATATTTTTAATGGCGTAGATTTTTAAATAATATTTTTTATTGGGTCGATTTTGTAAAGAACATTTTTAATGACGTGGATTTTTAAATAATATTTTTAATAGCTTAGATTTTTAAAAACTATTTTTAATGGCGTGGATTTTTAAAAAATATTCTTAATGACGTGAATTTAAAAAAAAAATTATGTTTAAAGTTTTAAGAATATGTTTAAACGACATGGATTTTTTAAGAATATTTTTAATGACGTGGATTTTTTAAAGATTATTTTAATGGCGTGAATATTTTAAATAATATTTTTCAATGGCGTGGATTTGTTAAAGAATATTTTCAATGGCGTGGATTTTTTAAAGTACATTTTTAATGACGTGGACTTTTTAAAGAATATTTTCTAATGACGTGGATTTTTAAAAAATATTTTAATAACATGGATTTTTTAATAATATTTGTTAATGAGGAGAATGCTTAAATTTTTTTAGTGGTGTGTTTTTTTACGGATTTTTTTATGACACGGATTTGTAATTTTTTTAATGACATATGAAATTTTTTAATGGTGTCGAGTTTTTAGATATTATTTTTTAATAACGTGGGCTTTTAAATATTTGTTTAATGGTCTGGATTTTTTTTAAGAATATATTTAATGACGAGGATTTTTTAAGAATATTTTTATAATATACACCTGATAATTATACGTCTAATATGTCCATATTTACAGGGACGTACGCAGGATTTCATTTCGGGGGGGGCCCAACTTGACCAAAAATCGTGAAAAATTCAAATGTTGTGTAGTGTTGCGTAATGCTATTTTAAGGGGTTATGGCCACTTATAAGTATGAGAAAAGCCATTTTCATGCATTTTTTTATAAAAAATCTATTAAACCTTAAGTTACCTTCTATTTTTTTTTTTTTGAAAAATCTTACATTCAAATGCCCGCTTATAAAGCACTGTTTTTACTAAAGCAGTATGCGGTACCCACTGTACATTGAAAAAGCATAAACCGATCAGCATATATTTTTGAGGAATCATTACGAACCTAATAATCTTGTCCATTATCGAAAAAAATCAATTTTTAAAAATTTTGAACAGTTGAAATCAAAATTTCGATTTTAACAAAAACAAAACACTGTACAAAATTGATATTTTTCTGACTCCGTCAGCAGTTTTTTTAAAGACTCTCTCGGTTAAGCACATGATTTATGTGTACAATAGCCCAAAAAAAAAAAAACAAAGTGCCACTTCGAGGAAAATACGTTTTAGTTTCTATGCTACATACAAAACACAATAAATGTTTCCCTTCGAAAGCTCATATCTCGGTAAATTTTTGCCCGATGGACTGGAAATTTTGGCACATATTCTATATTCTATTCTATATTTTATATGAAATAATGGTACAAATTCATAATATTTAGTCCCAATTTACATTAGGCGAGTTTACTTGCGGCAAGTCTCAGTTTGTTGGAGAGACTCGTAAGGGGTATGGAAGTGGAAAAAATTGCTCGTACCGGCAATTTTCAGGCAATTCTTTCTATATTTTTCGTTTTTGACATTATATTCATTGTTTTGAAAACAGACTTGCCTGTATAAACGCAAGAGGCAAGTTTAAAATAGAACGAGAAAAATTGCCACAAGAAAAATCGTTTAATGTAAATTGGGTCTAAGGATACAATTTTAAATATTTACAGAGTATGATATTTAGAATTGAAAATAAACAATATCGGGCCACGTTCGGCAATGTCGCCATGTAAAATTTATTGAAGTATATTGAAGTTTTTAATCATACAGGCCCACGTTATGGTTTATCGTAGAATTTTACAACCACAAAGAATTGCCGTTGTCTTTGCTATAGCAAGATTTTCACTATTTCAATGATCTTAGCCTAATTTTTAAGAATATCGGCTGTCGTTGTCGTTTATATGTTTCCAAATGAAAACATTAAGAAAAATTTAACAGTTATTGAGATATGGTGCGAAATGTATACAAATTATGAAATTTTGAGAAATATTATAATTTTTTTTTTTTTTTTTTTTCATTTCTCCAAATATTTTATTTTGGCCCTTATCTACAAATTTGCTGCAAAGGTCAGAAGAAGATTTGCATTGGTTTCAGAGATATAGCCCCGAGTTGTTTAAAAAGTCGATATTTAACAATGTTTAGATGGGGCCATAAAATCCAAGCTGTATCTGACTCAACAAAACGGAACTAGGGCTTTTGTACTGTCTGTACTTTCAAAAAATCCTCACTTCAAATTATTTGCACAAGATTACCTTAAAAATGTTGCACAGTGTTATTTACCGAAAGAGATAGATCCTGATTCCAGGATTATTTTTACTTTTAATATTATGTTACAAAAGAAGCGTAATAATTTGTTTTCTTAATTGTACGATTAGAAGTTTTTGGACTCGATGACAAACACTTTGATGAACTTAGTTCTATATAGTTTTGACAAATAACAATCGATCCTTATTGAACCCCACATAATTATTCACTAACAATTATTTGAGAGACACTACTCTCGATAGTTACCGCTCCCATAAGCTTTTTAGTTGGCCATCGTAGTATTTAGAGCTTTGTCAGGAAAGGGGGATATCGCTGTAAAAAAGACTACAAAATGTCCAAAAAATCATCGAACAGTCTTTAAACTGCAGTTATGTTAGACTTATATAAGAGACCTAAAGATGTTGTCCAAACATGTTCTCTTGGACCTTGATGTACTTTTGGAAGTAATCTTGCGAACCATATTAGGTTAGATTTTAGACCGAATCAGTTAGTCCCTTCGACCATTTTAGTGAACATTTTTGAAATTTTATGGCGGAGGTACCGATATGACTTAAATTTAATTTGGACAAAACATTACGAGATCCATAACTTGGACCGAGAGTTATCATGAGTTCCAACCTGCCAGACAAACAGAGATACAGACGGACGGACGGTGGTAAATACTTCCATCTTGGCTGAAACGAATATCATCCAAACATATGTCAAGTCTTAAATCATTATTTTGATGAAATGTATACGATACAATCCTAGTGTATATAATCTCGTAATCTAAAGTCTGAGGTTTCAATTCGGTAATGATAAGTAAAAATCAAGTGACGCACAAAAATTCATTTGTCTTCATTATTTTGTCATACTGTTTAGCAGCAAATTTGTCTAAAACAGAATAACATGGCGATTTTTAGGTTATGGCCGAATAATGGGGGCTATGAACTTTATATTATACATTTGAATACTGGATTATATAGTAGACACCCTAAGCATATCCGGAGTACCATATGAAGATCCTATGACTTCCCCCGATGACGTAATTACAGCTTAAAGTACTCAAAATATGCAATTTTTACAAGGTCCGTCGTATATTTTCTATATTTTTTGATATATATGTATACACCATGACTATTTCAAAAACGATTTGTATCGAGCGTACAACATCTCCTTAATATATTAATGTCGAAAAACCCACAACAAAATATTTGTTTGTATCCGAAAATAACGAAAGTCTGGGTTAAACACGTAAAACCCGATTTTGAGCTATATCTCAAAAACAAGAGCTGATTGAGAAAAACCGGGACCGGATTTCAAAATAACTCGCCGATTTCATCTAGAAACAACTGCAACTTCGGTTGAAACAAAAGTCCTGTTGACCAGTGTAATAGACATGGGGTATATTCATTAAGGAATTAGCATTTGATATGACATGAAGAAGTAATTCAGATTTTATTGGAAGTTTCTCTCAAAAACAGCTTACAAACAAAAATTTTTAAAATATTTTCTTACAAAACCTGTTAATGATGTACATTTTCTGTTCAGAAACTTAAGAAAATATAAGTTTTAATTTGAAATCTTCAAATATACAAACATTTTTATGAGAAAAAAGTATAATAACTAGTACAGTAGCTTAAAAAATGTTGTTCGACCAAACCATTTCGGGGGGGGCCCGGGCCCCCCGTGCCCCCCTCTGCGTACGTCCCTGCATATTTACATTAGACAATTTTCCTTGCGGCAGTTGTCAGTTTGTCGGTGGGAGAGGGTGTTGTTGCCTCACCTCTCTCTCTCTCTCATTCAAACAAACAATTGCCACAATTATAATTGCCTAATGTAAATATGGACTATAACAGTTGTGGTGTGTGAAACAACATGGTGAAAATAACACTTGCAGCGTTTTGTCAAAGTTATGTAAAATAAGTTTTCACATGAAATCAAGAGACAAAAGTATATGTCGTTATGTATTAAAAACCTCGTCCCACATTTTGTGGATATAAAACAAGTAAAATTTTTCTACGAATTCTTCACAAACTAGTGAACTATATTTGAAGGTCATACAATTACGCAGCACACACATAGTATTTACATATATACGGATTTCATGAGAATTCCATCATCTCCATAACACAAATTCCATAACACAAAAAACTAAATCATAAAGAAAATAGCTGTGAATTGAAAGTTCTGGGAGAAAAGGATTTAAAGGAAAATAATACAGCTGTGTAATGAATTCTTGTTATATTTTGATTACTATAGGAAAACATTGAACTCGGACATTAAACATTGGGGCAGAGTGGTGATACAAGGTAATGTTTAAAAAATTCACGGGCCGTTGAAAATGTATTTTAAAACATTCACGCGATTAAAAAATACTCTTAAAAAAACGACGCATGTAATTATACCTTTTAACAAATATACGGCGATTAAAAAATATTTTTTTTTAAAAATCCATGCCATTAAAAATATTCTTTAAACATTCACGCCATTAACAAATATTCTTTAAAAAACCCACACCATTACAGAATATTTTTAAAAAATCCACGCCATTACAGAATATTCTTTAAAAAATCCAAGCCATTAATTTTTTTATAAATCCACGCCATTAATTTTTTTTAAAAATCCACGCCATTAAGAAATATTCTTAAAAATATCCATTCCACTAAAAAGTATTTTTTAAAAAATCACGCCATTACAAAATATATTTTTTAAAAAATCACACCATTACAAAATATATTTTTTAAAAAACCACACCATTAAAAATACTCTTAAAAAATTCGCGCCATTAAAAAATATTCTTTAAAAAATCAACGCCATTAAAAAATATTCTTTAAAAAATCCACGCCATTAACAAATATTCTTTAAAAAATCCACGCCATTAACAAATATTCTTTAAAAAATCCACGCCATTAAAAAATATTCTTTAAAAAATACACGCCATTAAAAAATTATTCTTTAAAAAATCCACGCCATTACAAAATATTCTTTAAAAATTCCACTCCATTAAAAAATATTCGTTAACAATCCACGCTATTAAAAATATTTTTTAAAAATATAAGCCATTAATAATTTTTTTGAAAATCCACGCTATTAAAAATATTTTTTAAAAATATAAGCCATTAAAATATTTTTTTGAAAATCCTCGCCATTAAAAATATTTTTTAAAAATATAAGCCATTAAAATATTTTTTTGAAAATCCACGCCATTAAAAATATTTTTTAAAAATATAAGCCATTAAAATATTTTTTTGAAAATCCAAGCCAATACAAATAATCTTTAAAAACTCCACCACATTAAAAATATTCTTTAAAAAATCCACGCCATTTAAAAATATTTTTTTTTAAATCCTCGTCATTAAAATTATTCTTTACAAAATCCACGCCAGTAGAAGTATTCTTTAAAAAATCCACGTCATTAAGAAACATTCTTTAAAAAATCCACGCCATTAAAAAAATTCTTTGAAAAATCCATGTTATTAAATTTATTATTTAAAAAATGCACTCCATTAAAAATATTCTTTAAAAAATCCATGTTATTAAATTTATTATTTAAAAAATGCACTCCATTAAAAATATTCTTTGAAAAATGCACTCCATTAAAAATATTATTTGAAAAATCCACGCCATTAAAAATTTTCTTTAAAAAATCCACGCCATTAAAAAATATTCTTTAAAAAATCCACGCCATTAAAAAATATTCTTTAAAAAATCCACGCCATTAAAAAATATTCTTTAAAAAATCCACGCCATTAAAAAATATTCTTTAAAAAATCCACGCCATTAAAAAATATTCTTTAAAAAATCCACACCATTAAAAAATATTCTTTAAAAAATCCACGCCATTAAAAAATATTCTTTAAAAAATCCACGCCATTAAAAAATATTCTTTAAAAAATCCACGCCATTAAAAAATATTCTTTAAAAAATCCACGCCATTAAAAAATATTCTTTAAAAAATCCACGCCATTAAAAAATATTCTTTAAAAAATTCACGCCATAAAAATTTTTTAAGAAATTCACGCCATTAAAAAATATTCTTTAAAAAATCCACGCTATTAATTTTTTTATAAATCCACGCCATTAAATTTTTTATAAATCCACGCCATTAATTTTTTTATAAATCCACGCTATTATTTTTTTATAAATCCACGCCATTATTTTTTTTATAAATCCACGCCATTAATTTTTTTTATAAATCCACGCCATTAAAATATATTCTTAAAAAAATCCACGTCATTAAAAAATATTCTTTAAAAAATCCAGGCCATTAAAAAATATTCTTTAAAAAATCCACGCCATTAAAAAATATTCTTTAAAAAATCCAGGCCATTAAAAAATATTCTTTAAAAAATCCAGGCCATTAAAAAATATTCTTTAAAAAATCCACGCTATTAATTTTTTTATAAATCCACGCCATTAAATTTTTTATAAATCCACGCCATTAATTTTTTTATAAATCCACGCTATTATTTTTTTTTAACTCCACGCCATTAAATTTTTTATAAATCCACGCCATTAATTTTTTTATAAATCCACGCTATTATTTTTTTTATAAATCCACGCCATTATTTTTTTATAAATCCACGCCATTAATTTTTTTATAAATCCACGCCATTATTTTTTTTATAAATCCACGCCATTAAAATATATTCTTAAAAAAATCCACGTCATTAAAAAATATTCTTTAAAAAATCCACCATTAAAAAATATTCTTTAAAAAATCCAGGCCATTAAAAAATATTCTTTAAAAAATCCAGGCCATTAAAAAATATTCTTTAAAAAATCCAGGCCATTAAAAAATATTCTTTAAAAAATCCACGCCATTAAAAAATATTCTTTAAAAAATCCACGCCATTAAAAAATATTCTTTAAAAAATCCACGCCATTAAAAAATATTCTTTAAAAAATCCACTCCATTAACAAATATTCTTTAAAAAATCCACGCCATTAAAAAATATTCTTTAAAAAATCCAGGTCATTAAAAATATTCTTTAAAAAATCCAGGCCATTAAAAAATATTCTTTAAAAAATCCAGGCCATTAAAAAATATTCTTTAAAAAATCCAGGCCATTAAAAAATATTCTTTAAAAAATCCACGCCATTAAAAATATTCTTTAAAAAATCCACTCCATTAAAAAATATTCTTTAAAAATCCACTTCATTAAAAATATTATTTAAAAAATCCACTCCAATAAAAAATACTCTTAAAAAACCGGCATCAAAAATATTCTTTAAAAACTCCACCCCATTAAAAAATATTCTTTAAAAACTCCACGCAACTAAAAAAATAGTCTTTAAAAAATCCACTCCATTAAAAATATTATTTAAAAAATCCACTCCAATAAAAAATATTCTTAAAAAAAAACCGGAATCAAAAATATTCTTTAAAAACTCCACCCCATTAAAATATTCTTTAGAAAATCCACGCCATTAAAAATAATCTCTAAAATCTCCACCATTAAAAAATATTATTTAAAAAAAGCCACGCCATTAAAAAATATTCTTTAAAAACTCCACGCCACTAAAAAATAGTCTTCAAAAAATCTACGCCAGTAAAAATATTCTTTAAAAAATCAACTCCATTAAAAAATATTCTTTAAAAAATCCACAACATTAAAAATATTCTTTAAAAAATTCACACCATTAAAAATATTCTTTTAAAAATCCACTCCATTAAAAAATATTCTTTAAAAAATCCACTCCATTAAAAATATTATTTAAAAAATCCACCACATTCAAAATATTCATTAAACAATCCACGCCAATTCTAAATACTCTTTAAAAAATCCATGCCATATAAAAATATTTTTTATAAAATCCTCGTCATTAAAATTATTCTTTAAAAAATCACGTCATTAAAATATTCTTTGAAAATCCCCGCCATTAAAAATATTCTTTAAAAATCTAAGCCATTAAAATATTCTTAAAAAATCCATGCCATTAAAAATATTTTTTTTTTAAACTCTAAGCCCTTAAAATATTTCTTTTAAAATCCACGCCACTAAAAAATATTCTTTTAAAAATCAACGCTACTAAAAAATATTCTTTAAAAAATCCATAAGATGATAACTCAAAAATATTGTTTAAATACAAAACGTCCTTAGAACGGTGTTGCATTGACAAATTCTTTCATTTCTCTCTTGCTTTTTGGTTAAAAAAAATTGTTTTAAATCAAAATTTGCATTTTATTTTTTCGTATGACCCAGATTTGCCCCTACAATATATGATCAAATTTACTTAAGTTAAATGCTTAGTCGAATCTTTCCAATATATGCTGATTACTTGAGATGACCTCGTTGACGTTGTCGTCACATACCCTGCAATTGACACTGACAAACTATCTATAATTTAAATACTTGCAAAAATATACAGATATACCCATACGTATGTTTATGTTTATAAGCTAACATCAAGCAGAGATGTATTGTTAGCTTTAGCAGTCTCATCATCATCATTATCACAGCGTCACACCGGTACCATTGTCATCAACATCACTCATTCACTGTTTATTTATTCATTCATACATTTTCCTGTCATAATTCATTCATTTATTCATATCAGCATCAAACGCACCATAATACATTTTTATGTGTCTGTGTGTGCCTGGATAAAATATTATTTACGACGAAGTGCGACACAATGACTGAAAATATTCACTTATTATATTTTCTTCCCCCAATCAGTATATATTTTTATTGATGTCACCATCATCATTGATGATGGAACTTTAATGCAGAAATCCGAAGAAGATTTGCAATTAAATTAATAAAAATAAATTTAGAAATTGCAGAACAAAATTTTCATTGCCCAAACTTAAGGCAAGGCCAGAATACCATGACGCAATAGAGATCGTAATGTATGCAGATAGTTAGTTGTACGATCATGGAGTCCATACCTATCGTCTATCTATAGAGATATGTACATATATAGATGCAGAGTTAAATCTATCGATTTTCACGGATTATGTTGGCTGGGTCATTGAAAACGCCAATTGTGGGCGTTCTCATTAGAATGAAGGGCGGTTAGTTTTCTGTTGTGAGCCTCGAAAATATTTCAATAGGGAAAATATTTTCCTCAAGATTCATCCACAAGGAAATATGGAAATGGAAAAAGGAAAGAAAATGCGATGTATTAGAATTTTGTAGTAAGAACAATAATGGTTCTTTATTGAATTCGTTGAACAGGAACGACCGCTTACCAAGGACAACAGTACTGGTTGATGCTCAGTTAACAAGTGTTTATTACAAGAAATGCATAAGGTGCATTTAGTTAGTCACAAAATTCAGAGAGAGGGAGAGAGAGAGATCATACAAGACACAATTCCTAGCAGAATTAGGGATTTCAAATGCAAATATATAAAAATAGAATTAGGGTTGCCAGTTGGGGAAATCCGGCGTGAACAGTCATGTTACGAGTAGAACTAGAAAAGTTTGCACTACGTGTTGCCAGACGCCATTTGACATTCTTTTTGAAAGATTGAAAGTTTTTGGACTAAACGTACTCAGGACAGTTTGACACACAATCATGTGTTGCGTTGTTTACACCTCCAAAATGTGGTTTTTGAACGCTTTCACAACATCGTTGACCATGCCTTTTTTATGTTCGGGAATCAAACGTAGTCATTTGGTGCCAGGCAGAGCTGTACGGCAGATGAAAGTTCAATTCCACGTTTTGTCAGGTCAAAAAGGCGCTGGCTTGAATCGATGTGTGAGAATTAGCACTTTCATGGTGCACATTGATTCGCCTTCTCATGTTCATTTTTCGAATTTCTCTGGACACCTCAGGCAAACAAATTGTAGTATACCACTCAAAATTAACCATCCTACGTTGCTCAAGCCGTATAGTCGACACGTCGTCAGTTTTGCCGAAGAAACAGGCGGCCATTTGCTTCGAAGTGCTTGTTCCATGAACAACGCTCCTAGGATTTAGCTCGCTTTCGATGACCAACACGTACGATTGCAGTTTTTTTCGGGCTCATACGCATAGATTCAAGATTCGTCGTCTGCGATAATCTTATAGAGGTCGTTTGAACCACCGCGATCGTATTTATTACACCCTACTCCCTGTGCGGAGTTGGTTTTGGCCAAAAACTATGTAACATATCGATATAATGGTCGTAGACCCATACTTATGTATACCAAAATTAATGTCTCGACGAGCTGAGTCGATCTGACTATGTGTGTCTGTTTCTCACTCCGTCCGCCCGTCTGTCCATCTAAACCTTGTTATCATGCTACAGGTCGCGATTTTAATCGTATCATCAGTTTTACTGGGTCCTAGAGGGGAAGAATATTTAGGGGTCGGAATAGGCAAACAACTTATTTGGTGACAAAGTCAACGTTTTTAAAGCGAATATTTCAGCTTCTATAAGGGGTATACCAAATGCAAAACATGACAATGAAAGTAGAAAATCCCATCTTTATACTGACCAAATAACGGAGATTTCGAAATAGTCAGTAATACATTCCATTTTTCCATTATTTTGAAATCACACTACAGGTCGCAATTTTGATCGGATCGTCAGGAAATTTTAAGAGTTAATGGTGGTCCCATAGAGGAAGAAGCCTATTGATATTGGTGATTGTCGAATAATATTCAGAGGTCGGAATGGGCAAAAAACGTGCAAAATGTGCCTCATCGAAATATTGGTTTTAGACCCCAGGTATGTTTGGACGAAATCCGTTTCAGCCAATTTGGAGTTGATTAAGCCATGTGCGTCCGTCTGTCTAACTGGCTGGCTGGAGCGAACGATAATTCTCGAACGGATCAACCGATTTAGTACAAAATTGGCTTTCGTATTATTTTGTCCACACTAAGTTTAAGTTCGAAGATGGGTTGTAGCGGTTCACTCCTTCCGGTATCCTCCCCCACAATTTCGAACATCTTCGGAAAATTTGTGCGCACGATAACTCTTGATGGGAGCAACCGGAGTCCATACTTAGCACATTGTGAAATTTCTACCAGACTTAGATGAGGTTTTAATATATACTCAATCGGTCAACTCCCTCGGGTACCTCCCACACAAAATTTCGGAAAAATTCAGTTTAGGGCCTGCTCTCGAATCACTTTTTGTTCTAAAAACTTGTACTCACTGCCCTCCATACGACGGTACAAGTTTCATAAGGGGCAAGTCCATACTTCCTGAGAAAATAGCCTGAAAGTTGCAAAAAATTCCTATGACACTGTGTAGCGGTTGGTGCGCAAGATAACTCTGGAACTGATCTACCGATTCGGTCCAAAATTTGGCATTCGTAATATTTTATCCAAACATAGTTTAAGTTCAAAGACAAGCCATATCGGTCCACTCCTCCAGGTACCTGTAGGTTCGATTCCCCGGCCAGGCAACATCAAAATGTTCAAAGGTGTCAAAATACTGCTCACTAATGTTGGCGACATTTGCTAAGTATTTCAGCCATGTAACACTTCTCTAGCAGTGGTGTCCTAGGACACGCTCTTCGGACTCGGCGATAAACTGTAGGTCCCATATCATTGAGCCAATATGAATCGGGTGCACTCATTGATATGAGAGAAGTCTCCCTTGTCCCTTCTGGGATGTTTGTGCAACAATTAATTAATTAAGCAAGTCCATACTACTTGTGAAAACAGCCCGCAATAAGTAAAAAACCTATGGCACCATATGTTGTGTCTGGAGTGCACGAAAACTTTCGAACTGATCAACGTATTTGGTCCATAATTTGGCCTTCGTCATATTTTGTTTAAACTCAGTTTCAGTTCGAAAAAAGGCAATACCGGTCCACACCTTACGGTGCTTCCCCCCAATATTTAAAGAATGTCATTAAAATGGTATGCACGATATCCCTTGAACGGGGCAAACAGTTTGGTCCAAGCTTTGGATCTGCTAATATTTTGTCTAAATTTAGTTTAACTTCTAAAATGGCCCATATCGATCCTCTGCGTAGGGAACCTCCCACACAACAGTTCAACATTTGTGCCTGAGTGCAGTTTAGGGTCGTCTGTTCGAAGTTCCTTCGGAAATGTATACCGATGCTGTTCGTTGTTGTCCTGTTTAAAGCGATATGACTACACCTTTTTCAGATGTAATTCGAATCATTTTAGTTGTAATGAGAGAATTCCATTTGTAATTCGTAACATTTTATTTGTAATTCGAGAATTCCAGTCGTAATTCGAAACATTTCAATTTTAATTCGAATTATTCCATTTGTAATTTGATTTATTCTATTTGTAATTCGAATTATTCCATTTGAAATTCGAATCATTCCATTTGAAATTCGAATTATTATATTTGTAATTCGAATTATTCTATTTGAAATTCGAATTATTCTATTTGTAATTCGATTTATTCTATTTGTAATTCGTATTATTTTATTTGTAATTCAAATATTCTATTTGTAATTCGTATCAATTTATTTCTAATTCGAATTGTTTTATTTGTAATTCGAATTATTCCATTTGTAATACGAATTGTTATATTTGTAATTCGTATTATATTATTTGTAATTCAATTATTCTATTTGTAATTCGTATTATTTTATTTGTAATTCAAATTATTCTATTTGTAATTCGAATTATTCTATTTATAATTCGTATTATTTTATTTGTAATTCGAATTATTCTATTTGTAATTCGAATTATTCTATTTGTTATTCGAATTATTCTACTTGTACTTAGTATTATTTTATTTGTAATTCGAATTATTCCATTTGTAATTCGTATTATTTTATTTGTTATTTGAATTATTCCTTTTGTAATTCGAATTTTCTCTTTGTAATTTGGAATGACAAATGAAATGTTACAAATTACAACTCGAATGTTTCGAACTACATTTGAAAAAGGTGTACTGACTAGTGGAGACAATATCGATTGAAAAGATATGACTCCCAAAATAAGACCCACTTCCATAATGTACAATGTCGGTCCATTCCTTCAAGTACCTCCTCCGTAACACTGTTATACTCCAATCCTAATCCACATTTTTGTCGGCAAGTTCAAATGTCCTAAAAGGGCAACAAAATCCTGAAAAGACCCTAAATACATCCGATTTGTTCGTAGATGAAAGTTTCAATTCACATGGGCTAAGGGTAAATCTATGTCGGCAAAGCCGACTGATATCGTTTTACATGTTTTATTTGAATTGTACTTAGCTTTGCTTGGATGCGTTTAACAGTGAAGACATTCTGAGCTATAAAATGTTCCCAATAGCGTTACCAAAATTGGTGAAATGCATGTGATGTTGAAAAAGACGATGGGATGTCCCAATTTTAAATTTATGTAATTTTATTTCCATGTCAGATTTTTCTGCTTCTGTTGGACATATTCCAAGGATAGAGCTTGATAATGAAACTAAACCATCAGAGCTATAAATTAATACAAAATGTGGCATTTATGGTACTTTAATGATAAATACCTCCATAATACAAAAGTTCGACTCACGGTTATCTCTCAATCTCAAAAGAAATTGTTAACCCATTGCGGTTCTCGAAATAAAAGGCGAAAAGGAGATTGAAGGAAGCGACATAGAAGGTCAAAATACTCTACGAAAAAATCCTCACTGTTTTACTGAAGACATGTCATCTTAAAAACAAGCTTTAACAGCAGCGAAAAATGTTATAACGCTGGATCCAGAAGGCTCATAGGGTCTTCGGCAAAATATTCATTACGCCATAACTCAATAGTTCGACTCACGGCGGATCTGTCCTTTCGGCTTCTATATGTACTCACCAAGGGTTTTCATCCCCAAAAAGAATTTTCCATCCCAAATTTCCGGTTCACAGTGTTATAGGCGACCCTTTATTGCGACATTAAACCAATTTTATAGGATGGCCCTTTACCGACATACAAAGATTTAATTTGATCGATGCACTCTTGCCGTGATTATCCACGAAAATTTTGAAAAACTAAAATGTCCGCCATAGCCGGTCCCAAGCCCGGTTGAGAAAGGACGAAGGTGTGGCTTAGTGTCCTGAATTGGCTGAAATATGCGTCTCAGGGAGTAGGAATATGAATTAGTGGGAAAAAATTACCTCTGAAGTACTAGTCACAAAAATGGTATCCTTCACCACGAGAAGGTTTTGCTATAGGCCAATAACCCATACATGTAAAAAAGTCTTATTACTGAAACGTCAAGAAATGGAAGAAGAAATCCCTCAAACACGACGACGACCTTTGGCTTCAAAACAAGGATTATGATTTCAACATGGAATGTCAGAACACTTTCTGAAAGATCCAAAATTGAGCAAATATGTAAAGAATTTGAAAACTACAAAATAGACATTCTCGGAATGTGTGAAGTGAGATTGCTACAAAACGGCGCACTTCCCTTGCCAAAAGGTTTTAAATTCCTTTACTCTGGTCGGACTGCTACTATCATCCAAGGCAAACAATGCTCTAATCGAATACGCAACTATATCTGATCGTATAATTCGTGCCAGATTCCACTCTAAATTCCGCAAAATCTCCATATTCCAGTGCTATGCTCCGACCGAACCCGATGAAGAAGACAATAAAGATAAATTTTATGCCGAATTGGATGCAGCAATTAACTCTGTCCCATCTGGCGATATTAAAATTGTGTTGGGTGACCTAAATGCTAAAGTAGGTTCGAACAATCATAACCTACGCTCTATCATGGGTCAACATGGCCTGGGAACCGATAGAAATAATAATGGAGAACGTTTAATAGATTTCTGCACACGTCACCGCCTATTTATGGTGGTACCAGATTCCCGCACAAAGACATACATAAGTACACATGGGTCTCTCCCGATGGCCGATACAAAAATCAAATAGATCACATACTGATTAGCAAGCTGTTTGTTGGCTCCCTTATTGATGTAATGACGCGAAGAGGTGCAGATATTGACAGCGACCACAATCTACTGGTCGGCACCTTCCGCCTCCGTCCAGCAGCCATTGGAAAAAATAAGAGCGCAGTAAAATACAACACTATTAAACTACAGGATCCACAGACAAAAACTCTCTACAACAATGTCTTAGTCACAGCACTACGCGGATTGCCAACTCATGATTGGAACAGCATTTCGTCTTCCTGTAAGGATACCGCCGAGATTACACTTGATCGAGGTCAAAATAATCGTGCCCCTTGGATAAGCGATAATTCCTGGAGAGAAATCGCACGGAGAAAACATTTGAAAAAGAAATTACATCAAACAAAAAGTTCACACTCCAAAAGGATAATTAAAGAAGAATACCGTTCAACAGCAAATGCGGTAAAACACCTATTGAACGTGGACAGAGAAAACTACTATAATTCTATAGCGGACGAAGCTGAAAGAGCAGCTAACACTGGAAATCTGAAAGGGGTATATACAGCCGTCAAAAAACTGTCAGGAACACATCTGAGAAACACACCATCCATAAAGAATAAAAACGGAAATGATATTCACTCTATAAGCGACCAACTTGCTACATGGAAAGAGTATTTCTCGGATTCGACCGGAATACAAAATAATGCTCATACCGACACGCTACCAATCACACGACGTAACCCTCGTAGAGAAATATCAACATCAGCGCCTACGATGGAAGAAGTTTCAAAAGTGCTAAAGAGCTTACAAAACGAAAAAGCCCCCGGACGAGATGGCATTCAGGCGGAGCTTCTTAAATACGGTGAACCTGCTGTCGTAAACCACATAACCCAAATTGTGCAAAATGCATGGAGAACGGGCGAAATACCGAAATCTTGGAAAGATGGTGTAATTGTAACGATTCCCAAAAAAGGTGATCTGAAAAATTGTAAAAACTGGCGAGGTATAACTCTGCAAAACACCATATCAAAAGTCATGGCCCAAATACTTCTAAATAGGCTTTCCCTGTGGTGGATACATTTTTGCGTAAAGAGCAGGCGGGTTTCAGGAGAGGACGATCATGCTCAGATCACATAAATACACTCCGTATCATCATTGAACAGTCGTTGGAATATAACTGCCAATTGTATCTTCTATTTATAGATTTTCAACGTACATTCGACACTGTGTCGAGACCAGCACTGTGGACCGCTCTAGCCGTAAAAGGTACCCCCGAGAAAATTATACAACTCATCAAGGAAATGTACCGCGATTCTGAAATAGTAGTCAACTTCAATAGCCTCCTTAGGGATCCTTTTGCAACTAGCACCGGAGTTAAACAAGGATGGGTGCTCTCGCCTACACTCTTCCTGATTCTTCTAGACACCGTTATGGAAAAAACAAATCGCGATGCACCACGAAGTATACAATGGACATAGAACTGAAACTGCAAAATTAAAAATAGACTCAATATTAAAAATACCAAACTTATGAGGATAAATACTCCAACTTCGGCAACTTTAAATATCGAAGGAGAACAAATTGAAGAAGTCGATAAATTCTGTAACCTTGGAAGTATGCTATCAAACAAGTAAAAAAGTATCAGTCGGCTTTGCCGACAGAGATATACCCTCAGCCTGTGCAAATTGAAACACTTTTTTCACAATAAACTTATGTATTTAGGGGGTTTCAAAACTTTGGTCGTATGAACCGACAAAAAAGTTGATTGGGATTAAAGTTCAAAAATTTTGCGGAAAAGGTACTTAAAGGAATGGACCGACATAGACCATGGGGGTGCATAGGGGGTTTTTACATTCTTCGGGCTGTTTTCTCAAGAAGTATGGACTTGCCCCTGAAACAACTTTTACCATCGTAATTGAGGCAGCGAATGTAAGTTGCTTCAACAAAAATCAAAGTGATTCAATAGCAGATCTTAAAGTGAACTTATCCAAAATTTTGTGTGGGAGGTACGGGATGGAGTGGACAAATATAGTCCATATTCGAACCTGATCTATATCTGGTAGACATTATGAGAATGTGTAAAGTATGGACCAAATCGGTCACTCCCATCAAGAGTTATCGTACGCACAATTTTTCCCAATATTTTAGGTACCTGAAGGAGTGGATCGATATGGCTTATCTACGAACTTAAACTAAGTTTGAAAACAATATTACGAAGGCCAAATTTTGGCCGGAATCGGCATTTCCGTTCGAGAATTATCTTGCGCTTCCACCCATAAACATGGTGTCACAGGGTTTGTTTTTCAACGTTCAGGCTATTTTTTCAGGAAGTATGGACTTGCCCCTGAGGAAACTTGTACCTTCGTATAGGGGACAGTGAATACAAGATGTTACAACAAAAACCATGGCGATTCGAGAGCAGGTCCTAAACTGAACTTTTCCGAAATTTTGTGTGGGACGTACTCGAGGGAGTTTACCGATTGAGTGCATATTGGAACCTCATGTAAGTCTGGTAGAAATTTCATAATGTGCAAAGTATGGACCAAATCGGTTACTCCCTTCAAGAGTTATCGTACGCACAAATTTTCCGAACATTTTCCAACTTTTGTGGGGGAGGTACCGGAAGGAGTGGACCGATATAATCCACCTTTGAACTTGAACTAAGTTTGGACAAAATATTACGAAAGCCAAATTCTGGACCGAATCGGCAGATCCGTTCGAGAGTTATCTTGCGCTCCAACCGCTATACACGGTGTCATAGGGTTTTGTTGTAACTTTCAGGCTATTTTCTCAGGAAGTATGGACTTGCCCTTAATGAAACTTACAGCGTCGTATAGAGGACAGCGAATACAACTTGCTAAAACAAACATCGAAGCGATTCGAGACCAGGTCCTAAACTGAACTTTTTCGAAATTTTGTGTGGGAGGTACCCGAAGGAGTGGACCGGTTGAGTCCATATTGGAACCTCATCTAAGTTTGGTAGAAATTACACGGTGTGCAAAGTATGGACCAAATCGGTTATTCCCTACAAGAGTTATCGTGCGCACAAGTTTTGCAACAATTTTTGAACATCTGTGGGGGAGGTACCCGAAGGAGTGGACCGGTATATGGCCCATCTTCGAACTTAAATCGAATCTGGACAAAATATTTCGATAACCAAAATTTGAACCGAATCGATTGATCCGTTCTAGAGTTATCGTGCGCACCAGCCAGCCAGACAGACAGACGGACGGACGGACATTGCTAAATCTACTCAAAATTGTCTGAAACGGATATCGTACAAACATACTTGGGGTCTAAAACCATTACTTCGATGAGGCACATTTTTGGTCGTATCAAAGTGTAAATACCCTCAAGTCGCATCACTCGAATATTCAACGCTAGCATTATGTCAGTCTTGCAGTACGGATGCACCACCTGGGGAACTACCCAAACACAATTGCAGAAGCTACAAACATTTGTCAACCGCTGTTTGAAACAAGTGTTACACATTTTCCGGCCAAACTGGGTGACAAATGAACAACTATTAATGTTAGCCAATACCAATACTATAAAGTCACAAATACTGCGCAGAAGATGGTCATGGGTTGGTCATATACTTAGAAGATCATCAGATGATATTGCCAAAATTGCTTTGGATTGGAATCCTCAAGGGCACAGAAGACCTGGCCGCCTAAAAACAACTTGGTAAAGAAATATCAGGAGAGAATGTAGCAAATAAACAAATCCTGGAATGAAGTAAAGTTATCAGCCAGAAACCGAAGCTCATGGAGAGATATGATTGACTCCCTATGTTCCTAAAGTGAACCATTTATTTATTTTTTTTTTTTTATACAAGTGAAATTATTGTATTGTATCTTAATTTACTTCTTGCTTTAAAATAATGAATAAAGGACAAAAAAATGTCCGCGTTAAAATACACATACACGTGTGTAGTATAGTCAATAGGTCATATTTCATACCGGTTTAAAATTCTAGGCCCCTTTAAGGTGTGAACTTGCCTTTCAAAAGGGGTAAAATATTTTTAAATTGGCTTTTGTAGAAATCATTTCTTAGCAAACCTAATTTTGAATATAGAATAATATAAACTAAAGATTTATGTATGTATATCCTACCTTAGATTAAATAGTTCAGTTCGGTTATCCTGAATGTGTTTTCCTGCAAAAATAAATTAATAATTCATTATTACCAGTATATTTTCTATGTAAGTTAAACGATATTATTAAGTTTAAAATATTATATATAATTTAAATTAAGTTTAAATAATGTATGTAAAATATTATATAAAAAGCATTACATATAAAATATTATATATAAAGTATTGTTCTAAAACGTTGTCGAATACCACGTTTTGATCGATGCTATAAAGCTTTGTTTACACTGGACTCCAAAGCAATTATCTTTGCAATAAGTTCCAAAAGTGTTAGCGATCAAACACTAGGTGCCACCCTGATGCGTTGCAAAGCATGACCGCTGTGTACCCTGAATGCCATTTTTAACGGTGGTAATAACACCTCAACGAAATGTTAGCTTACATTTCTTGACCCTTTTTATGTCATGGACAACTTCTGTACAAGTATGATCCTCCTAATAAAACTTCCCTAAAAAACATTCATAAAGATCTTTAAGCTTTTTATGATGTTCTTTATTGGGAAACAAATCATTTCTTTCTCTTTCTTACATTTAATATTTTTCAATATCTTTATTAATATTTTCTAGGTTTTGATATTTCCCTTTTTGTCATAATCTTCTGCTTCATTGATTTTATATTAGACGCATATGGGTGTGAATGTGTTACAATGTATGAGAGAAGTAAAAAAAAAATGAAATATATACATTTCTAATATTTTGTGGAAATTTTCTTAAATCCCTTAACAGAAGAAAACGTTAAGGAAAGAAGACGACAACAAATCACACATACGCACCCTCATCACACAAGGCTACAAGGCTGTGACAATATTTCACTTTATGATGAATGATGGGTCCGGAGAGACAAAAAGGGATGAAAACTCAATAACATTTGTGATGACAGCTCAACATTCGACACCACCATGCCTTTGCATTAAATTCAATGTCATTTCATGGCTACATTTCTGTCATCATCACCAGCAGCATCATCAGCATCGTCATTAGTAGAATGCTGCTCATGTCCTTCCACAATATTTGTTGTTGCTGTTAATTTTTTGTGTCTTATTTTTTTGTGGTTAGTAGGTTATGTTTTCCTGTATTTTTCTTTTCCTTTTAATTTCCCTTTCCATAGAAGAGGAAACAAAACAACAAAGTAAATTATGTGAAATGTGTCATCTGTTTTAAGGGATCCTCCATGAAAAAGGTCCTAATATTTAATGTTTCTATTAATCCTTGTAAAGAGTAGTTCGAAATGGAAATACTATGGGAAACCCTTTTTAGTTGAATGAAGCTATGGAATTTTTTGTTTGCAAGCTGTAATTCTAATTTAATTGCCCAACTTATGAATTATGAAAAATAAGGGTCAAATCATGTATTCCTTTGTGGTATAAGAATGGTTTTTGATGGAAACGTTGATAACGTTATGCGCTACACAACAAAATGAGGACGGGTAGGCTGATGTAACTCATTACAATATTAGTCATATTTCACTCAACCTTAAGGCTAAAGAGGGTATACCAACCTTATTATGTCTGGAAAATTGTCATATTCAAATAATGGTTTTCACCCTTCGCCCTTATCTCATGATTAGGGCTTCCACAAATGAATCTGCTTAAAGTCTTTTATCCATTCCCGAAAGTCTTGACATTAAGGAAGAGATAAACAATGTGAAAAAGGCAAAATAAAATAAAATAGAATAAAATAAAATAAATATAAAACATAAAATATAAATAACAAAATATGAAATATAAAATCTAAACTATAAAATCTAAAATATAAAATTTTAAATATAAAATGTAAAATATAAAACACTAGCAAAATGCCCGCTACTTCGTATGCGGAAAGGGAAGAATATACAAATAAACAATATTTAATATTTGAATACTAAAAATTTTGATGTACCAATTCCTATTTAAATTGATGTTTAATTTCATTTAAATACCGTTCGTACACCTTTAGTTCGAATTTCCAAAAAAATAAATACCTTATCGCATCCTACACGTCAACATTTTAAATTGCAGTTCACGTTTCACTACAACGGTATGGGTAGTTTAAAAATTGTATCGACGTTTTCTAATCGAAGAAGTTGTAATTTCGCAATTTGTGATATCAAAATGTATTTCCGTATTTCCAACACCAGCTCAATATCTGAACACTAACACAGAACCTAATACAAAAATTCTAAATTCCAGCTATAACCCTTTATGCAACACCAAAACGGTACCAAATTTAGTACTTAAAATAGGTAATAGTTTTAAAAATTACATCCCTATATCAAAAACGTAGGTGGGGTGACGTAGGGGATGGAAGATACCAAGCAACAGTCCTGAACGGTTTTAATATGGCAAAGCCCAGGATTTATCTTGGTCCCTCTTTCATCTCAAGTGGACACTGACCTCCCCGTGGTGTCACCTGGGAAACTGCCTTTAACACCTGTTAAAGGTAGTGAGCTAACATGTGCCGCGCGTTCTCCCATAAGAACGTTAAAAACTTGGGTTTGGGCGTCGGGTTAGTAACCCTCCCCTAGAAAAAACAGCATACTATGAAAAAACGAATGAAAAGAAAAACAACTCCCTCTAAAGTTGACGAACCCCGCAAACGTTTAAGGACCATGATCTGCGAATCTGCACCTGGAATGTTCGCACTCTTTATAGAGGAGGTGCATTCTTCGCATTGGCAAACGTACTTGAAAAGTACAAGGCCGATATTACTGCCATACAGGAAATACGATGGATTGGGAAAGGCGTCACAACAACACCTAAAGGTGACGCACTGTATTATAGCTGCCATGACGTAAAGCATGAGTTTGGTTGTGGATTTGTAGTTAGTCGGAGACTAAAACATCTGGTATCCAGCTTCGCTCCAGTGAATGAAAGACTTGCTGCAATTCGAATAAAAGCTAAATTCTTCAACATCAGCTTTATTTGCGCTCATGCTCCCACTGAAGAAAAGGACGAACAGACCAAAGATATATTTTACGAGCGCTTAGAAGAAACATATGACAGTTGCCCTGCCCATGACATTAAAATCATTCTAGGCGATTTTAATGCCAAAATTGGAAAGGAGAATATCTTTGGCCCAACAGTCGGGAAATTCAGCCTCCACAGTGAAACATCTGACAATGGTATGAGGCTGATAGACTTTGCAGCTGCAAAAAACACGGTAGTTAGCAGTACCAGATTTAATCATCTCGATATATATAAGGGCACCTGGCTCTCTCCAGATCAGAAAACAAGAAATCAAATTGATCATGTTGTGATAGATGGAAGACATTCATCGAGCGTGTTGGATGTACGATCGTTCCGAGGCGCAAACATTTATTCGGACCACTACCTTGTTGCAGCAAAGGTTCGCACCATTGACCAGATATTTACCCTGCGGCAAATCCTGGAGAAGACTCAAGAGATGCAGATCGACACCTACCACCTTTTTGTCGATTATAAAGCAGCCTTCGACAGCCCGCTGCGTTCAAAGGTATTCCAAGCCATGTCTGAATTTGGTATCCCCGCAAAGCTCATCCGTCTTTGCAAAATGACTTTAACTGACACGAGGTCCTCAGTTAAAATAGGAAAGAACCTCTCCGAAGAGTTTGATACCAAAAGAGGTTTCAGACAAGGAGACAGCCTTTCGTGTGATCTCTTTAACATCCTGCTAGAAAAGGTTATACGAGAGGCAAACGTCAAAAGAAGTGGCACAATCTACACCAATAGCCACATGTAACTTGCTTATGCTGATGATATAGACATCATAGGCCGATCAGTAAAAGAAGTAACTGATACCTTTATGAAGGTCGAAGGAGAATCTGCTAAAGTGGGTCTGGCGGTAAACGGCGAGAAGACCAAGTTGATGGTGTCGACGCGCAATGCGTCCATAGAGATCGGGCCAACTATTGACGTTGGTTCCTATAATATTGAGGTAGTAAAAGACTTCGTCTACCTCGGCACCTCCGTAAACACAACAAACGACATCAGTTGTGAAATAAAAAGAAGAATTGTGTTGGCCAACAGATGCTACTTTGGCTTAAGTAAGCGCTTTAAAAACAAAGCCACAACTCGTCAAACAAAAACAAGTAAGAACAGACTATAGTCGGACGGGGCCGACCATGTGATACCCTATACCACTATCCCTGTGCACTAGCTTTCCGGGCTAGCTGTTATAAGATGTGCATTAGAAATTTTACCAATTTTCACACAAAAGTTTTGATCAATTTAACCCGCTAAATATTATCCGATCATACCGTTGACTTGCACGCTACTTCTTCATCTCAAACCAAAACTACGTTTAAAATTTCGCGCCGATCGGACTATTATTGCGACCTACAGAGCGGCTACAAAATCGAGCAAAAATTTTGTTTTTGGTCCATTTCATCCCTTTAACATTTCACGATCATCGCCAAAAACTAATCAGTTCTATTCTGGTCCAAACCCGACCTCCATACTAAATTTCGTGACAATCGGTCCATAATTGCGGCCTCTAGCTTGATTACAATTTTTAATGGACGGACAGACGGACGGACGGACGGACGGACACACATCGCTAAATCGCTTTATCTCGTCGAGATATGAAGTTTGGTATACCACATGAGGGGTCTACGACGAATATTTCGCGGCGTTACATGAATTTTTGGGAAAACAAACTTATTATACCCTTTTCCACATTGTGGTATAGGGTATAATAACGCTTTACAAAACACTGATATTACCCGTGCTGATGTATGGTTCCGAAGCCTGGGTACTTGCGCAAGCAGATAAGGCAGTGCTTGGCGTGTTTGAGACATCAATATAGTTAAACGTATCGAGATGCAGCGATTGTATTGGCTAGACCGTATAATAAGAATGAGCAATGATGAACCCGCTAAAAAGGAGTATAAATTCGAGCCACATGGCGGTGCACGCAGAATTGGCAGGCCAAAGAATAGATGGCGCAATCAAGTGGATGAAGAGATGACAAGGCGCGGTATTCCAAAAAGCGAAGCACTAAACAGAGAGAATTGGAGATATTTTCTTAGTTCGGTCTATAGAACAAATGTTCTGTAATGGGCCAGCTAAGTGAGTAAGTAAGTAAGAGATAAGACCACCCTAATATGTATGTATAAATGTTGCCGTCGACCCTACATATCCACGTCCAAATTCACCATCGATTTGATGTTTTTGATACACCAAACACGCTATGTATGTCCAATTTCAATGAAACGGAACTGGGTCTAAAAATTAATATACCAAATTATATTGAAATCGGTTCAGAGTTGTATATAGCTTCCATATATATCTTCGGCCTATTTCATGCATTTGATGCACCAAACACGCTATGTACTCTTATGTCCAATTTCAATGAAACGGAATTTGGTCTAGAAATAAATTAGCTAAATTATATTGAAATCAATATGAAATAGGCAATGGGAAGAAGTAACCCTACAGGATCAAACTAAAAAAATTGTCTTTTATCCATTCACATCCGATGCCTGATGAGCGAAACGATAGTAGCATACTGGTTGGGTGTGCGGGACTCCGCTCGATTAATTTAATTAATTCAAAACTTTCATAAATAATGTCCTTCGTCCTAATAAGACAAAAGTAAATAAACAAGTAACAAGTAAAAAAGTATCAGTCAGCTTTGCTGACAGAGATATACCCTCAGCCTGTGTATATTGAAACAATTTTTTCTCAAAAAACGTATGTATTTAGGGGGTTCTAAAAATTTTGGATGTATGAACCCACAAAAATGTTGATTAGGATTAAAGATCAAAAGTATTGCGGAGGAGATACGTAAAGGAATGGATCAACATTGACCATTATGGAAGTGGATATCCAGCCACTACATATGGTGCCATAGGGCGTTTTTACATCCTTCGGGCTGTTTGCTCAAGAAGTATGGATTTGCCCCTGAAAAAATTTTTACCATCGTAATTGAGGCAGCGAATGCAAGTTGCTTCAACAAAAATCAATGTGATTCGATTGCAGGTCGTAAAGTGAACTTATCCGAAATTTTGTATTGGAGTTACCGAATGGAGTGGACAAATATATTCCATATTTGAACATGATCTATATCTGGTAAATATATTATAGGATGTGTAATGTATGGACCAATTCGGCCACTCCCTTCAAGAGTTACCGTACGAACAATTTTTCCGAACATTTTTGAACTTTTGTGGGGGAGGTACCTGAAGGAGTGGACCGATATGGCTTATCTTCGAACTTAAACTATGTTTGGACAAAATACTACTAAGGCCAAATCTTGGACCGAATCGGCAGATCCATTCGAGAGTTATCTTGCGCTCCAACCATCTCACACGGTGTCAAAGGGTTTTTTTTTTTGGCAACTTTGGGGCTATTTTCTCAGGAAGTGTGGACTTGCCCCTGATGAACTTGTACCGTCGTATAGGGGGCAGCGAATACAAGTTGCTAAAACAAAAATCAAAGCGATTCGAGAGCAGGTCCTAAACTGAACTTATCCCAAATTTTGTGTGCGAGGTACCCGAAGGAGTAGACCGATTGAGTCCATATTGAAAACTCATCTAAGTCTGGTAGACATTTCACGATTTTCAAAGTATGTACCAAATCGGTTACTCCCTTCAAGAGTTATCGTACGTACAAATTTTCCGAACATTTTCGAACTTTTGTGGGGGAGGTACCGGAAGGAGTGGACCGATATAACCCATCTTCGAACTTAAACTAAGTTTGGACAAAATATTACGAAAGCCAAATTTTGGGTCGAATCGATTGATCCGTTCGAGAGTTATCGTGCGCTCCAGCCAGCCAGACAGACAGACAGACGGACGGACATTGCTCAATCGACTACAAATTGTCTGAAACACATTTCGTCCAAACATACTTGGGGTCTAAAACCATTATTTCGATGAGGCACATTTTGCCCATATGAATGTGTATATACCCTCGTTAGCATAAATGCTGAGGGTATAAAAAATTGCCGACAGATATATAGTGAAACTTTCACCTACGGACAGATCGAATGTATTTAAGGTCTCTTCAGAATTTTGTGGCCCTTTTTGAACATTTGAACTTGCCGACAAAAATGTGGATTAGGAATTAACTGCACTAAGACACAAATGTTGAACTTTTGTGGGGGAGGCACCCTTAGGGCGGACCGATATGGGCCATTTTAGGAGTTAAACAAAATTTTGGCAAAATATTAGAAGATCCAAAGTCTGGACCAAATTGGTTGCCCCATTCATCGTCCTAGCATTTTATTGGCATCTGACCTGATCTATATCTGGTAGATATATTACGATGTGCAAAGTATGGATTACACCGGTGACTCCCTTCAAGAGTTATCGTGCGCACAATTTTTCGGAAATTTTTTTTAACTTTTTTGGGGGAGGTACCTGAAGGAGTGGACCGATATGGCTTATCTTCGCATTTAAACTATGTTTTGGAGCGAAACGGCAGATCCGTTCTAGAGTTATCTTGCGCTCCATCCACTACACACGGTGTCATAGGGGCTTTTTGCATTCTTCAGACTATTTTCTCAGGAAGTATGGACTTGCGCCAGATAAAACTTGTACCGTCGTATCGGGGGACGGTGAATACAAGATGTTACAACAAAAACCGAAGCGATACGAGAACTGGTATTAAACTGAACTTTTCCGAAATTTTGTGTGGGAGATATCCGAAGGAGTGGACTCATTGAGTCCTTATTGGAACCTCGTCTAAGTCTGGTAAAAATTTCACGCTATGCTAAATATGGACCACATCGGTTGCTTCCCTCAAGAGTTATCGTGCGCACAAATTTTCCGAACATTTTCGAACTTTTGTGGGGGAGGTACGGGAAGGAGTGGACCGATCGAACTTAAACTAAGTTTGCACAAAATATTACGAAAGCCAAATTTTGGACCCAATCGGCTCATTCGTTCGAGAGTTATCGTGCGCACCAGCCAGTCAGACAGACAGACGGACGGACATTGCTAAATCGACTTCAAATTATCTGAAACACGTTTCGTCCAAACATACTTGGGGTCTAAAACCATTATTTCGATGAGGCACATTTTGCCCGTATGAATGTGTATATACCCTCGTTAGTATAAATGCTGAGGGTATAAAAATGCACAGCAGAGCCCGGCTGCCCTGGCTGAGGTTTGAACCTGCGACTCTCCAACAAACAGACAATGTTGCTAAGGTCTTATCGTCCTAAGCCACTGCCAATCTATCAAGCTTCCGAACTTGATTCTATAACTTCAAACAAGTAATTACATATTTTTTTGGATCACATTTTAAATATTCATTGGCAACTTTTGAGATCCATAAAGTATCGCCAATTGAATGAACAATGCGCATTTCTAGTTGAAAAAAAAACACAATGGGAAATATCATATCATCGTATGTATGTGCATACAAACATACATATTTCCTAGAATTCCCCCAAAAAGGTACAAATGCTCCCCTGTTCATTTAATTAGTTTGTAATTTAATTTCAGAGAAATACCTCTGAGAGTTACACTTCAATAAACCTAAAAACCAACAATTTTTTTCCGAAGTGTCTTTATTGACATGGACTGTTCATATGGGGGGAATGGGTAGTTACGACCATTCGTAAAAGTTCCATCTTCATTATCCGCTTATCAATCACAATGTTGTGTTCTTTTGTTTCGTTAAGGATATCAGATTTTGTGTTGTTTTTTCATTTACTTTTTTTTCCTCTACACATATTCGAGTATGTTTCCCACTTTTCAAATAAAGATTAAAAGTTTTTGTGTCTCTGAATGGGGTGGCTGGTATGTACCAGTGAGGATGAGGTATCCAGTGCTTAAATTGGATGAAGGTAAGCGTAGATATTTTTTGTTTTTTTTGTTTTTTGAAGAATTCACTTTCCCTAACACAGCGACAAACAAACAGAGTAAGGATTTCGCACTTGTTTGCCATTGTGTGTTGTATTTTCGATCAAATCTCTGACGATGTATCTCACAGCATGTGTGTCAGGAAACTTTTTTTGGTTCATTTTAGGGATTTTCTACAGTTTAAATCTTTAGCAAAGTAATGGAAACATTTTTAGCTTTATTGCCAAAAATGTTTCAGACAGAAGGTTCACAGAAGATCTTCTCATAATCAATAAATCTTCTCATAGAAACCCATAAGGTGTTCTCTAAGGAGTCCATAAAATGTTCTCAAAGAAGACCACTAAGTCCTACCATAAAATACCATTAGTTTTTCTTACGGAAGATCATTACATCTTCTCATAGAAAACCGTATAGTCTTCTAATATAAAACTATAAGAGCTTCTCATAGAAGACCAACAACTCTTTTCATAGAAGATCACAATGTCTTGCCATACAAGAGCATCAAGTCTCATCATAGAAAGCCAAAATCTCTTCTCATGGAAGACCATAAAGACTTCTCACAGAAGACTTAGAACTTCTCATAGAAGGTCATTAGGTCGGCGCACAGAATAATGCCCTCATTGTATTATTACCTCCCATCAGAAAAATACGAACTTAACTCTACCCCTTTGCATAGTTTTTCTACTTCTCGAAAAACATAAAATGCATAAAACTCATTACTTAAAAGCATAATGTTAATGGACTACATATTTTGCACATACACACAGAATGCAGGACATTTAAGCATATGTAGAAATCAGGATAAGTGGAGATACAGTATAATTTGCTTTTTGTATCTTCTCAGCTATGGTGTTATCTCAGGGCTTTTGCATTTCAATTGCAAATATGAAGAAGAAGAAAAAAAAACAGAAATGTGAAAATGATGTGAAGCTGTTAGCAAGCAAGGACAGCCAGCATACGCATAAATATGAATCAAGATTGCGTTATTTTATTGTTGTGATGGCGTTCCCTGTTGATGCAAAAACCATCATCTACTTATCCTTTTTTCAATTCTGTTGTAGTTGCTGCTGCCATAACAGTAGTGGAATAAAGGCGTAAAGGTAATTTGAAATTCTACTAGGAAAGTAGTTGTCTGGAAATGATTGCATAAAATAGGAAAATGAAAACAAATGTGTAAAGTAGTTAGATTATGTCAACCACATACATATTTGTACTAAATATATTTAAAATACAGTGGTGTGAAAAATAATAAGGACACTTCAATCCATAACCAAGATTACATTGAAAACTGACTAAAAAAGTGAAAATTACATTAGTTTATAAAATTTATTGTTTTCTTAAAATGTAAAGAAAAGTATTATAACAATATTTTGATTGCTTGTAACCATATTTTATTTATCTTTTATATTTTATGCGAATTGTCGTAGTTTGGTGTGTGAAAAATAATAAGGACACTTCATGACATCTTTCAATAAGGACCAAACTTGAAAGAAATGAACGCAGGTTTTTACTAAATAATGGTAGATAAAGTGTTTCAGTTCCATTAGTACTTTGTAGACGAGCTTTTGTTTTCTAAGACGGAAGCGCATCGTCTGGGCATCGAGTCGACCAAATTTTGGCACTTCTCTACTGGTATCGCGTCCTACGCAACCTGTATAAGTTGCTAAAGGTCGCCATAATTTGATGGACACTTTCTCCTGCTTGATTTTTTAACTTCATTCCACAACATTTTTCAATAGGGTTCAAATCAAGGGATTGTATGGGCCATTCTAACAACTTAACTTAATTATCCTGGAACACCTTTTTTTCATTTTGCCGTCATTTTTGGGTCATTAACCTGGCTGAAGACTCATTTGAGAGGCACACCCCCTTCAGCATACGGAAGAATTATATTTTTCAAAATTTCAATGTAATCTGGTGATTTCAAAAACACTTTGAATACTGTATAGAGACCCCACAGCATAGTATGAAAATGAGCCCCACACCATGCTGTTACCTCTGTCATATTTAGCCGCCTTTCAGAGTATATTTTGGGTTATATTATTGATTTTTCAATCTTGATAAACTCCTCTATCGGAACAAAAAAATATATTTGGTTTCATCAGACCAACGAATGGTACGCAATTTTTCTTAGACCAAGCGATGTGATTTCTAGCAACCTGTATTTTTTGCTGAATATTTTTATACCCTACACCACTACGTTGGAAGTGTATAATTTTTCGATTAAAATGATACTTTTCTGACACTGTGAGCTCTAATGTGGCCACCACAGAGTGTTTTAGGAGTTGTTGATGCGTCAAAATTAATATTTATGTAGTTTTTTATTTGTAAAGATGTGGTAAAAGGATATTTTTTAATCATCGAATAATGCATTTATTATTACAGGTGCAATTTTTGGATTTCTGCTACGACTTTTATCTTTGAAGTTCACTTAGCTGCATCCTCCACCATTGTTTTTAAAGATTCTAAGCTTTTTCTGTAACTTTTCTGTATGAATTTCCTTCTTTATGAAACATTTAATGATTTCTCGAGTAGCGTAATAACAATGCGTATTTTTACCCATATTTGTAAAGAAAAACTAAAAAATACCGGTAAATTTAACATTTAATGAATAGAAATTAATTCATTTTAAACTTGTACTTACAGGAAAGAATCACAAAAAAATAATATAAATTTTTTTTACTAAAACGAAAAACTGTCCTTATTATTTTTCACAGCAGAAATCACGGATTTTATGAAAAATATTTGTTTTGTATAAAAACTAAACAGAAAGAAAACAAAATCGTAACGGGATTTCTTATTGCAATACATGTACATTTTCAAAAACAAATTTCCATCGCAAATTCTTCCATTTTACACATTTTAGGAGCGACCAAAAGTTGTGAATGTCACTGTCCTTATTATTTTTCACACCACTGTATATGTACATATGATAGTTCTTATTTTCAATTGATATCTTAAGATGACTATTTGTGTAGCGAGATTTGTACCGAATTTTATTAAAAACAAAAACAAATTTTTGTGCACATAAGTATTAGAAATGAGTAATTGTGTTTATACCCTCAGCCTTTAGGCTATGAAGGGTATATACACTTTCATACGGGCAAAATGTGCCTCATCGAAATAATGGTTTTAGACCCCAAGTATGTTTGGACGAAATGTGTTTCAGACAATTTGGAGTCGATTGAGCAATGTCCGTCCGTCTGTCTGTCTGTCTGGCTGGCTGGCTGGAGCGCACGATAACTCTCGAACGGATGAACCGATTCGGTTCAAGTTTTGGCTTTCGTAATATTTTGCCCAAACTTGGTTTAAGTTCGAAGATGAGCTATATCGGTCCACTCCTTCCGGTACCTCCCCCACAAAAATTCGAAAATGTTCGGAAAATTTGTGCGCACGATAACTCTTGAAGGGAGTAACCGATATGGTCCATACTTTGCCCATCGTGGAGCGTGTACCAGACTTAGATCAGGTTTTAATATGGACTCAATTGGTCCACTCCGTCGGGTACCTCCCACACAAAACTTTGGAAAAGTGCAGTTTAGGACCATCTCTCGAATCGCTTTGATTTTTGCTTTAGCAACTTTTATTCACTGCCCTCCATACGACGGTACAAGTTTCATCAGGGGCAAGCCCATACTTCCTGAGAAAATAGCCTGAAAGTTGCAAAAAACTCCTATGACACCGTGTGAGGTGGTTGGAGCGCAAGATAACTCTCGAACGGATCTGCCGGTTCGGTCCAAAATTTGGCCTTAGTAATATTTTGTCCAAACATAGTTTAAGTTTTAAGATAAGCCATATCGGTCCACTCCTTCAGGTACCTCCCCCACAAGAGTTCAAAAATGTTCGGAAAAATTGTTCGTACGGTAACTTTTGAAGGGACTGGCCGAATTGGTCCATACTTTACACATCCTAATATATCTACCAGATATAGATCAGGTGCAAATATGGACTATATTTGTCCACTCCATCCGGTACCTCCCACACAAAAATTCGGATAAGTTCACTTTAAGACCTGATATCGAATCACTTTGATTTTGGTTGAAGCAACTTGCAGTCGCTGCCTCAATTACGATGGTAAAGGTTTTTTAGGGGCAAGTCTATACTTCTTGAGCAAACAGCCCGAAGAGTGTAAAAACCCCCTATTGCACCATATGTTGTGGCTGGAGATCCACTTCCATAACGGTCAATGTCGATCCCTTCTTTTTAGTATCTCCTCTTTCGATCTTTAATCCTAATCAACATTTTTGTCGGTTCAAATCCCCAAAATTTTTAAACCCCCCACTAAATACATACGTATTTTGGGAAAAAATTGTTTCAATATACACAGGCTGAGGGTATATCTCTGTCGGCAAAGCCGACTGATACTTTTTTACTTGTTTTATATAACATTTCTTCAAAACAAAAACTACCACCTGTGAATATCAAAACACACAAACAAACAAGCAGTTGTGCTCTTCTTTCGAACCTGCAACGATAACGTGCACTAAGTATTTTATAAGATGTAATAAAACCATATCAAAGGGAAACAACACATTTCAAATTCTGTTATTTCCTAAATATTACCTTAATAATCTCAGACTAAGGATCTTGTAAAATAACAACGGAATTATCTTATTATTAAAGATATAACGTCATCTTTGCTCAAACCGCAAGTTGTTATCCCCTTCAAAACTTTTTCGCAATGCAACTCAAACCCAGTTGTTCAATAAATAGCAATTGTCTACTTTGGCATAGTTATGTAACTAGTTACTCATTGATCCTAGTTACTTTACACCCACCAAGTAAAAAGTATCAGTCGGCTTTACCGGCAGAGATATACCCTCAGCCTGTGTGGATTGAAATACCTTTTTTAAAATAGGATTAAAGCTCAAAAATTTTCGGGGATATCGATAGATGGGGCTTTTTTATCACACTAGCCTGTGAAAAACATAATATAGCTATATTCGGTAATATATTCGGTTCGAGCCCTCCAGCCAGTACATATGGTGCAATAGGGGTTTCTTACAACTTTCGGGCTGTTTCCTCAAGAAGTATGGACTTGCCGCAGAAAAAAACTTTTACTGCCGTAATTGAGGCAGCGAATGCAAGTTGCTTCAACAAAAACACTGTGCAACACGAAAATTATTAACCATATTCTGAGAAGACACGTGTCTCGCCGTTTTTCCCTATCTCATCAACTTTCGAGGTTATAGGCCTCAAAAGGTTTGAGGCTTTGATCTTTTCATATCATTTAGTCAGGACTATATCTTCCAAATCGTTAGGAAATTTGAATTTATCTCGGAGGCAAAGTTGTAGCTCTTGTCATAAAGAACAAAAATTGTGAACACATATATGGTTGAATGTTTTCTTGAATTTTGAACGGTTTAATATCTATGGAGCAGAAGCCGATAAAAGAGGATAAAAATCGCAATTGTTTTGCTATTTTGACCATTAAGACCTGTTCCTTCAGGGTTCGTATATTCTAGAAAGATGTTCATTGAGATCTGAGGTATATTTTTGTAGTGGCTTGTTTGCTTCAAATTTGATCGGTTTGAAAGCTGTATAACAAAACTTGAGAAAACATTTCAAAAGAAATTTGACCATGGCGATTTTGACCTTGCAGATGAAGTTTGATGGGTTATATGTATTCACAAGTTTTGTTCTTTAAGGCAAGAGCTACAACTTTGCCTCCGAGATTAATTCAAATTTCCTAACGGTTTGGAAGATATAGTCCTGACTAAATGACGCTTGTTACATCAAAGCCTCAAACCTTCGGAGGCCTATAACCGCGAAAGTTGATGAGATAGGGAAAAACGGCGAGACACGTGTCTTATCATTTTTGGTGTTCTATCGCACAGTGGAGTCAGAATATGGTTAATAAAACATGACTCAAAAAATTACACACAGTGAAATCAAAGTGATTCGAGAGCAGGTCTTAAAGTGAATTTATCCAAAATTTTGTGTGGGAGGTACCCGAAGGAGTGGACAAATATAGTCCATATTCGAACCTGATCTATATCTGGTAGATATTCTAGGATGTGTAAAGTATGGACCAAATCGGTCACTCCCATCAAGTGTTATCGTGTGCACAATTTTTATGAACATTTTTGAACATTTGTGGGGGAGGTACCTGAAGGAATGCACCGATATGGCTTATCTTCGAACTTAAACTAAGTTTGCACAAAATATTACAAAGACCAAATTATGGACCGAATCGAGAGTTATCTTGCGCTTCAACCACTACGCACGGTGTCATAGGGTTTTTTTGTAACTTTCAGGCTATTTTCTCAGGAAGTATGGACTTGCCCCTGATGAAGCTTATACCGTTATATGGGGGGGGGGGCAGTGAATGCAAGTTGGTACAACAAAAATAAAAGCGATTAGTGAACAGGTCCTAGACTGAACTTTTGCGAAATTTTGTGTAGGTGGTACCCGAAGGAAGGGATCGATTGAGTCCATATTGGAACCTCATCTAAGTCTGGTAGACATTTCACGATTAGCAAAGTATGGAGCACATCGGTTACTTCCTTCAAGAGTTGTCGTGCGCACAAATTTTCCGAACATTTCCGAACTTTTGTGGGGGAGGTACAGGATGGAGTGGACCGATATAACCCATCTTCGAACTTAAACTAAGTTTGGACAAAATATTGCGAAAGCCAAATTTTGAACCGAATAGGCTCATCCGTTCGAGAGTTATCGTGCGCTCCAGCCAGCCGGACGGGCATTTCTCAATCGACTACAAATTGTCTGAAACACATTTCGTCCAAACACACTTGGGGTCTAAAACCATTATTTCGATGAGGCACATTTTGCCCGTAAGAAAGTGTATATACGCTCGTTAGCATAAATGCTGAGGGTATAATAAGTTTGAAAGAAATTTTTGAAAAAGTTTTAGAGTAATCTTGCACAATATCCGGTAGGGTTTTGAAGCCATTATCTTAGGAAGTATTGATGAAAGGCCTGGGTACATAAGCTGCCTTGCCTGATTGCCTTGCTTTCTTGCTTCATTTCCGACATAATAAAAATAAAAGAATAAAGAAGGCCGAGCCAATTTCGAACTTGGTTTCCCTTTTCTTCTTTATTCTTTTATTTTTGTTATGTCAGAAATGAAGCAGAAATGCAAGGCAACCAGGCGAGGCAGCATATGTACCCAGGCCTTTGCTCCGGAACAAAATGTACCATTGTAAATGAGGCCGCTCCAACAATCTGCTGAAAAAGAGTCAAAACGATGCGAGAGGAGTTCCTAAACTTCACTTTATCCGAATTTTGTGTGGGAGGTACCCGAAGGAGTGGACCGATATAGTCTACATTTCCATCCCATACTGGACTGGATGAAATAATACGATGCGCAAAGCCTGCATCAATCAAAAACTACCTGCGAGGATTATCTTGCGGATTTGCCATTTTGGTGCCGTCAGGTTTTCTTGGAGCTTTTAGGCCAATATCTCAGGAATTATTGACTTACTCCGGCAAAAAATTGTACCGTCGTAAAACGAGCCACAAAAAAACTTACTGAAAAAAATTTCGTAACGATCCGTGAGGAGCTCTAAACTTCACTTTATCCGAATTTTGTGTGGGAGGTACTCGAAGAAGTGGACCGATACAATCCATATTCCAACCTGATACATGAGCGGAAGAAATAATACGATGTGCAAAGCCTGCACCAATCAGAAATTCCCTCCGAGGATTATCTTGCGGGTTTGCCATTTTGGTTGGTGCCGTCAGGGTTTCTTGGAGCTTCTAGGCCAATACCTCAGGAAGTATGGACTTCCGCAAGAAAAAAATTGTACCGTCATAAAGGGAACCGCAAGGAAAACTTACTGAAAAAAATTGCAAAACCATCCGAGAGGAGCCCTTAAACTTCACTTTATTCGAATTTTGTGTGGGAGGTACCCGAAGGAGTGAACAAATATAGATATATTAGGACGTGAAAAGTATGGACCAAATCGGTCACTTCATTCAAGAGTTATTGTGCGCACAATTTTACCGACCATTTTGAACTTTCGTATGGGAGGTACACAGAAAAAAATATTTCAAGAATTTTTACATATTTTCGTTCGTGATGTAGTTTTTATACCCTACACCACTATGTGGGGAGGGTATTATAAGTTGGTTTTGGCCAAAAAGTTTGTAACGCATCGAAATAATGGTCGTAGACCCATACTTATATATACCAAAATGAATGTCTCGCCAAGCTGAGTCGATCTGGCTATGTGTGTCCGTCCGTCAGTCCGTCCGTCCGTCCGTCCGTCCGTCTGTCCGTCTGTCCGTCTGTCCATCTAAACCTTGTAATCACGCTACAGGTCGCAATTTTGATCGGATCGTCACGAAATTTTGGATATTGATGGGGGTCCCGGAGGGGAAGAAGCCTATTGATTTTGGTTATGGTCGGATAATATTTAGGGGTCGGAAAGGGCAAAACGCTTAGGTGGATAAAAAGACAACGTTTTTCTCCGAAGCGAATATCTCAGCTTCTATATGGGGTATACCAAAAGCAAAACCTAACAATGAAAGTAGAAAATATAACCTTTCTAATGATGTAAAGTTGGTGCTCGTAGGTGATCAAACAACGAAGATATCACAATACTAGCAAATAAAACCCCAATTTTCATTTTTGCGATTTTAATTATATTGGCGAATATAACAGCTTTGGTTGCAAAGCAAAGCCTGGCTATGAAAGTAGAAGATCCCATCTTTACAATGATGTAAACCATGTCGACGTAGGTGACCAAATAACGGAGATATCGCAATAGTCGGTAATACATCCCATTTTTTCACTTTTTTGGAAATCACGCTACAGGTCTCAATTTTGATCGAATCGTCACGAAATTTCGAGGGTTAATGGGGGTCTCACAGAGGATGAAGCCTATTGATTTTGGTGATGGTCGGATAATATTTAGGGGTCGGAATGGGCAAAAAACTTATTTGGAGAAAAGTCAACATTTTATTTCAAAGCCAATGTCTCTGTTTCTTTAAGAGGTATATCAAAAGCAAAACCTCGCAATCAAAGTAGAAAATATCACCTTTACAATGGTGTAAAGTAGGTTGTCGTAGGTGGTCAAATAGCAGAGATATGCCAATAGTCGTTAATGCATCCCATTTTCCGATTTTTTTGTAATCACGCTACAGGTCGAAATTTTGATCGGATCGTCACGAAATTTTGGGGGTTAAAGGGGGTCCCAAAGAGAAAGAAGCCTATTGATTTTGATGATGGTCGGATAATGTGCAGGGGTCGGAATGGGTAAACACTTATTTGGAGAAAGGTCAACGTTTTATTTCAAAGCCAATATCCCTGTTTCTTTAAGAGGTATATCAAAAGCAAAACCTCGCAATCAAAGTAGAAAATATCACCTTTACAATGGTGTAAAGTAGGTTGTCGTACCTGCTCAAACAACAGAGATATCGCAATAGTCGGTAATGCATCCCATTTTCCGATTTTTTTGTAATCACGCTACAGGTCGAAATTTTGATCGGATCGTCACGAAGTTTTTGGAATTTTATGCGGGTCTCACAGAGGAAGAAGTCTATTTATTTTGATGATGGTCGGATAATCGTTTTTTTTTCTTATGCGAATATTTCCGCTTCTAGTAGGAGTATTCCAAAAGGAAAGCCCGCCAATGGAAGAAGAAAAGATGTCCTTTATATTGACGTTGGCGTAAGTAGGCAAACAACCGAGATATCGCAAAATATATTATAAAATATAATATATCCAATTTTTCAATTTTTTGTAATCACGCTACAGGTTGGAATTTGGAAAGTCACGAATTTTTGGGGGTTGATGGGGGCCCCACAGAGTAAGATGCCTATTGATTGATTTGGTGATAGTCGAATAATATTTAGGGATCGGAATGGGGAAAAACTCATGTGGAGACAAATTCAAAATTTTATTCTTTGTGAATATAGTAGGGTTATTTCAACGGCAAGCCTGTCAATGGAAGAAGAAAATATTACCTATACATTGGTGTAAAGTAGGTTGGCGAAGGTGGTCAAACAAGGGATATACCACAATAGTCGGTAATGCATCCAATTCTTCCATTCTACAGGTCGAAATTTTGATCCGATAGTCACAAAATTTTGGTTGCTTATGGGGGTCCCAGAGAGAAAGAGGCATACTTTTTTGATTAAAGCATATGCACAGGGGTAGTGGTGTAGGGTATCACATGGTCGGCCCCGTCCCGACTATAGCCTTTGCTCACTTGTTTCATACTGTACAGGTACCTCACATAAGATACATGTACACTTTCTTATATCCATCCGAAAGCTACTATTTTTTCAAAAGTATGTAAGATTTTCATGAGATGCAAAATCACTTTCTTATTTTTCCCTATATTCTCTCGCATTTTCTCTCTTGTTTGATAAACGCTCTCTACTTTGTTCTCGTTTTCTTTTGTGTCGTCCCACCATCCAAAAACCACGACACGACCCCACCATCGTCTCACCCTCACATTGAGACTATCAACAAACCACACACCCACAACAACTATCACTGCCACCACACACCAAACAACTACCACTGCCGCAACAATATTTGTTAGTTAACTAACAAACCAAACAACTACATTGCGTTTGGTGTCGAAAAAAGCAAAGTCATTGGTCGAAGGAATATTTCGCATCTACAAATTTGAAATTTATTTAATATAAAGACAACATCTAATATCTCAACCTAGTGCTGATAGACTCAACATGTATGTACGTACATATGGTTCATATTGTCCTGCTATGCTCACAAGACGATGAATACAACTCAGTGGAAATCATTAGAAGAAACGGTAAATAACAATAATACAAAATTAAAGCATTAATAAAAAAGCAGTCAAATTTGGTTAGAGGGGAAGGGTGGTGAGTGGTGGTGTTGGTGGTGGTGTTGTTGTTAAGACAATAAAACAACAACCCAAAAAAATTTTTTTTTCAATCTCTCAGAAGAAACCAGTATTCTTGAAATGCAGAAATTTGAACTTTGGCAAGACTTTATGAACACTATTCCTATAATACAGTAAATTTTTTTTCTGTGTACCTGAAGGAGTAAACCGATATGGCTTATCTTTGAACTTAAACTAAATTTGGACAAAATATTACGAAGGCCAATTTTTGGACCGAATCGGCAGATCCGCCTGAGAGTTATCTTTCACTACAACCACTACACACGGTGTCATAGCGTTTTTTTCAACTTTCATGCCATTTTCTTAAGAAGTATGGACTTGCCCCTGATGGCACTTGTTCCGTATGTAGGGGGCAGTGAAAACAAAGCAGGTCATAAGCTGAACTTATCCGAAATGTTGTGTGGGACGTACCATCTAAGTCTGGTAGAAATTTCACGATGTGCAAATTATGGACCAAATCGGTTACTCCCTTCAAGAGTTATCGTGGGCACACATTTTCCGAACATTTTTGAACTTTTGTGGGGGAGGTACCGGAATGAGTGTTTACTCCCATATAATCCATCTTCGAACTTCAAATAAGTTTAGACAAAATATTACGAATCGGTTGATCCGTTCGAGAGTTATAGTGCGATCCATCGAGCCAGCCAGACAGACGGACGGACGGACATGGCTAAATCAATTCCAAATTGTCTGAAACGGATTTCGTTCAAACATACTTGTGGTTTAAAACCATTATTTCGATGCGGCACATTTTGCCCGTTTGAAAGTGTATATAACCTCGATATCATAAATGCTGAGGGTATAAACAAATATATGTGCATATAAGTATAAGAAACAAGTAGGTTATAAGATGTAATACAACCATGTCAAAGGGACACAACACATTCCAAATTCAGTTATTTCATAAATATTACCTTAATAATCTCAGGTTAAGGATCTTGTAAAATAACAACGGAATTATCTTATTATAGTTTAAAAATATAACGTCATCTTTGCTCAAACCGCAAGTTGTTATCCCTTTCGAAACTTTTTCACAGTGCAACTCAAAATAATACAACAAAATAGAAGAAAAAGAAAAACACACTCACATACACAAAACTGTCACTTTGTTTTGTGGTTTTCAGATTTTACTTTTAGGAATAAGACTGTCGCTATCCTAGTGTTTTCTGTAGATAAAAATTGTGTCAGAGACACACAACCGCATACTCACGCAAGCCCTCCTCCTAACTACAGCACAAATTAGGTGACAAATAGAATGACAAGCAAACTGAAGTTTTGGCATTGTGGGTGGCAGACTTTGTAATCTAATATGGCATGTTGTGATTTGTTGACAATAACACTAACAACAACCATTAGTTGCTGAAGTTGTTTCCTACATTGATTTTTACAATGTTCATCGCTATTTGTTTGGTGACAGAAGTACCAAGGACCATTAGTTTATAGAGTATCAGCTTTCGCTTTGGAAAAATAAAGCTATTATTAATTGTAACGGCCAGTGACACTATGTTGCATGCCCACATTGAATGAATGCTTGGCCTGATTCCCGGACAAGACAACTCACAACTTTCTGCAGTGGTCAAAAACTCACATCACAATGTGGCACGCAAATTGGCGGAAATAAAGAGATCCTAAATCATTGAGTTTTTGTCTTCGAAGATGTTCGTGAGAAATAGTTACAGTTTCTTTCTCAAAAAAGCATATTATTTTTGTTCCACGCCTGTTCCATCTGGCGTATAATTATTACAAAATACATTATGATTAAACTTATATTAAGTATACGTGGCATGGGTAAAGACCAAAAATCAAGTACATACGGGTTTTTCCGAGTGAAATCGGACACTTTTTCAAAATGCGATTTTTGATTTCCTTCATATTTTGCTGTCAGCAAAACATTTCAGTATATTTTCAGATTTTTTTAACATACGGTTCCAGAGATATCGCACCCTGAAAAAGTCGAATTCTTAAAAACTGTACGGAAAGAAATACTCATAATTTCTTTAATATTGGTCCAAATAGAAAAAAACCTTTTTTGGTATACTTTGTGTTTTTTTTTTTTATCAGCTACATAATTTAAATATAAAGAAATTTGCATAGTGGGACTTTTTAGTGCAACTTTCGCCACTAAATATTTAAAATCATCAGAACCAATCGCCAACGACGACGTTGAATGTCTCCCACCTAACCAAGGCGAGGTCATGACAGCAATTAATCGGCTGAAAAACAATAAAGCAGCAGGAGCTGATGGGCTGCCCGTCAAACTGTTCAAGACCGGTGGCGAAATGCTGATAGGGAGTATGCATCAGTTAATTACCGAAATTTGACAGGAAGAAAGCATACCCAACGATTGGAACCTCAAAGGAGACAAGACGGTGTGTACAAACTACAGAGGCATACGTCCGCTACCAATCGCATACAAAGTGCTGTCGAGCGTACTGTGTGAATGTTAAAAATCCATGGTCAATCCCTGGTCGAACGCTAACACATCGTGATAGCATTTTTATACCCTCAGCGTTTAATCTAACGAGGGTATATACACTTTCATACTGGTAAAATGTGCCACATCGAAATAATGGGTCTAAAAACCAAGTATGTTTGGACGAAATGTGTTTCAGACAATTTGGAATTGATTTAGCCATGTCCGTCCGTCTGTCTGTCTGGCTGGAGCGCACAATAACTCTCTCGCTATATCGGCCCACTCCTTCCGGTACCTCCCCCACAAAAGTTCGGAAATGTTCGGAAAATTTGTGCGCACGATAACTCTTGAAGGAAGTAACCGATTTGGTCCATACTTTGCACATCGTGAAATTTCTACCAGACTTAGATGAGGTTCCAATACGGTCCACTCCTTCGCGTACCTCCCACACAAAATTTCGAAAAAGTTCAGTTTAGGACCTGTTCACGAAATGCTTCGATAACGGTATAAGTTTCATCAGGGGCAAGTCCATACTTCCTAAGAAAATAGCCTGAAAGGTACAAAAAAGCAATATGACACCGTGTGTAGTGGTTGGAGCGTAAGACAACTCTCGAACGGATCTGGCGATTAGGTCCACAATTTTTTCTTCGTAATATTTTGTGCAAACTTAGTTTAAGTTCGAAGATAAGCCATATTGGTCCACTCCTTCAGGTACCTCCCCCACAAAAGTTAAAAAATGTTCGGAAAATTGTGCGCACGTTAACTCTTGATGGGAGTGATCGATTTGGTCCATACTTTAAACATCCTAAAATATCTATCAGATATAGATCAAGTTCGAATATGGACTATATTTGTCCACTTCTCCCACACAAAATTGTGGATAAATTTACTTTAAGACCTGCTCTCGAATCACTTTGATTTTTCTTGAAGCGACTTGCATTCGCTGCCTCAATTACGACAGTAAAAATTTTTTTCAGGGGCAAGTCTATAGTTCTTTAGAAAACAGCCCGAAAGGCGTAAAAGACCCCTATGGCACCACATGTAGTGGCTGGAGAGCTCGAACCGAATACTGGGTTCGTCCACACTTTGGATATTCTGATATTTCTTCGAATATTAGATGAAATTCGAAGGTGATGCTTATAGGTCCACACCTTCCGGTACCTCCCCCCAAAAAATTCGAAAATATTCGCTAAAATGGTACGTGCGATTTCTCATAGAGGCAGCAACCGATTTGGTCCAAACTTTGGATCTCTAACTATTGTCGAAACTTAGTTTATGTTCAAATTTGGGCCATATCTGTCCAATCCTTGTGGTACCACCCACATAAATGTTGAACATTTTTGTGTGGTTCGAGGATCCTTTGGACAGTTTTACCGAAGGTTTTCCTAGTTGCCCTGTTTACAGCGATATTATGTTTTTCGTAGGCTAGTGTGATAAAAAAAGCCCTATATATCTATATCCGCGCAAATTTTTGAACTTTAATCCTATCTATACTTTTGTCGTTTTTTTTTTTTTTTTTTTTTTTTTTTGAAAAAAAAGCATTTCATTCCACACAGGCTGAGGGTATATCTCTGTCGGCAAAGCCGACTGATACTTTTTTTCTTGTTTTTATTAATTTTTCGCTTGAGTTGAGCTGGATGTTCGAAGATTTTTCGCAAGTCAAAAATAAAAGCCGAAGATTGGAGTCCACACAACCAGCCTTTGGAAGTTATGAGTTTGGCTTCGAACGCTAACACAATTGTGATAAAAATTTTCTACTTAAATGCATTTTAAGCCATGTGGTTTTATTTTTTATTTCGAATTGTAAAGCATATCTGAAGTAATTTTTTTTAATAAATAATTAAATCTTAAATTTTCACAAAACGCCAATAAATCAGGTATCGCCAATAAAGCCACCACACCACATTTTGACAACTTTTGGTCGTTATTTTGTTCAAACAATTTTTGCCATAATCGTTTATTTTCCTCACAATGTGTGTGTGGAGTAATCTCTTGATATTAAAATTAACACATACTCGTAAAAAATGAGAGCAGTGACACACATACTGCTATACTGCATTTGCATATATATTTCCCATAAGAGAGTAAATCTAGATTGTTTTATTTATATTACTTCCATATTTTATTTAAGTAACAAACACACAGACTCTCACACATACAATATGATTCCCATGCTGCATAAAACTTTGTCAATTAACTTGAGATTTTGTGGTTGTTTATTTGTTGAACATTTGCTGTAAGAACCCCTTAAAAAGTTAAATATGGCAATATCAATTTACAAACAAAAAAACGTAATCTTAAGGACATTATAAAAAAATTATGTTGAAAATTTTAGTAACATACTTACACTGTGACACAATATGGAAGTGAAAATCTGGGGCATACATTATTCCTTTTGAGGAAGAAAGCCCTTGGTGAGTATATTAAGAATCCCGAAGGTCAGATCCGCCGTGAGTCGAACTTCCGAGTTATGGCGTGATGAAGTTTCTGCTGAAGACCCTGTAAGGCATGTGAAATTAGCGTTATATCATTGTTAACTGTTGTTTTACCTTACTTATGAGATGACATGTCTTCAGTCAAATCGCACCCACAATTGTCTGAGCAACATTTTTTGCAAAACATTTCGAAGCTGAAAAACGTCATCTTGTGGTACTTTTGTAGCAGTTCTTAAAATAAGGGACAAAAAAAAGATATAACGCTAATTTCACATGCCTTACAGGGTCTTCAGCAGAAACTTCATCACGCCATAACTCGGAAGTTCGACTCACGGCGGATCTGTCCGTCGGGATTCTTAATATACTCACCAAGGGCTGTCTTCCCCAAAAGGAATTATCTCTGCCCCAAAATTTCGGTTCACAATGTTATTGAGGAGGCTATAATAGAGGAATTCGTCATGGAATTGAACTGAGAATATATATTAAAGTCGCGCTCTTGAGACTCTGACTATGGTAGAAAAAATAAAGCCCTGTTTACATCACCACCCGCCTTAACGTTCTCTTTCTTCATTAGACACGGCGTCAAGTAGTGACTAGTTGGCACGGAGTTTGCCTTTTTTTCGTATGTTGCCTTTCATGGGCTCTATCTCACAACTTGGCGCTCAACTTGTATAGTTAAGTCATAGCTACCTGCGAGTAGTGAGTTCAAAAGAATCAAAAAAAAAGAAAAAGAAATAGAACTGAATATTGTCAAACAAAATAAATATTGTAAAACTTAAGTTTGAGTGAACTGTGAAATACCTATAAAATTGAATTAAAAAATAAAACCCATCTAAAACTGATCGAAACCAGCAACTGATTCTTTTCGAGGCAGTGGAATCTATTAAGGATAAGGTAGGCCGTTGGACTGATCGGAGACCAGGAGTCTGTGGTGGTCAGCCTAGAGCAAGTTGGTGGAAGACATCAACACTGACAATTCTTTTAATATTTTAAAACAACTATTTTATTAGTGGAAAAAAAACGCCACAATGCTTCAAATTGAAGACACTGGCACGACGTGTGTTGTTTTTGCTGTAAAGCAGACCAACCAAATTTTGGTGTGTGCATTCGTCGAAATTCGACGACACATACAAGTGGAAGAGGTTTGAATTGTTTTCGCAGACACTTTCGTCGGAGTTTAATGGGGTTGCCAAGGAAAAACTTCTCATTGAACTTTTTTCTTTGCTTACCTTTATACTTCGAGCTGACGATTGATGTTTGGGTATAAAAAGTTTCTTGTTGAAGAAGTTATTGAAAAATAACTTCGGTGGAGAATATCCACAAACAAGAAACAAGGGAACTGATGAGATCCAGTGGCGTGGATCGAAACTACTTACCCCTTGGCGAACAATGCCAAATCTTTTCCACTAAAAAAATAGTTGTTTTAAAATATTAAAACAACAACAATGGGATTAAGCCAGACTATTTTGAAAAAACAAAATTGCAAACGCTATCCCAATAAAAAAAACGCCACAATGCTTCATATTTTGGTTTTCGGCAGAACTTTCGAGCCATAATACTAGGGCTGCACGATAACTATCTTCCCTAACAATTAAAATGCGAATATTAACCATCAAAAATAGTTTTATTGTTTTCTTAAGTAGTTTCCAACATGATTTATACAATTTTTCATGCGCTCGTTAAAGCGTCTTTTCTTCCACTCCGATTGAGACACATCCAAAACATGGTTTTTAAACGCTTCAACATCATTTTCTGGCGACGAAAATCTTTGCCCATGTGTTTTTTTCTTGATATTCTGGAATCAAATGATGTTATTGGATCCCTAGTCAAGGCTGTACGGCGGATGACCCATCAATTGTTTGGTTTGAAACGGTGTGTAAGGGCTCGCATTGTCATGATGCACAATGATATGTCTTCTCTTGTTCGTTTTTCGAATTTCTCAGAAGACTTCAGGCAAACAAATTGTAGTGTACCACTTAGCATTAACCGTCCTATATTTCCCAAGCCGTATGGTTGCCATACGGTCTGTTTTGCCGAAGAAACAGGAGAACATTTGCTTCGAAGTGCTTCTTACATGAACAACTTTCGTTGGATTTGGCTCGCTTTCGCGATTGTCCAACAAGAAAAATTCATTTTTGCGGATGAGGATTATTTTCTTAGAGCATTTCGACCTTCCAAAACGCTTCCTTCAATGTCCTTTTCGTCCCTTATATTAAGAACTGCTACAAAAGTACCACAAGATGACGTTTTCAGCTTCGAAATGTTTTGCAAAAGATTTTGCTCAGACAATTGTAGGTGCGATTTGACTGAAGACATGTCATCTCATAAGTGAGCTAAAACAACAGTTAACAAAGATATAACGCTAATTTCACATGCCTTACATGGTCTTCAGCAGAAACTTCATCACGCCATAACTCGGAAGTTCGACTCACGGCGGATCTGACCTTCGGGATTCTTAATATACTCACCAAGGGCTTTCTGCCCCAGATTTTCACTTCCATATTGTGTCACAGTGTAAGTATGTTACTAAAATTTTAAACACAATTTCTTATAATGTCCTTAAGATTACTTTTTTCCGTTTGAAAATTGATATTGCCATATTTAACTTTTTAAGGGGTTCTTATAGCAAATGTTCAACAAATAAACAACAACAAAATCTCAAGTTATTTGCAAAATTTTATGCAGCATGGGAAATCATATTTATAAATACTATATTTGCAAAACTTTTGAACGCATCGGTTGGGGCCTGAGGACCACGGCCCTTTTATTCCCTCCACCATGGCATGGAAGGTATTTTTACTTTGTTTTTCCGTTTGTAATGCATTGAAATGATCATTTGAGGCCCTATAAAGTATATATCCTTGATCAGGGTAAAATTCCTTGTCAATCTAAAAGTGTGCGTCCTTCTGTCAAAAATAGCAATTTGGTAAATATGAGTCTTTTGTTTGCAGGCAGGTCAAGTTTGAAGATGGGCTATATCGGCCATGTTTTGGTATAACACCTAAATAACGGAACCCCCGATATGAGGTATTTTGCCATTTTTAGCCACTTTTTAGGCCGAATTGAAATGAAATTTGGGAATTAACATTACTGTTGAAGTGTAGAAATAAGGGAGTTTTGGAAATTCGTACTTATGGATACGAAACGTACAAAATGGTACTAAAGTTGGTACAATTTGGATTTGAGCGAACGGATAGAGCTGGAATCGTGAAATGTTGAATTATGATTATTTTTGGACAGTATGATTGAGGAAGTTTTGAAAATTTGTACCTATGTACACGAAAAGTACTAATGGTACTAAATTTGGTTTTGGGTGTATTTTCTACAAGAATGTTTTACCTTCTGATGACAGAAATTCCCTAATTAAAATGCCTCAAAAATTGCATGCTGTTAATGTGTAGGTGTGAGATGGGGCTGGCTGTATTGTATTGTACGAACAACACTTAAATAAAAATAAATAATAAATAAAATTAGTATTAGTACAACCAATAGCGGGTTCTTCGCTAATAAATAATTAATAAACAATTAAAAAAACTATCAGTCAGCTGTGCTGACCAAGGAAAATAACAACAAAACCAAACCAAAAAGAAAAATTATGCTGTATATAAAATTTATTTATTTTGTATCACGAGTTTGCCTTAAAATCTGTAGGTACTGTAATGTTGGTCTATACCAAATCATTGACATATACAAGGATTTTTAGTAACCATTTTTTCTTAAAGGACTCGAAACATTAAATTGCGTTAAACGTTAAGTTTGGAAGAAATTTTTGAAAAAAGTTTTAGAGTTATCTGGCACAATGGGCGACAGAGTTTTGGAGCTTTTGCGCCATTATCTCAGGAAGTATTAACTTTCTCCGGATAAAAGTTGTACCGTTGTAAATGAGGCCGCTGGAACAACCTACTACAAAGAGAATAAAAACGATGCGAGAAGAGCTCTTAAACTTCACTTTTTCTGAATTTTGTCGATATTCCAACCTGATACATGATTGGATAAAATACTCGTAATATGATGTGCAAGTCTGCACCAATCACAAACTCCCTGCGAAAATTATCTTGCAGATTTGCCATTTTGGTTTGTCCCATCAGGGTTTCAGGAAGTATGGATGTGCGCAGGAAAAAAATTGTACCGTCGTAAAGGCAGCCGCAAGGACAACCCAATGAAAAAATTTCAAAACAATCCGAGAGGAGCTCTTAAACTTCGCTTCGTACGAAGTTTGGGCGGAGGTATCCGAAGGAGTAAACCGAAGAAATAATATGATGTGCAAAGCTTGGACCAAATCGGTTGCTTCCTTCGAGAGTTATCGTTCACACCATTTTACAGAAAAATTTGTAACTTTTGTGGGGGAGGTACCCGTAAGAGTGGACCGATATGTCCCATCTTCGAACATAAAATATAGTTTGGACAAAATATTATGATACCGAAAATTTGGTTCAAATCGGTTGATCGTGCGCACCAGTCAGCCAGACGGATAGACAGGCAGACAGTCATGGCTAAATCGATTCCAAATTTGTCTGAAACGAATTTCGCCCAAACATATTTGGCGTTTAAAATCGTTATTTCTATGAGGCATTGTATGATTGAGCATCCGAGCCAAATGATGTACCAAATATTAAATGAATATTTTCTTCTTCTTCTTTATTTGCATATTCGATCTCCGAATATAAGCGACCAATACAATTATATATAACTAGCAAAATGCCCTGCTACTTCGTATGCGGAAAAGGAATAATATACAAATAATCAATATATAATATGAAAATGGTGAACACTGAACATTTTGATGCACTAATAATACCTATTTTAATTGATGGTATGCACACCCGCCTTGCATCCAGAAAGTCTGCGGTTCGATTCCCAGGCCAAGCAACATACAATATCCCTCAGTAATGTTGGCAACATTTCCTGAGTATTTCAGCCATGTAAAACTTCTGTACAAGTGGTGTCTTAAGACACGCCGTTCGGACTCGGCTATAAACAGTAGGTCCCATATCGCCGAGCTAATATGAATCTTGGTGCACTCATTGATATGACAGAAGTCTTTCTTGTCCTTCTGGGATGTTTGTGGAACAATTATATATTATAAAAATGAAAATTTTATCCACATTTTCCAACCAAAGTTGCTAAATAGTAAACTATTCAGAAGAAAATACGTATTTTCATAACAAAATTCATTTGTCGGTTCACTCTTCAATATTAAGTATTAATACTTCTAGAATATTTATTGTACGACACATCTAACAGTGAACCTGACAAATAAATAATTAATCAGAATTGCACTTCTATTCTTTAGCCCATTACCAAATTTATTGCACTTTAGAACTTTTCGCACACTAATTATATAACTCCAGCGTCATTGCTACACCCAACACCAAATTTAGCACCATTTTATACTTCTCGTATTTCTAACACGATTTGAATTACTCAGACTTCCGCGGCCTCCATACATTATTTCAGAATTTGTATCCATTTCAAAAACTCCTTATCTAAACACCAACACAGATCCTAATACAAAAATTCGAAATTCCAGTTATATTCCTTTATGCAACACCAAAACGATATCAAAATTAGTACTTATAATAGGTATATGTTTCAAAAATTACACCCCTATTTCCAAAACTATATCCCAACCGCGATACTCATTTACAGCTTTATATGATATCCTTATACCGAATTTCACAATTTCAGCTCTATCCCAGCCCATTAGTAATTTTCGTACACTTATGGTACGAATATCCACAACCACATCCATATACCCTACACACCAACGGCGGCCATATACCAAATTTAGTACCATTTAATACTTTTCGTACGAAAGTACGGATTTCAATAACTATTGCTATCCTCCACTCCAACAGTAAACTTAATTCTAAATTTCAGAATTCAAGCTCGATGTGTGCACCACATCCACACTGTACCAAATTTTAGTACCATTTAGTACTTTTTTACGCAATAAGTACGAATTTCCTAAACTACCTCAATCCTATACCTCCAATGGTAATTTTATTTCCAAATTTCAAAATCCATCTCTATCCGTTCAATAAAATCCAAATAGTACCAAATTTAGTACCTTTTAAATACGAATTTCCAAAAATACCTTTATATCTCAATCCCACACTCCAACAGTAATATATATTCTAAATGGAGGATTTCAACTCCATCCGTTCTCCAAAACCAAAATCGTACCAAATTTGGTACACATAACTTCGAATTTCCAAAACCATATTTATATCTTAATCCTAGACTTCAACAGTAATATTAATTCCAAATTTCAGGTTTCCAGCTCTATCCCTTCACCCAAATCCAAATTGTACCAAATTTAGTACCATTTAGTACATTTCGTACACATAAGTACGAATTTCAAAGCTGTCTCCATAAATCAATTCCACACTTCAACAATAATCATACTCCAATTTTCAGGATTCTAGCCTGATTCTAGTACGAATATCCAAAACTACCTGAATTCTATACTCCAACAATAATCTTAATTCCAAATGCCAGAATTCCAGCTCTATCTGTTCTCTAATATCCAAATTTTACCAAATTTAGAACCATTTAGAACTCTTCGTGTACGATAACTCAAAACCACCTCCATCCCTTCATCCTCCACTCCAACAGTAATCTTAATATCAAATTTCAGGATTCTACCTCCATCCATTCACCCAAATGCATATTTCCAATACTCGAATTTTCCATACTCCAACAATAATCACTATTCAAAATTTCACTTTTCTAGCTTTTTCCGTTCACAGAATCCAAATTGTACCAAATTTAGTACCACTTAGTATTTTTCGTACGAATTTCCAAATCAATTATTCCAAATTACAGGTTTCCAGCTCTATCCGTTCACCCAAAAACCAAATTTAGTACCATTTCGTACTTTCGTAACACATAGGTACGATAACTCAAAACCACATCCATACCTCCATCCTCCACTCCAACAGTAATCTTAATTCCAAATTTCTACCTCCATCTATTCACCCAAATTCAAATTGTACCAGATTTAGTACCGTTTAGTACTTTTCGTACACTTCCATATCTCAATCCTACACTTAAAATGTAATCTTAATTCCAAAATTTCAGGATTCCACCTATATCCCTTCACCCAAATCCCAATTGTACCAAATTTAGTACCGTTTAGTATTTTTCGTACACATAAAGTACGAATTACCAAAACTACTCAATCCTATACTCCAACAATAATCATTATTCCACTTTTCAGGATTCCACCTCTATCCATTCATCCAAATCCAAATTGTACCAAATTTAGTACACATTAGTACTTTTCGTACACATAAGTACGAACTTCCAATACCACGTCATATCTTAATCCTACGTTTCAACATAAATCTTAATTTCAAATTTCAACTTTCCACCTCTATCCGTTCACACAAATCAAAATTGGTACTAAATTTAGTACCATTTAGTACTTTTCGTACACATGAGTACGAATTTCCCAAACCATTTCATTTTATATACACCACTTCTCAACCTTGATTTGCATACCCAATTCCACGATTCTAGCTATATCCATTCAAAATATACAATTGGTACTAAATTATGTAACTTTTAGTACACTTAGAGGTCGAATTTCCAAAAACCCTTTGGTACATCTTTCTAACTCTCCATCAGTGACCCTCATTCCAAATTTCATAATTCTTGCTCTTCCCGTTTGCCTAATACTAAGGGTAACATATTTGGTACCTTTTAGTACTTTTCGTACCCTTCTAGTTCGAATTTCCAAAAACCCAGCCTTATCTCACGCATACACACCAACAACAACCCCACACTCAAAATTTCAAGCTTCTAGCTTCAGCCGTTTCGTCTGGGCGATGATCTGTCAGTCACTCACTAAGCTCTTTTTAAAAGGTTTTATTTAGCTCACCCCGTTTGTTTTATTTTTTATTCTTGGGTCAAATTTAGTAATTCAAATTTCACCCTCTTCCTGTCAACCGATTAATCTGAAATTTTGTATACACTTTGGATTTTGGTGACAATACAATTATGTTTATTCACTATCATTATAAATTCAAGATGGCGGCCGCTACAAAATGGCGGATAAACGTAGGTTTTATCAATCCCATCAATATGGGTATCAAATGAAAGGGCTCAACAAACAGAATACAATATACTATAAAAAATTTAAATCCAAGATGGCGGCCGCTACAAAATGGCGGATAACGTAGGTTTTATCAATCCCATCAATATGGGTATCAAATGAAAGTGCTCTACCAGTAGAATACAATGTACTATATAAAATTAAAATCCAAGATGGCGGCCTCTACAAAATTGCGGATAAGGTAGGTTTTATCAATCCCATCAATATGGGTATCAAATGAAAGGGCTCAACAAGCAGAATACAACTATAAAAAATTGAAATCCAAGATGGCGACCGCTACAAAATGGCGGGTAACGTAGGTTTTATCATCCCATCAATATGGGTATCAAATGAAAGGGCTCAACAAGCAGAATACAACTATAAAAAATTAAAATCCAAGACGGCGGCCTCTACAAAATGGCGGATAACTTAGGTTTTATCAATCCCATCAACATGGGTATCAAATGAAAGGTCTCTACAAGTAGAATACAATTTACTATGCAAAATTAAAATCTAAAATGGCCGCCGCTACCAAATGGCTGATAACAATTTTTTATCAATCCCACCAATATGGGTATCAAATAAAAGGGCTTGACAAGAAGAATACAGTGCACTATACAACCTCAGTATTTAAGATGGGCGCAGCCACTAAATGGCGTATAATTAAGATTTAAATTTAGAAATTGAATCTGTAATTTAGGTATCTGATTAATCCAGCCTGAATCCACCACCAAAGTCAAGATTTTTTATCGTGTTGAGGACTGTGTGGCGTTAGGGTGGCTAAAAATGATACGTCGTTAGCGGTACGTCGTTAGAGGTACAGTTGGACTGCAATAAACTAACGGGCAAGAAACCTTGGAATAATGAAGCACTAAATGAATTAAACAGAATGCGAAATAAAAACTAAAAACTAGAAAATAAAAATAGGTAAAAAACTTTTTAAGTTAAACGGTTTTATGTTAAACATACATTGCAATGTTTAAGATAAATGTACTAAAAACCAAAAAATAATAAAATAGATACAGTCGTGGGAATTATAAACATATGCATAGGCTAGACTAAAATAAAACCGTGGGGCACGTCAATTGTCTACAATCGTTGATTAAAGTGTTTGTTTTGTAATGTTACACTATAATTAGGCAGTTGTTCAACCGACAACGATGGACGTGTGATAAGTAGGGCTAGAATGTGGAAACAAACTAGCAAGCTCGATTATAAGCGAGTTTTAGGGTTTCATAGTGGTGAGCGAGTAGTACTTTGTCGATTAAAGACAAACTACGAGCAGTGAAACGATTCCTCGCCAGCCAGCAGTGTGAATGTCCAACGATAAACTAGTTGAAACATCTCTTTTATTTACATGGAGTGTATAACTATTGGAATTTCCATGAGCAAGAAAATAGTAAGTAATTTCCTCACCGTCTGCGGGCCAACTGCCTAACGACGAATTAAACGATTCTTCTATCGCACATTAAGTCGATAATTTGTAGACAATTGACGTGCCCCACGGTTTTATTTTAGTCTAGCCTATGCATATGTTTATAATTCCCACGACTGTATCTATTTTATTATTTTTTGGTTTTTAGTACATTTATCTTAAACATTGCAATGTATGTTTTACATAAAACCGTTTAACTTAAAAAGTTTTTTACCTATTTTTATTTTCTAGTTTTTAGTTTTTATTTCGCATTCTGTTTAATTCATTTAGTGCTTCATTATTCCAAGGTTTCTTGCCCGTTAGTTTATTGCAGTCCAACTGTACCGCTAACGACGTACCGCTAACGACGTATCATTTTTAGCCACCCTAACGCCACACAGTCCTCAACACGATAAAAAATCTTGACTTTGGTGGTGGATTCAGGCTGGATTAATCAGATACCTAAATTACAGATTCAATTTCTAAATTTAAATCTTAATTATACGCCATTTAGTGGCTGCGCCCATCTTAAATACTGAGGTTGTATAGTGCACTGTATTCTTCTTGTCAAGCCCTTTTATTTGATACCCATATTGGTGGGATTGATAAAAAATTGTTATCAGCCATTTGGTAGCGGCGGCCATCTTAGATTTCAATTTTGCATAGTAAATTGTATTCTACTTGTAGAGACCTTTCATTTGATACCCATGTTGATGGGATTGATAAAACCTAAGTTATCCGCCATTTTGTAGAGGCCGCCGTCTTGGATTTTAATTTTTTATAGTATATTGTATTCTGCTTGTTGAGCCCTTTCATTTGATACCCATATTGATGGGATTGATAAAACCTACCTTATCCGCCATTTTGTAGCGGTCGCCATCTTGGATTTCAATTTTTATAGTATATTGTAGTCTGCTTGTCCCTGGCTACGTCGGTGAATAGGGGCATTCGTTCCTAAAAGGAATTTTACACTACCAGACATAGACTTCCATTTTGTGTCACAGTGTTATCAGTAGGATTTCTTATAGAGACCAAATGTCTTTCATAGGAGCCCAACAGGTCTTTTAGAGATGTCATTATATTAAAGGACCTGTTGGACTCCTATGAAAGACATTGTGGTCTCTATGGGAAATCCTACTGATTACACTGTGACACAAAACGGAAGTCAACGCCTTTGTGAGAAGACCAGTTGGTCTCCTGGTGGAAGACTTGTAGAACGTATATAGATGACGGTAAATGTCCAAGTATTATTCGATTGTCATCGAAGTTTACTTTTGCTTGCAAAAAATTAAGGGATCAGTTGGATCAAAAATATTCTCGACATGCATTTGGTGACGAAAAGACTTGTATAATATATGTACCGTACTTTCTTTTAAAATAAGTAATGATTTCCGAAAAAAGGTTTACCGAATTTAATGTTGTATTTCTGTTATGGGTCGAGTCATTTTTTCGATTCAGACTCCGACTGCAGCAAAATTGCTCGACTCCGAACCCCAAACCTTGATTAATAATCATTACGATGGGTCATCAACGCTGGGTCTGCTAGTATTTTAATAGAAAATAAACGTTATTTAAGTCATCATTAAGTAAATGTATATTCATTCTTTCTACAAAAAAAAGTTGAAAAATCATCACCCTAGTGGCTCATCAATAATGACCTTCCAATCAGACATTCTAGAAACATGTCAAAAGGTCATTTATAATTAATTTTTTAACTATCTGCAGACAATTTTTGCATTAAAATTTTATTTCAATGAAATCTAAACAATTCATCATTTTCTAGACAAAATGAAATCAAAATTTCATGAATAGCATTAATATCACAAAAAAAAAAGCTGAGAATAAAATTTATCATTTCCCCCCTGAGGAAAAATCAAAAAGGTTTTCTTTGTAAATGAAAAAAAAAATACCAAAGGGCCAGATGAATGAAGATACATATTTATTATGGAATCACCAAACTTAAATTACCACCATCATTCACTGACCCGCTCTCTTTCTCTAAAAAAAAACACGTCTCTCTAAAAGACCGATGAGTGTGACTTATGAAATAACTAAAGTGTTTTATGTTTGAAAATTATTATGTTGATGTTGTTGTTGGTATTTTTTTAAGAATTTATTACCTTGCTTTTTGATGAGGTTCTGCGATTCGCCTTGTCCTTTGGGGTTGTTGTGAAAGAAGAAGATGCTGCTGCTACTGCTCTTAATGTGGGTCATTGATCTATAGAATTGTGTTGTTGTATGTTGGTTGTACTCCGTCGACTTATTTCAATATTAATGATGCTGAAGATAATGTTGCAGACTTTTGTGAGCCACGGCACACAACAAAAACAAAAATAATGCCAAGAATTCGTCTTGGCTGTTGAAAAATAAAATGTCGTTGTCCCCTTACTTAGATTTATAAGTGTTGTTGTTTTCACTTAAAGCGTTTTTGTTATTTTTGCCTTTGATAACAAGAATTTTTTTGTGTACAAAAAACATGATTTTTAGTGGTTAAAAGTTCTCAGTCATTCAGACACATATTGCATTACATACACACACATTTGTATTCATATTGCTGTGCTGTTATTTACACGGGGGACGGGGTTATTTTGCTTTTAGAACTCCACACAACAAATACACTTTCACTTGATACACTTATTTTTACTGTTTCTCATCTTAGGTTAGCCATGCTCTATTTCTCCCTAAATTATATGGAGAATTTTAGGCAAATTTACCACCGGGAGTTAATGCGAATTTTCTCTTAATCACCATTTTTGCTGCTTTGTTTACATTTGCCGTTTCATATGCACAAATACTAAACTCACAACACACACAGATTGGTTTTGGAATACTCTTATTACTCCTTGGATATTATATTGAGAATATGCAGAGTGTTACCAGGACATAACATGTATTTGCTCTTTAAAACCATTGATGCTGTTTTGTTTACATTTGTCGTTTAACATTTACACTACTCCATTACAATATATGGGAATTTGCCCCGTTAGAAAAGAGAGAGCCGATAACATTTACAAACACGTATTTCCAAACAAAGAGAATGTAATTCTTTTGAATCAAAAGCTTTAATGGTCTCTCTCCATTGGATTACATACACAGTGTTACCCGGAGCGAAAATTACATATTTCATTTTTAACAGCATTGTTGCTGATTTTTTCCTTTATATTTGCCGTTAAAATTCTCACTTAAACACTCTTAGACTTTTGTTGGAATTTTTTATTTATTTCTACTCACATTGACCATAAACTGTTATAGGGTCTCTACTCTTTTTCATTCATTGTTTGCTGCACAAGGATGCTGTTTGGTTTACATCATCCCTGTAAAAACTGTTTTGCTATGCTGCTATTGTTGTTGCTGCCACACAGAAATGGTCTTACTCACGCTTTCTTTGTACTGTTGTTGTTGTGGCAGCATTTTAGTTAGTCATGATTATTGACTTTTGTTTTCACATTCGTTGATTTTTGTTTTTCTTTTTTTCGATGAGAATATTGATAATAATCATTATGACATTGTACATAATTATAATAGCGCCGCCTGTAATGCTTCGTTTTACATTATGAATTGCTTTGTTTTCTTTTGTTTCTTTCTTTTGTTTTGTTATAATTTACCAACAACACAGAAAGTCAATTAAATATTTTGTGTTTTGTTTTCGAATACTTTTCGCCAAAAACTTTTGTTATTATATTGTTCATATTTAAAGCACACATACATACTCAATGTTTTTGATGCTGATGAATGCTTTGCCGCCGGAAACCTGTAAAGAGGGAATTGTTTTGTATTTAGCCACTTTAACTAAGTAACACCAATATTGCATATTTTTAGGGCGTGGCAAAATGATGGAAATATTGTTCAAAGAAAACTTTTCTATTAAAAATTTCTTGGAAATGTTCTTGAAAATTTACAAACTTTATTTGAATTGTTAATAGAGTTTTTGTTTTGCTTTGAAGTGTAAACCATATGCCGTGATTATTTTGTCATAGATTGAGACAAGAATTCCCATACCACATATGTACAATAATATCGCAACGATACAAAAAAATCTGTGCGTATGATTATTATTATCATATTTCTGATTATTAACAATTATACGCACCGGGGTTCCGATACCATTGTTATAACCTAAACGAGGGTATATACACTTTCATACGGGCAAAATGTGCCTCATCGAAATAATGGTTTTAGACCCCAAGTATGTTTGGACAAAATGTGTTTTAGACAATTTTGAGTCAATTGAGCAATGTCCGTCCGTCTGTCTAGCTGGCTGGAGCGCACGACAACTCTCGAATGGATTAACCGATTTGATCCAAAATTTGGCTTCCGTAATGTTTTGCGCAAACTTAGTTTAAGTTCGAAGATCGGTCCCACTCCTTCCGGTACCTCCCCCACAAAAGTTAGAAAATGTTCGGAATTGCGCACGATAACTCTTGAAGGGAGTGACAGATGTAATCCAAACTTTGCACATCGTGAAATTTCTACTAGACTTAGATGAGGTTCCAATATGGACTCAATCGGTTCACTGCTTCGGGTACCTCCCACACAAAATTTCGGATAAGTTCAGATTAGGACCTGCTCACGAATCGATTTGATTTTTGTTGTAGCAACTTGTACTTGCTGCCCCCTATACGACGGTTCAAGTTTCATCAGGGGCAAAACTCTACTTCCTGAGAAAATAGCCTGAAAGATTCAAAACCCCTATGACACCGTGTGTAGCGGTTGGAGCGCAAGATAACTCTCGAAAGGATCTACTGAGTCGGTCCAAAATGTGGCCTTCGTAATATTTTGTGCAAACGATACAAAAAAATTCTGTGCGTATGATTGTTATTATCGTATTTCTCATTATTAACAATTATACGCACTGGGGGTTCCGATACCATTGTTTTTTACAGTGTTTTATTTAAGTTGGTTGTTGTCTGTTTAGTTCGAAGCTAGTAAACAATTTTTGCACACTTTTCAGATTTGGATGACAAGTGAAATCAAAATCAATATGGGGTTTTTTTCTGAAGTCCCCATTCAGCAGTACCAGCCGATTTCAAGAATTTTGAGGATTTTATTTTTATTCTTAGCCCGAATTGGCTCTAACTTGACATTTAGGGTTTCCAATGGTACAGACACTTCCCCACTAGGCACTTCCCCCCAAGTTTTGTTATAGCCCCCATATAGCGGTTCCACCCGATTTCAGGTATTTTGAGGAGTTAATCTTAATTATACCCTACACCACACAGTGGTAAGGGGTATTATGTATTTGTGCATTTGTATGTAACATACAAAAGGAAACGAAATAGACCCATAGTTCCTTTTGGGGATATACATATAATCACTTTCTGAGTCGATTTATGCATGTCCGTCCGTCTGTCTGTCTGTCGATGTATTTTTGTTCGCAACGTACAGGTCGCATTTTTTGTCCGATTCAGCTGAAAATTGGGAACTACAACTTTTTTAGCCATAGGAAGAACGCTATTGCTTTTGGTGAAAATCGGTTCAGATTTGGATATAGCTCCCATATATATTTTCGCCCGATTTCACATATTTGCTGCACCAAACACGCTATATACGTCCAATTTTAATGAAATTTTGAATGTGTAACTGAATTCGGTCTACAAATAAGTGAGCCAAATTATATAGAAATCGGGTCAGATTTGGATATAGCTCCCATATTTATTTTCGGCCGATTTCACGTATTTCTGTACCACACACGCAATTTATGTCCGATTTCGATGGAATTTGGAATGTGTGACTGAATTTGGTCTAAAAATAAATGTGCCAAATTATATCGAAATCGGTTCAGATTTGGATATAGCTCCCATATATATGTTTGCCCGATTTCATGTATGTGCTGCACCAATCACGCTATATACGTCCGATTTTAATGAAATTTGGAATGTTTGACTGAATTTGGTCTAGAAATAAGTGTGCCAAATTATATAGAAATCGGTTCAGATTTGGATATAGCTCCCATATATATTTTCGGGCGATTTCACGTATTTTCTGTACCAAACACGCTATATATTTCCGATTTCGATAAATTTTGGAATGTGTGACTGAATTCAGTCTAGAAATAAATGTGCCAAATTATATCGAAATCGGTTCAGATTTGGATATAGCACCCATATACAGTTGCGTTCAAAATAATAGGAGCGCCCATACAAAAAAAGAAATATGTCAAAAAATAAGGTTAAACTTACCCATTTTGGTTTATTTTAAATTTGTTTAACATTGTTGACATCCCAACAGTATATTCATCAGCAGAAATCTGACAATCTGCTTTAAATTATTTACTGTTTACACCAACATTATAAATCGTGTTTAAAGTTTTTGTTCAAAAAAATAGGAGTGTGGAAGAAAAAGGACGATAAAAATAGTTTTAGTTGAGTTTAGGATCAAAATTGTCAATATTTTAGTTAACAGTAGTAAATCCAATAGATTTTATGAGATTTGATTGTTGTTTGAAAACAAAAGTCCTTTGGAGGTAGCCAAAAAACAGGCGATTGTCCTTGGAGAAATTGAGCACTTATTGGGCAACTCAATGGATTTTGTAGACAAAAGCTTTAACGATTAGATTTATTTGATACTATGGATGTTATCTCTAACAATATATAATGATTGGAATCCCATAAATTTGGGTATTTTGATCCTTGATCCAATTTTTAAGACAGTTTACATTAGCCCTTAAGGTAAGGATCGGCCAAAAAAATCGTATCTATAAGGAATTTATTCCCCAACCAAATAATATTTGGAAGTCCTTAGGGTGCTAACCTTGTGTATGCAATCAATTTCGCTTCCATTCAAAAAATGTTTAAAACGTGAACGGTTGAAATTTACTTTGAACCATTTAGTGATAGGCAGGCTGGGATTGCACTATGGTTGGTATACGCCGTAATATATTTTTCAATATAAACTTACGTTTTTCACTCAAAAATACTTCATTTAGGTTAGTTTCTTTAGAAAACTGTTTATTATACGATGCAAAACCTAATAAAAATAATCTTAGGCCAACTTCAAAAGTTTGTCTTTAAAGCTTCCTTCTCAACAAAGCGTTTTGAAACTGTCTCATATGTGCCAATCATCCAATTATTCAAAAATGAACCATATAATCAATTCTGCGTGCAGTTAAGATGCTAAGGACCTCAAAACATCACTTAATCGAGAAATTAATGTCTTATAGATACGCTTTTTTAATCGATCCTTACGTAAAGAGTTAATGGAAACCGGCTTCAACTTGGCTCAAGGATCAAAATACACGAATTTCCGGGATACCGATCATTATATATTGTTCGAGATAACAGCCAGAGCATCAAAAAACTCTATTCACTAAAGTTCTGTCTACAAAATCGATTGAGTTACCTAATAATTGCTCAATTTATGGAAAAAATCGCTGCAAGGACAATCACCTGTTTTTAGGCTACCTCCAAAAGAACTTTGTTTTCAAACAGCCATCAAATCTCATAAAATCTATTGGATTTACTACTGTCAACTAAAATATAGGCAATTTTGATCTTTAACTCAACTAAAAATATTTTTATTGCCCTTTTTCTTCCGTACTCTATTTTTGAACAACAAATTTGAAGGCGATTTATAATGTTGGTGTAAACAGTAAATAATTTAAATCAGATTACCACATTTCTGCTGATGAATTAACTGTTGGGATGTCAGCAATGTTAAATAAATTCAAAATAAACCAAAATGGGTAGGTTTAACCATGTTTATTCGACCATTCCCTTGGTGTGAATGAGCACTCCTATTATTTTGAACACAGCTGTATATTTTCGGCCGATATCGCGTATTTGCTGCTTCAAACACGCTATATAAGTCCGATTTCAATGATATTTGGAATGAGTGACTGAATTCGGTCTGGAAATAAATGTGCCAAATTATATCAAAATCGGTTAAGATCTGGATATAGCTCCGATTTATATTTTACATATTCACAGTGGTGTAGGGTATCATATAGTCGGCCCCGCCCGACTTTGATCCTTTCCTTACTGGTTTTTACCCGGAATTGGTTGTAACATGGCATCTGGATTTTTCTATGGTGCAGAAACTTCCCCAGCAAGAATTTGGTATAGAATTTGGAACCACCCGATTTCAGGCATTTTAAAGTTTTGATCTACATTTTCTACTAAAAACTAAAATAACATTTTTATACCCCCAGCCTTTAGGCTAAAGAGGGTATTTATACTTTGATACGACCAATAATGGTTTTAGACCCCATCGAAATAATGGTTTTAGACCCCAAGTATGTTTGTACGACATCCGTTACAAACAATTTTGAGTAGATCTAGCAATGTCCGTCCGTCTGTCTGTCTGGCTGGTTTGCACGATAACTCTCGAACGGATCAATCGATTCTGTTCAAATTTTGGGTATAGAAATATTTTGTCCAGATTTGATTTAAGTTCGAAGATGTGCCATATAGGTCCACTCCTTTCGGTACCTCCTCCACAAATGTTCAACAATTTGAGTAGATCTAGCAATGTCCTAGCAATGTCCGTCCGTCTGTCTGTCTGGCTGGTGCGCACGATAACTCTCGAACGGATCAATCGATTCTGTTCAAATTTTGGGTATAGAAATATTTTGTCCAGATTTGATTTAAGTTCGAAGATGTGCCATATAGGTCCACTCCTTTCGGTACCTCCTCCACAAATGTTCAACAATTGTCGCAAAACTTGTGCGCACGATAACTCTCGAAGGGAGTAACCGAATTGTACCAAACTTTGCATATGGTAATTCTACCTATAGGCATACATCAGGTTCGAATATGGATTATATCGGTCCACTCCTTCAGGTACCTCCCACAGAAAATGTTAAATAAGTGCAGTTTAGTGACACCTCACGAATCGTTATGAAATTTTTTGTAATTTTTTTTCGAGGGCAAGTCCATAGTTCCCGAGATAATGGCGCATAACCTCAAAAAAACGCTGCACTATGTCGCGAGTTCAAATAAACGGTGGCCGAATATAAAAGGAGTAGGCGTTGGCAGATGAATTTTGGTATAAATACTTATAGTTCAGTGACAATGTCGAGAGCAAAAAATTGGGAAGGTCGATCCACGTTTTGGGATAGTCCCCATGCAACGGTACTTCTTAATGTTTCGGTATTTTGAATATTTTAGCTAAACTTATCAACCAAATTGGTTGAATTTTGAGATGCGGGGTTTTCACTTTACAAAACACTTTTCCGATAAAAATTATGGACATATGTGGGTCCACGTTTTGATATAGACCCCATATAACGGTACCTCCCGATTTTCGAAATTTTGAAGATTTTACATATGTTTCACGCCCAAATACGCCGAAATTTTACATTGAGGGTTGCCAATGGACCAAAAAACTTTTCTGATAAAAATTATATACATAGGTCCACGTTTTGTTATAGCTCCATTTGAACGGTATCGCCCGATTTTCGGTATTTTCAAGGTTTTAGCCACATTAAACAACCAATGTAGCTGATATTTGGTATTTAGTGTTTGCCAGGTCTTGCGAAATATTTTTACAGAGAATTGTTGGTATTGGTTCACGTTATGATATAACCCACGTTGAACGGTTCCGCCAAATTTTCGGGCTTTTAAGATTTTAGTCACATAATCTACCCAAAAATACAGAAATTTGGTGTTCAGTCTTCATACGAAGACAGTTCGGAAACTTCTTAGCCTAGCACAAAAAGCGCGGTATAAACAGAAAAAAGTTAAGTGTTTTGGAAACTTCCATCTCTGTTATGAACACATGTTAAATTTTGTTTCGATCTGGCAACTCCTTCATATAGAAACAGGTGTTCAAAAAAGACGAATCCGCAATTTTTTTACAATGGAAAAATTAGAACTGCCTGCTGTCATTAATATTTACATAAAAATGGTTTATCGTCCAAAAACAGCAACAACAACAGAAATTGTAAGCCAAAGTGCATGATATGGTATTAAGTGATCGACGAATAAAAGTGCGTGAAATTGCTAATATCATGGACATCTCAAATGATCGAGTCCATTTAATTTTGCATGAAGAACTACTGATGAAAAAGCTTTCTGCAAGATGGGTGCCGCATTTGTTAACAGTCGATCAAAAACGCATAAGAATCAACATTTCTCAAGCTTGTTTGGATCGTTTTAAGCGAAATAAAATGGATTTTAAGCGTCGTTTCATAACTGTTGATGAGACATGGATCCACCACTATACTCCAGAGACAAAAGAAACAATGGACTGAAGCTGGAGGAAGTGCCCCAAAGAAGGCAAAAACAATTCAATCGGCTTGGTAAGGTTATGGCAACGGTTTTTGTGACTTCAAAGGTATTTTATTGATTGACTATCTGCAAAAGGGTAAAACAATAAATTCAGAGAACTATTGCAACCTTTTGGATCAATTAAATGTACAAATTCGAGAAAAACGTCCTGGCTTACAACACAAAAAAATAATTTTTCATCAAGACAACGCACCAGCGCACAAGAGTGTTTTAACAATGGCTAAAATCAGCGAATTAAAGTACGAGTTGCTTGACCACCCACGTTATTCTCCTGATTTAGCTCCCAGTGACTTTTTCCCAAATCTAAAAAAAAAAAATCCTTGCTGGCAAGCGTTTTACTCAAATGAAGATGCAATTACAGTTGTAAAACACTATTTTGAAGACCTTGAGGAAACTATTTTAATCAAGGGATAGAATTGCTAGAAAAGCGTTGGACTAAGTGTATTGAAGTTTCAGGAGATTATATTGAAAAATAAAAATATTTTTGAAAAACTAAATATTCTCTTTCATTGATAGGCTAAGAAGTTTCCGAACCGCCCTCGTATATTTTTGTGAGTTTATTAAATACATCAAAATTTTGTCTTCAAATAAGAGAATTTTTCTTAAAATTTTTTTGACCGATTAATGGTTAATAAACGGCACATTTTTTGTTAAAAATCGAAATTTTGACTTTGTATTCTTTTCCTTGACGGTGTATTCTTTTTCGGGGACAAGTCCATACTTTTTGAGATAATGGCCCTGGCACTAACTAAACTTGGTTGTGCCTAACATAACACTAGCGTACATACTTGGATTACGTCCAAATATGGAACGTACATCGTACCACTACTTAGGGTATCTCCCAACACAAAATTTGGAACATGTAAAGTTTAAGGTTTTTTATACCCTCAGCATTTATGCTAACGAGGTATATACACTTTCATACGGGCAAAATGTGCCTCATCGAAATAATGGTTTTAGACCCCAAGTATGTTTGGAGGAAATGTGTTTCAGACAATTTGGAGTCCATTCAGCAATGTCCGTCGGTCTGTCTGTCTGGATGGCTGGTGCGCACGATAACTCTAGAAGGAATGATCCGATTTGGCTATCGCAATATTTGGTCCAAACTTAGTTTAAGTTCGAAGATGGGTTATAGGTCCACTACTCCCACAAAAGTTCGAAATGTTTAGAAAATTTGTGCCCACGATAACTCTTGAAGGAAGTAGCCGGTTTGATCCATACTTAGACATCGTGAAATTTCTACCAGACTTTAATGAGGTTCCAATATGGACTCAATCGGTTCACTCCTTCGGGTACCTCACACACAAAATTTCGATAAGTACAGATTAGGACCTGCTCACGAATCGCTTTGATTTTTGTTGTAACAACTTGTATCCATTGCCCACCATACAACGGCACCAGTTTCATCAGGGGCAAGTCCATACTTTCCGAGAAAATAGCCTGAAAGGTGCGAAAAGCCCCTATGACACCGTGTGTAGTGGATGGAGTGCAAGATAACTCTCGAACGGATCTTCCGATTCGGTCCAAAATGTAGCCTTCGTATTTTTTTTGAGCAAACTTAGTTTAAGTTCGAAGATAAGCCATATCGGTCCACTCCTTCAGGTACCTCCCCCACAAAAGTTAAAAATTGTTCGGAAAAATTGTGCGCACGATAACTCTTGATGGTGGTGACCGATTTGCTCCATACTTTACACATCCTATTACATCTACCAGATATAGCACTGGCTCGAATAAGTTCTATATTTGTCCACTCCTTCGGGTACCTCCCACACAAATTTTTGCATAAATTCACTTTAATGTCTTGTTCTTACTAAGGCTGTCTATCGCTGTCATTCGCTGTCTATTCGTTGTTCGAACCCAAATTACGATATAATTACTTCATTTCCCATACAAATTTGAAAGAACGAACAACGAGTTTTGTACATTGTTCAATTAAATTACTCTCCGAACGACGATAAAATATGTCCCATCTCTAACAAATGAGAGAATTTATCGAAATAAATTAATTATGACAGGAAAATACAAAAACTAAAAACTTATTAAAAACCCAAACATTTTTAGAAAAACTGAAAAACATGTATGAAAAGTAAACGGTTCAACGACTAGTACACACTGAAATCATAGCAAATTTTGTCTTCTTTTTTCACTGCAGTTTCATTTCTTGTCCATCGTTTTAACCCAGATATGCCCAAGGCTTGATAGTGATCATTTTTTACATATTTTTCTATATTTTTCTTACAAAAATTAAAATTTTTTGTACTGATGGTGTCCGGATGTATTTCTAGATATATCCTTGAGGTCAGAAATAAAAACGTAACTTTGACAAAGCTGACAAGTCATGAAACAAGAATTTTTTGTGTCCTATATATAGGACGTTGGTCATATCTGGGTTAAATTCGCGTTCAAATCCAGAAACAAAAATCAAATGCCTGCCACAAAGTCTGTATACGAAAAAGATATTTTGGCATGTCTCTCTCTCGTTAATTTTTGAAAATAGAAAAATTAAAAAACTTGCTGAAAACAACAAAATTGTGAGAAAAAGAAAACATGAATGAAAATAATATAATTTACCCCCTGTTTTTGTAAAAAAATTTATTGTTCTCACACGAATTGTCAAATTTTGTAGATTGATTTTACTCGCCTCAGCGCAAATGTGGAACGTTGATTTTTGAATGAGGACTTTTTAACTATATATAGAAAGTGTCTACGAAGAATTAGGTCTGTATGTCATCTAGGGGCTGAGCTATGGATGTCTAAATTATTACGAATATAGACGAACGAGCAAAAATAGTTACAAAAACAGGGGTTAATATTAAATAGATATCTAAAAGAAGCACAAATATTTTTCGGTTCGTGTCAATTAGTTTTATTCGTCTTTTTTGCTGAAACTTTCTTTAAAATCAGTAAATAAAAAGTATGAAAATATCAATACAATCATGTTGCTATGAATTGTGCACCATGTCGTAGGAACGGGTTATTCGTGTACGTAATTATGAGAGCGAACAACGTGATTCAAATGCTGGTATGAACATGACATTAGACCTGCTCTCGAATGCTGCCTCAATTACGACAGTAAAAGTTGTTTTTCAGGGCAAGTCCATACTTCTTGAGAAAACAGAAAGTTGTAAAAAACCACCTTCGAAAAATTGGCAATGTTTACCAAGGGGTAAGGCAGGGAAGACTATAGTTGCAGATCTCGCCACAGAAATTCTCGATCAGAGTGTTTCTTTTCACACGTATCTATTTGAGCGGGCAATTGACACTTGGGTATAAAAAGTTTCTAGTTGAAAAAAAAAAGAAACAAGGGAACTGGTGAGGATCTGTGGCAAGATCTGAAACGATAGTCTTCCCTGCCTTACCCCTTGGTAAAACATTGCCAATTTTTCCCACTAATAAATTATAGTTGTTTTAATAAAATATTAAAGAACGACTATGGGATTAAGCCTGACTATTTTGAAAAACAAAAATAGAAGTCGTCATCCCAAATAAAAAACGCCAACCCTCGTAAAACCAAACCTTACAGATCCGCTACAAACTCGGATAAAAATGTTGTTTTTGCTACATTTCACCCCCTAAACATGTCTGAAGTTGACGTCCATACAAAATTTCGTAACGATTTGGGTCCATAATTGCGGGCTGTAATTTCATTACAATTTTTAATTGACGGACACACATTTCAGAATCACTCGAGCGTCGAGATATGCATTTTGGTATACCGCATGAGGGTCTACGACGAATATTCCGCGGCGTTGCATTAATTTTCTGAAAAGTAACTTACAATGCCCTTTCCGCATTGTGGTGTAGGGTATACAAATTATTTTATTAATATCGTTTATAACAAGCATCGCTTAAACGTCCAAATTTTGTCGGCCCCTTGACCATTTTCATAAGCGATTTCGTCTCTATTTCATATTTTATTTGGTAACTTACAACTATCAATACAATTCAACCAGTACCTCATAGGCATTTGTTAAACGATTTAGAAAGATAATTACTTGTTTGACAGAAAATAGTTGGCTCTTCTAATGAAAAATACTAGAAATACCACAATTCAGCCATTTCCTTTGGATATTGAGGCCACTACCTTCAAAATACCGAAAATCGGGTGTACCGTTCTATGCGAGCTCAATGAAGACATGAACATACACCAACAATTCTCTTCTGGAGTGGTTTATACCTCCAGCGAAAACTGAATACCAAATTTTCATCAATTTCGGTTTGATAATGCCGCTCAAACGTTCAAAATACCGGAAATCGGGAGAGGCCGTTCTATGGGGACTATGCGAAGACGTGGACCTATTCAGACGAATACTAAATACCAAATTGGATATTGAGACCACAATCTTCAAAATATCGAAAATCGGAGGTACGAGGACATATACTGATAATTCTCTTATGGAATCGGAGACAAATATCAAATTTCAATCATTGAGGTTTCATAAGGACAATGAACCTTCAATGTGCCGAAAATCGCCCAGGATTCGCTCAATGGGGGCTATATGAATACGAGGACGTATACCGACAAATTTTTGGGAGAAAGGTTTGTAGCACCAAAAATACGAAATTTCAGACATTTCGGTAAAATAATGTGGCTTAAACTTTCAAAATACCGAAACAGGTTAATCTACACTGAAAAAAGGGATTCTGAACCACAGTGCCGCGGTCGGTTTTATGCACCGGATTGACTCGGAGATATCTTCGACCCGAGGCCATCACTTATACAATTATTTGTTTGGTTCTGTTCTGTTTATCAGATCCGCATCCACCATCTGACAACTTCGGTGAGATGTAATGGATGTAGAGAATGGGAACACTTTAGAGGTTTTTCAGCTATTAGTCTCTCCATCAGTAATTCGATAAGAGTCATGTTGCTACTTGCTGCGCCAGAGCATGTCCCATCGTGTATTTAACTGGGTAGTCCGAATAGAAGACAACCCCGTAGTTTTCCCAACAACAACTAACGCAGCATCTAAGACCCTACTTTGCGATTATCGCTACTAAAGCCTGACAAGGATGCCAGCGGAAAATAAATAGTAAAAGACGATCTACCACTTGACCACAACAAAACAAATAAAAAAGTATAAGTCGGCTTTGCCGACAGAGATACACCGCAGCCTGGGTATATTGAAAGAAATTTTTCCCAAAAACGTATGTATTTAGGGGGTTTTAAAAAATTTTGGGCAAAGTGATTCAATAGCAGGTCTTCACGAGAAGTTATCCAAAATTTTGTGTGGGAGGTACCGGATGGAGTGGACAAATAGTCCATATTTGAACCTGATCTATATCTGGTAGATATATTAGGATGTGTAAAAGTATGGACCACATTGGCCACTCCCTTCAAGAGTTACCTACGACAGTTTTTCCGAACATTTTTTAACTTTTCTAGGGGAGGTACCTGAAGGAGTGGACCGATATGGCTTATCTTGGAACTTAAACTGTTTTTAGTCAAAATATTACAAAGACCAATTTTATATTTAGAGTTATCTTGCGCGGTGTCTAGGCGTTTTTTGCAACTTTCAGGCTATTTTCTCAGGAAGTATGGACTCGCCCCTGATGAAAGTTGTACCGTCGTATGGGGGACAGTGAATACAAGTTGCTACCAGAAAAATCAAAGCGATTTGAGAGCAGGTCCTAAACTGAACATATCCGAAATTTTGTGTGGGAGGTGGGAGGTACCATATTGGAACCTCTCTAAATCTGGTAGACAGTTTACGATGTGCAAAGTATGGACCAAATCGGATAAGCCCTTCAAGAGTTATCGTACGTACAAATTTTTCGAACATTTTCGAAACTTTTGTGGGGGAGGTACCGGAAGGAGTGACCAATATATCTTCGAACTTAAACTAAGTTTGGACAAAATATTACGAAAGCCAAATTTTGGACCGAAACGGTTGATCCTTCGAGAGTTATCGTGGCGCTCCAGGCAGCTAGACAGACAGACGTACGGACATTGCTAGATCGACTCCAAATTGTCTGAATCTCGACGAGATAAAGCGATTTAGCGATGTGTGTCCGTCCGTCCATTAAAAATTGTAAACAAGCTTAAGGCCGCAATTATGGACCGATTGTAACGAATTTTTTTAAGGTGGTTGGGTTCGGGCCAGAATAGAAATGATTAGTTTTTGGTGATGATCATGAAATGTTCAGGTGATGGAATGGACCAAAAACAAAATTTTAACCAATTTTGTAGCGGCTCTGTAGGTCAAAATAATGACCCGCAAAATTTTAAAACAAAGTTTGAGTTTATGATGAAGAAGAAGCGTACAAACCAACGCGAAGGTCAGATAATACTCAGCGGGTTAAATGCACTGAAACTTTTGTGTGAAATTGGTAAAAATGTCAATAACGTAGCGGTTAAACCACGGAAGTAGTAGTACTACATTTTAGTTTGTGTGAACTAAATTTTCCTTTCCTGCCTACAAAAATGTCTTTGTCATGCTAGATAACTTTTTGGTTTTGGTCATAAGTATTATACATTACATCTCTGATATTTGATAATTAAATTTTCACAATCATTGAAAAGAAGTTTCGTGGAGAGCGATTGTCCAGGGATAGCGGTATAGGGTATCCCATGGTCGGCTCCGTCCGACTATAGACTTTTCTTACTTATTTTTTTTATAAAGGGCTTTGACACTTCATATTTGAACAGCTGGCGTGATACCACTACCTGGTAATTGTACCATGCATTTCATAAATATAAAAATATACTCCGTTAAATCCACTGCCGCAGGGTTTTAAACATGGACGGCTGAAATGAGGCTCCACTGAACCCTAAGATATTGCGTGACATTCAACAGCTTGTGTTAGTCGTCCACACAAGCCACAGCTGAACAAGATCAGAAGTGGGAACAAGATCCTCAAGTCGCTGGTCGGCAGCATTTAGAACGCGGACAAAGTGCCTCTATTGACCTTTTGCAAAGCAATAGTCTAACGAGAATCAGGTATTAGCGGGAATCTGTACATCGTCGAGTCTATCAGGCAGGCTCGAAAAACGTTTACACTGACGCAGTTGTGCAGACAGTGTGAATTCCGTACTCTGAGACCAATCCCCATCCATCGCAGCTGAAAAACGCCAGCTGCCAAGGCAACTCAGTTAATATCCGAACAACGCAGTTGCCTCAATTCATATTGGGCACATGTGCATAAGGATTGGGAACACACGACCCGCTGCACGTTGTTTAGCTGTCCAGCTAACCCCATTCACATGTTCTCATCGGTTCTTTATGGACGCAGCCAGTCTAAGTTGCAGCATTTTTGACGCACTACAGCGATTCTCTAACTCATTTTTTAAGTTACCGACAAAAATCATTTCGCTTAAGTACAAGATCGACCAATAAAAATAGTCGTAAAATTCTACCGATAGGAAGAGTGACGTCAACTTTTATTTATATGTACTTTTCATTCATAATTTTGCGATTCAATTGTCGGTAACTCGAAAAATGAGTTACAGAATTCCACTACTGGATAAAGAAGAACCAGACCCAGATAGCTGAATGAAATATACGAACGAACTGCAACAGAAATTCATTTCGAGGCGAAACCGGGTCAAATATGACTCTTTGGAAGCAAAATTACGATTTTTCTTTTCGGAAGTAGGGGCCCGGTCTCCTGAAAATTGCCATCGGAAAACAGACGATACTTTGTTCGACAAATATGAAGATTAGTGTTGCAAATATTTGGGTTTACATCCAATATTTTTCTTTTCCTTTTCTCGTTGTGCATTTGTCACACATTGTAGTTTCTAAACAACAAGAACAACAACAACGTATTGTTATGTGCTTATCACAAAATGGTTATTCACTTCATTATTGCTATTGTTGTTGAGGTTATTATAAATATTAAGCTATATTGTAGTTTTTTTTATCATTTTACTGTCTCTTGTACTTGTCCCCCTTTTTTCCCCTTCTTAAATAAGTTGAATGTATGCATAGCATCCACCATGCCTTCATGTACTCTATGTCAGGGTATAATTCACACTATGTTATCACCATGATTTTCTTGTTATATTCATGTTTTATGTCGTTTTTGTTGTTGCTGTTGTTTTATTTTTCTCTTTCATTTCGTTTGTATTTCCCATGTCTACAAACATATTGCTGAGGCAGCAGAATGCATTCATTTTGCAATAGTAATTGGTAGTTGTAGTATACATTTGTGTGTATGTGTCGAAATGACATGGCAAATACAAATGTATGATAATGAAATACATGTACTATGTAGGTGAGAAGCAATTGAAAAGGACCCATTTTACATGCATAGAGTCATCTAGGTTTTTTCTATTAATTTTATATGCATTTCATTTGGAACTTGAGTTCATTATGGGTTTGATAAGGTTACGCTGGTTAGGTCACATGCTCGAATTGTGTGAATGGATGAAGGTGGAGCAGATAGAAAATGTTTAAAATATAAAACAACTACAGAGAGGGGAAACAAAAACGGTCGTGACCGGCTTTAACATGGCAAAGGGCGGGACTTATCTTGACCTTCTCCTATCTCAAGTGGACACTGACCTCCCCATGATTTCACCTGGGGAGCTGCCTTTAACAAGTGCCGCCCATTGACCCATAAGAAAGATAAAAAATTGGGTTTGGGCGTCGGGATAGTAACCCTCCATGCAGCTGCCTAGTTCCTAGATCCCCTCCCCCCCCTTCCCCCTAGAACGGCCAAAAAGCATTCCTGGATTAGCCCATGTAACCCTCCCATGGAAAAAGCATCCTACTATGACAAAAAAACAAAGAACAAATAAAAATGTATCAGTCGGCTTTGCCGACAGAGATATAACCTCAGCCTGTGTGGATTGAAACACTTTTTCCCAAAACAAAAAAACTTATGTTTTCAAAATTTCGGGCGTATGGACCGACGAAAATATGGATAGGATTAAAGCTCAAAAATTTGCGGTGATATCGATAAATAGGGATTTTTTACCATACTATCCTAGGAAAAACATGTAAAAATAAAAATGTCCAAAGGATCCTCGAACAGACCGTTAACCAAATACAAATTCTGAACATTTGTGTGGGTGGTACCCTTAAGGATTGGACATATAGGGCCAAATTTGAACATGAACTAAGTTTCGACAATATTTAGACATCCAAAGTTTGGACCAAATCGGTTGCTAGGTCTATGGGATATAGCGCGTACCATTTTAGCGAATATTTTCGAACGTTTGACCTATAAGCACCACATACAAATTTCATCTAATATTATAAGAAATATTACAATATCCAAAGTGTGGACGAACGAAGTATTCGGTTCGAGCTCTCCAGCCACTACGTATGGTGTAATAGGGGTTTTTTTACAACTTTCGGGCTGTTTTCCCAAGAAGCATGGACTTGCCCTTGAAAAAATTTTACTGCCGCAATTGAGGCAGCGAATGCAAGTTGCTTCAACAAAAATCAAAGTGATTCGACAGCAGGTGTTAATGTGAATTTGTCCAAAATTTTGTGTGGCAGGTAAACGAAGGAGTGAACCGATTGAGTCCATATTCGAACCAGATCTAAATCTGGTAGGTATATTAGGATGTGAAAATATGGACCAAATCGGTCATTCCCATCAAGAGTTGTCACGCGCACAATTTTTCGAACACTTTAGAAGTTTTGTTGGGGAAGTACCTGAAGTAGTTATCTTGCGCTCCAACCACTACACATGGTGTCATAGGGGTATTTTGTAACATTCAGGCTATTTTCTCAGGATGTATGGACTTGCACCTGATAAAACTTATATCATCTTATGGAGGGCAATGAATACAAGTTGATACAACAAAAATCAAAGCGATCCGAGAGCAGGTCCTAAACTGAACTTTTCCGAAATTTTGTGTGGGAGTTACCCGAAGGAGTGGACCGATTGAACCCATATTGGAACCTCATCTAAGTCTGGTAGACATTTTACGATATGCAAGGTATGGACCAACTCGGTTATTCCCTTCAAGAGTTACAGCGCGCACAAATTTTCCGAACATTTTTGAATTTTTGTGGGGGAGGTACCTGAAGTAGTGGACCGATATGGTCCATCTTCGAATTTAAATTTAGTTTGGGCAAAATATTAGAAAGACCAAATTTTGGACCAAATCGGGTAATACGTTCGAGAGCGCTCGTGAGCACCAGCCAGACAGACAGACAGGCAGACGGACGGACATGGCTAAATCAACTTCAAATTGTCTGCAACACATTTCGTCCAAACATACTTGAAGTCTAAAACCATTATTTCGATGAGGCACATTTTGGACCTCGCCGAGCATGTTGTATATACAATCGTTCCGAGGAGCAAACATAGACTCGTACCACCACTTAGTTGCGGCAATGGTACGTACCCGATTAAACGTAGAAAATAAATTTAGGTCCCGGAAAATCCTCTCAGCTATCCAAGGAGCTGAGGGAAGCTGCCACTCTTTCATGGTTCAGAAAAGTAAGAAGGTCAGAGGCTATGATGTCGTTTGTGGTCTGTTTGCGGAGACTATGAATGGAAGATGGATCATTTGCCTTGGCTCAGAACATCTTGCCAGGATATACTATTTATCAGACTATACGCTACAAACCTCGTAGCAGCGCCTTCATCCGCTCTGCAAAATGTGAAACTACCAATTTGATGAGCACTGAAGTGTTCTAGCACCTGAGGGTTACTAATATAAGGCCGTCGTGTGATTATGGGATTATTCACCAGTCATTATAGTTGGTGCTGGCAGGCATATTAGACACGGTGCTCTTGAGCCAACTTTAAATGGAAGGTGCTTACATCTGAGAAGTATTTGCGGATTCTTGAACTACAATGTTCATAGATGAGAATAATAAAAAAAAACAAAAAAAATCGCCGGAGCGCTTTTTAAATAAATCGCGATTCAAATTGACATTTTTAGGTGTTTTTTATGTCTGCAAGATTTTGCTTGGAAACCGCAAGTCGTATCGAAATAGGATTAGAGAAAATGTTGTAGCATTGAAAATTCTCTACAAGATTGTCTTTTATAATATCTTCGTAGTTTTTACCGTTATTGAGATATAGAAGTTAAAATTAGGACAATGGATTGACTGTATCACCTCCTTATAAAACAATGTCGTGTATTGTGCGCCCTAACTAACTTTTAATGAAAACCGCTTACACCTGCGAAGTTTTTGCGGATTCTGATACAGCAATGTTTATAGATGAGAAAAATCCAAAACAAGAAAAAATAGCGGGATGAATTTTTTACTAAATCGCGATCAATGTTTACACATTTAGGCTTTTTTCGGCTTTCACGATTTTGCTTGCAAACCGCAAGTCCTATCGAAATGGGACTAAAAAACTGTTGTAGCAGGGAAAATTTTGTACAAGATTGGCTAATTGATATTTTCCTAGGTTTTACCATTTTTGAGATATAGAGGCTCAGATCCAACTTTCAGATTTTTTTCTTAGGTTTTCAGGGTTTAGCTTGAAAACTGCAAATCATTTCCAAAATGGGACTAAAGAATATGTTGTAGCTGTAAAACTTCTCTACAAGATTGGCTTCCGTAATTTTTTCTAGATTGTACCATTTTTGAGATATATAAGTTTAAGTTGGGAAATTGCAGTCATGCCCTTGGCGATACAGACAATCAATTGTCCCAATTTGAACTTCTATATCTTAAAAACTGTAAAAGCTACGACAGTGTCATAAAATCAATCAATCTTGTAGAGAATTTTCACTGCTACAACATTTTCTCTAATCCTATTTCGATATGACTTGCGGTTTCCCAGCAAAATCGTGAAAACTTAAAAAAACCCCTAAAAATGTCAACTTGAATCGCGATTTATTTAAAAAGCGCTCCGGCGATTTTTTTTTTTTTTTTGTTTTTCTCATCTATGAACTTTGCACTTTCAGAATCCGCAAAAACTTCCCAGGTGTAAGCACCTTCCATTTAAAGTTGGCTCAAGAGCACCGTGTAGAGGTTTTGAGCCATTATCTCAGGAAAATGGCCCAAAAAAGTTATACCATTGTAATCAGGACCGCAAATATTACCTTCCGTAAAAAGTTTTGACTACACCTTTTACACATATGTTTGTATTTCTTTAATTTTTCTGTGTTGGGTGCAGCATATCCCGGAATGTCTGCTCCGAATCCTTTCGGTCCGTGCCGAGACGGAGGAAAACCCAGGACCAACATATTTGTACTCGCTTTGTCACATCCGCATCTTCACTCATATCCAACGATCGGTGAAATCGAATAGATGTTAGGAGTGGGTGCATCTAAGGGGTTGCTCTGGACTTGTCCACGCTAGGGACTACGACAGGGACTATGTTGCTGCATGCTGTGTGAATACAGTCCCCAGTGAGTCGTCATCAAATTACGAAAGTCCCTCGTCGTCTGATTATGAGACTCCCCCGCAGTCTCCTCGACAACAACCGCACATGCAGCCTTTAACACCATCCGTTGTTGTCCCAATCCCGGATAATGTATCCTTTTTGCAATTTAATTGCAATGAACGACCCTGGCGTCGGGTACCTATCCTGATGACATCTGTGAGAGACTGAACAACTATTTAACCGATCTTACCACCTTTTTGCATTCGAGGAATATGCGGATTTCCGCCACAAAATCAACAGTCACTCTGTTCAATGTCGTGGTCGATTCCGACCACAAACTGCCCCAAAATGTTAGGGTCACATTCGACACCACTTTCACGTCGTGCGCGCACGCCACAGCTATCTACGACAAACTGAAAAGTAGGAACAAGGTCCTCAAGCACTTGGGGCGCAGATAAAGAAACCTTGTTGACCACATATAACGCGATAGGTCGGTCTGTGGTAAGCTATGCGGCGCCAGTCTGGTCCCCGAGATTATGTGATACGAATTGGAAAAAGATTCAAACTTGCCAGAATGCCGCCCTGAGAACAGCGACAGGGTGCCTCCTCAAATCTTCAGTGGACCATCTACATGAGGAGGCAAAAATTCTTCCTGTAAAGCAACACAATGAGATGCTTTCGTTGCAGTACCCCTGCTTGGATGTTATCGTGTGAGCCACCATCTTGTGGGTAGGCCCGGCCCATTCAGGGAGATCAGGAAGGATATCCATGCTCTAGAGGGAGAGGTCCAACGATACAGGAGAGAACCTCTAGATCAACAAGCATATCAAGCAGGATTGAATAGCATTCACACGGACGCAGTTGCCAAGGCCTTAAGCAATTATAGTGTGAATAAAGTACTCGGAGTACATCCTCCATCTATCGCAGCTGAGGAGCGTCAGCTGCCACGACAAACCAGAGTAGTAGTAGTAGCTCAACTACGCTCGGGATATTGCAGTCGCCTAAATTCGTATTGGGCGGAAATCGATCGCGCCGTGCAAGACATATGCCCAGTATGCGGCATGGGCCCGCACGACACACAACACCTTTTTAACTGCCCCGCCAAACCTACCCATCTAACTCCAGTGGATCTGTGGCTACATCCCATCGAAGCAGCCAATTTTCTGGAACTGGAGATACCCCATAGCCAGATTGAACAGAGGAACGAACAAATAAACATAACAAAAACACTGATACAACAACAACAGAGATAAAGAGTCCAAAGGTCAACAAAAATTACATCAAATATTATTCCATTTGCAATTCGAGTTATTATATTTGTAATTCGACTTATTCCATTTGTAAATCGAATTATTTCCTTTGAAATTCGAATTATTCCATTTGTAATTCGAATTATTCTATTTGAAATTCGAATTATTCCATTTGTAATTCGAATTATTCTATTTGAAATTCGAATTATGCCATTTGTAATTCGAAATATTTTATTTAAAATTACAAGTGAAATCAATTCGAATTACAAATAAAACAATTCGAATTACAAATAAAATAATTCAAGTTACACATAGAATAATTCGAATTACAAATAATTCGAATTTCAAATGGAATAATTCGAATTTCAAATGGAATAATTCGAATTACAAATAGTATAATTCGAATTACAATTGGAATAATTCGAATTGCAATTGAAATGTTTCGAATTACAATTGAAATTCTCGAATTACAAATAAAATGTTACGAATTACAAGTGGAATTCTCGAATTACAACTAAAATGATTTGAATTACATCTGAAAAAGATGTAGTTCTTTAACTGCATTTAACCAAACACACGGTGCGCCTGAACAAAATTTAAATCAAAGGTGGTTACACCTGGGAAGTTTTTGCGGATTCTGAAAATGCAATGTTCCAAGATAAGAAAACTCGAAAAACTAAAAAATCTCCGGAGGGCTTTTTAAATAAATCGTGGTCAAAGTTCACATTTTTTGTGGTTTTTTAAGTTTTCACGATTTTTCTTGGAAATCTTAAGTCCTATGGAAATAGGGTTAAAGAAAATTTTTTAGCAGTGAAAATTTCCTACAAGATTGGTCTGTGTGATATTTTCGTAGGTTTTACCGTTTTTGAGATATAGAAGTTCAAATTGGCAAAATGCACTGACTGTATCGCCTTCTTTTAAAACAATGTCTTGCACGGTGCGCCCTAACTAACCTTACATGAAAACCGCTTACACCTAGGAAGTTTTTGCGGATTCTGAAACAGCAATGTCCACAGATAAGAAATGAAAAAAACAAGAACAAATCGCTAAAGGAATTTTTAAATAAATCGCGGTCAAAGTTTTCATTTTTGAAGTTTTCTACGTTTTCACGATTTTGCTTGGAAACCGCAAGTCTTATCGAAATGGGGCTAAAGAAATTGTTGAAGCTGTGAAAATTCTCTAGAGGATTGAAAAGTATGATTTGTTCCTAGAATTTATAATTTTTGAGTTATAGAAGTTCAGGTCACATGTTTAGGTTTTTTTGTTAGGTTTTCGCGTTTTTTCTTGGAAATCGCAAGTCCTATGGAAATAGGGTTAAAGAAAATTTTGTAGCAGTGAAAATTCTCTACAAGATTTTCTTTTTAGTTTTCTTTTTCTGTGTTGTATCATTTTTGAGACATATATAAATTTAAGATGGGAAATTGCAGTCATTGCATTGTTTTATAAGGAGGCGATATATTTAGTGTATTATCCCAATTTCAACTTCTATATCTCAGAAACGGTAAAACCTATATAAATATCGTGAAGTTCAATCTTATAGACAATTTTCACTGCTACAACATTTCCTTTAGTCCCGTTTTGATAGGACTTGCGGTTTCCAAGCAAATCGTGAAAACCTAAAAACCCTTAAAAATGTCAACTTGAATCGCGATTTATTTAAAAAGCCCTCCGGCGATTTTTTTTAGTTTTTTTGATTTTTCTCATCTATGAACATTGTACACGGTGTGTTTTAACCAAATGTAAATGGAAGGTGCTTACACCTGGGAAGTTTTTGCAGATTCTGAAACTACAATGCTCATAGATGAGAAATATCAGGAAACAAAAAAATCGCCGGAGGGATTTTCAAATAAATCGCGATTTAAGTTCACATTTTTTGGGGTTCTTTAGGTTTTTACGATTTTTCTTGGAAACCGCGATTTCTATGTAAATGGGCCTAAAGAAAATGTTGTAGCTGTGAAAATTCGCCACAAGATTGCCCTTCATGATATTTTCGTAGGTTTTACCGTTCTGACTTTATCGGCTCCATATAAAACAATATAATGCTCAGTGCGCCTTAACTAACTTTTGATGAAAACCGCTTGTACATGGGAAGATTTCGCGGATTCTGAAACAGCAATGTTCATAGATAAGAACAATAAAAAAAAAACAGACAAAAAAAGCCGGATTTTGCCACGATTTTGCTTGTAAACCGCGGCGAGTCCTATGTAAATGGGCCTAAAGAAAATGTTGTAGCTGTGAAAATTCTCTACAAGACTGACCTTTAGATTTTTTCGTAGGTTGTACCATTTTTGAGGTATAGAGGTTCAGTTCAAATATTTAGGTTTTTATCTTAAGTCTTCAAGATTTTGCTTGGAAACCGCAAGTCATATCAAAATGGAACTAAAGAAAATGTTGAAGCTGTGAAAATTCTCTACAAGATTGGATGATTCATTTTTTCCTAGGTTGTATCATTTTCAAGCAATGTAAGTTTAATTTGGGAAATTGCAGTAATGACATTGTTTTATAAGGAGGCTATACAGTCAGTGCATTGTCTCAATTTGAACTTCTATATCTCAAAAAGAGTAAAACCTACGAAAATATCATAAAGGTCAGTCTTGTGGAGAATTTTCACAGCTACAACATTTTCTTCAGGCCCATTTACACAAGACTCGCGGTTTCCAAGCAAAATCGTTAAAACCTAAAGAACCCCCAAAATGTATAATTTAAATCGCGATTTATTTGAAATTCCCTCCGGCTATTTTTTTTTTTGTTTCTGGATATTTCTCATCTATGAGCATTGTAGTTTCAGAATCTGAAAAAACTTCCCAGGTGTAAGCACTTTCCATTTAAAATTAGTTAAGGCGCACCGTGTGTAGTTTCAGAATCCGCAAAAACGTCCCAGGTGTAACAACCTTTCATTTAAATTTTGTTCAGGCGCACCGTGAACAGCTTTGAAATTTTGTTTGGAAGGTACCCAAAAGAGTGTGCCGATATAATCCATCACCGAACATGATCTATGTTAGGAAGAAATATTACGATATTCAAAATATGGACCCAATCGTGTAAACCATCCACCAGTCATATAGACGGACGGACAGATGGGCATGGTGAGATCGATGCAAAATTGTCTGTAACGGATTTGGTCATTACATATGTGGGGTCTAAAATCATGATTTCAACGAGGCATATAAGGCTGAGGTTTCAATAATAATCGATATTGCTTGGAGAAACAGTTTTTGTTTGATGTGGAATTCGTTGATCATTGAATTTAATCGCTGTCTCAGTACCCGAATTAAATTTGAAAATTTAATTTCATAGTTTGTTGCAATAATATTTTATTCTATGTATGTACATTGGAGTGACCCAAAAAAAAATATGTTTTTTCCTTTTGGCCCAAAAATCGTATATATGGAATTTTAATGCGATCGGTTAAGGTTAACCCGTGGCAACATATCGGGCACATATACATATTTGACCGATTTTGGGTATTTTGGTCCCTACATAGCTAATCAAAATCCGATCCTATTTTCAAATCTTTTTGAAGAAATCGTTTTTAAACCACAATAATGAACGGTAAAGTTTTTCATCGATTGGACCATAATTGCGTCATTTTGAAAATTCGCCTTTGGCCCCATACAAATTACTTTGGAAACGAAGACCGCTAAGGTGGCAAGGGTTAACCTTAACTGATAAATGGAAAAAAATTGGGGGTAGGAGTTCCAAAAATTATTTTTTTTGTTTTTCTGGGTCACTCTAATGTGCATGTGTATCACGAGTTTGCTACCATAATATGGGGCTATACAAAATCAATGCCGTATACAAAACATTTTTAGTAAGCCAACTTCTTCATAAAGGACTCGAAATACTAAGTTTGGAAGAAATTTTTGAAAAAGTTTTAGAGTCTATTGCACAATAGCCATTTTAGTTTGGAGCTTTTGGGCCATTATCTCAGGAGGCATTGACTTGCTCCGGAAAAAAATTGTACCGTTGTTAACTGATCTCCAACAAATTTTATAATATGTATGTATGTTTGTATGTATGTATATATGTATGTATGTTTATGCACACATACATACATTGGCACACTTTAAGGTTGGCCATAGACAAGGAAGGAGTTGATTACAATGTTGTCTGGTGGAATTGGCAGCCAAGTGCCAGAGATTAAAGTTACACATGCTGACAATGCCGCAATATGACAAAAACAACAACAAACGGATGCACATGTCACATACCATAAAAAAACAACAAAACACACACGCATACTGTGATATTTATTAACAATTTGTGTGCAGTTGTCGTCGTTCTTTTTGATTTCTTTTTTCTGTTTGTGAATTCGTTCACACCATGCCAAAAAAGAAAAAAACGAAACTTCTCATTCGTAAAATATTTTTTCCGATTCGCAAGCATTTGCTTGCTTCTACTTTTTTGACATTGCGGAAAACGTTTGTTTGTTTCTGCGTAATTTCCAATAAACCCGGCATATCTCCAGCAGGTTGTTGTTTCAAGCAATTTGTTATTCACTGGAAAAAGCATTGAAATACTTCAAAGTTGAATACTCGCTCCTCCATCCTAAGTTGCGATTGAGGTACCAAAACGGATATTGTATTTCTCAATTAATTCAATACCGGTCGGTTCATTGGTTGTTAAGGAAGTTAGCGAAGGATAGCTGCTATGTTATCCACATGAGATGTGTTTCATGCTCCGAAGTTATTTTTCATACAAACTGTTAGTGTTGAAGCATCCAATAACTTGAATATTATGTTTTATTTATGCTGTTCATTTTTCATGCGTATGTGTAATTCAATTTATTGAGCATGAATCCTTATGCAATGCAACGTAGCATTTATATCGAAATTATTTGAAAAAAGCAAATGGGAATTTTATACAAACAACATAAAATTATTATTTGAAACAAACAAATTTTCAAACCCCCCATACCAGTTGCTGATATTATTCGAATGTTCGGCACAACATTCGAAAACGACTATCACTGTCAAATGTTTGGCAAATGTTTTTCTTGTGTACAAAAGCACGCTGTTCCTTTGTTCGTCAAAAGTTCAAAAACGATATCAGTTTCGAACATTTGGTGAATGTTTTTTCTTCACAAGAAAAATTGTTTCGAGAAACATTTCTTACTTTGAAAATTTTGTTGTTTCAAATAATAGTTTTATGTTGTTTGTATAAAATTCCCATTTGCTTTTTTCAAATAATTTCGATATAAATGCTACGTACAATATAAACAACAAGTGCTGATAAAGACAACATATGGGCAGGTTGCCAAACACCCCACCCATACCCTTGCTATCGAAAACGATATCGTTTTCGAATGTTTCTCTATAGTTTTGCGGATATGTTGTTCGAGAACGACACACGAGAATGAATTGAAAACGATTCATTCATCGCTCAGTTTGTGGCAGGAAAACCTTCGATTTCGAATATCGGCAATAATATTATTAGAGAATGAATGACGATAGTTTCTACGATAGTGGCGAAAAAACATTTTTTGTAAAGTTTCTTGATGTTTCAGTTATGTACCTTTTCCGTTTTTATTTTGTTGTTATGTTTGCGACTCGATATGTAACTGTTGTTAAACATTGTTTTCGCCACTATCGTAGAAACTATCGTCAATCATTCTCTAATAATATTATTGCCGATATTCCAAATCGAAGGTTTTCCTGCCAAAAACTGAGCGATAAATGAATCGTTTTCAAATTGTGCGCACAATAACTCTTGAAGGGACGGACCGATTTGGTCCATTCTTTACGCATCCTAATGTATCTACCAGATATAGATCAGGTTTGAATATGGACTATATTTGTCCACTCCTTTCGGTACCTATCGCACAAAATTACGGATAAGTTCACTTTAAGACCTGCTCTCGAATCACTTTGATTTTTTTGGAGCAACTTGCATTTGCTGCCTCAATTAAGACGGTTAAAATTGTTTAGGGGCAAGTCCATACTTCTTGAGAAAACAGCCCGAAAGTTGTAAAAAACCCTATGGCACCATATGTAGTGTGACGTAGGGGATGGAAGATACCAAGGAACGGTCCTGACCGGTTTTAACATGGCAAAACCCAGGATTTATCTTGGTCCCTCTTTCATCTCAAGTGGACACTAACCTCCCCGTGGTGTCACGGTGGGAACTGTCTTTAACACCCGTTAAAGGTAGTGAGCTAACATGTGCCGCGCGTTCGCCCATAAGAACGTTAAAAACTTGGGTTTGGGCGTCGGGTTAGTAACCCTCCCCTAGAAAAAACAGCCTACTATGAAAAAACGAAAGAAAAGAAAAACAACCCCTCCAAAGTTGACGACCGCGCAAACGTTTTAAGTACCATGGTCTGCGAATCTGCAACTGGAATGTTCGCACTCTTTATAGAGAAGGTGCAGTCTTCGAATTGGCAGACGTACTTGAAAAGTACAAGGCCGATATTACTGCCATACAGGAAATACGATGGATTGGGAAAGGCGTCACAACAACACCTACAAGTGACGCACTGTATTATAGCTGCCATGACGTAAAGCATGAGTTTGGTTGCGGATTCGTAGTTAGTCGGAGACTAAAACATCTGGTATCACCCCAGTGAATGAAAGACTTGCTGCAATTCGAATTAAAGCTAAATTCTTCAACATCAGCTTTATTTGCGCTCATGCTCCCACTGAAGACAAGGACGAACAGACCAAAGATATTTTACGAGCGCTTAGAAGAAACATATGACCGTTGCCCTGCCCATGACATTAAAATCATTCTAGGCGATTTTAATGCCAAAATTGGAAAGCAGAATATCTTTGGCCCAACAGTTGGGAAATTCAGTCTCCACAGTGAAACATCTGACAATGGTATGAGGCTGATAGACTTCGCAGCTGCAAAAAACATGGTAGTTAGCAGCACCAGATTTAATCATCTCGATATTCATAAGGGCACCTGGCTGTCTCCAGATCAGAAAACAAGAAATCAAATTGATCACGTTGTGATAGATGGAAGACATTCATCGAGCGTGTTGGATGTACGATCGTTCCGAGGCGCAAACATTGATTCGGACCACTACCTTGTTGCAGCAAAGGTACGTACCCGTCTAAACGTTGCAAATAAAGCACGAACAGACACAACGCGGAAGTTGGACATCGATAGGCTGCAAACAGAACAGATAGCCACAGCATATTCTACTCAACTAGCCCAATTGCTTAACGCGAGCACTCCTTGTCCCGATAACATAACAACACAATGGCAAAATATTGCCAACTCCATGCAAACAGCCGCAAAATCCATACTTGGATACCAGAAAACTCCACGAAGGAATTCATGGTATGACCAGGAGTGTCGTGCTGCTACCGAAGAAAAAATACGGCATATAAAGCTACTTTACAATCAGTAGCAACGCGTAGCGCACGAGAGAGATATCGGGAGAAAAGGAGAGAACCAAAAGGAGAGATACCAAAGAGTGAAACATCCAACAGATGGCTTTGGTACAGGCACATCCTCCTGTAGAGACCAGCAAGGTAATCTGGTAACAGATACAGATAGCGTGCTAAGGATATGAAAGGAACATTTCTCTAATCTGCTGGTATCCAATAGTAGCGAAGACTATGATACCACAGATCCAATCCCAGAAAATGGTATAGAATGTATACCGCCCGGCCAAGATGAGGTAAAAACAGCAATCAACCGGCTGAAGAATAATAAAGCAGCAGGAGCCGATGGCTTACCAGCCGAGCTGTTTAAAACCGGAGGCGACGCGCTGATAAGGTGTATGCATCAGCTAGTTAGCACCATCTGGCAGGAAGAACGCGTACCCGACGATTGGAACCTGAGCATCCTATGTCCCGTCCACAAGAAAGGAGATAAGATTGTATGCTCCAACTATAGGGGCATAAGTCTTCTCCCTATTGCCTATAAGATAGTGTCAGGGATATTGTGCGAACGACTAAACCCAATGGTCAACGAAATAATTCGACCATACCAATGCGGCTTTAGACCTGGCAAGTCCACCATTGACTAGATATTTACCCTGCGGCAAATCCTAGAGAAGACCCAAGAGATGCAGATCGACACATTTCACCTTTTTGTCGATTATAAAGCAGCATTCGACAGTCCCTTCCGATCAAAGGTATTCCATGCAATGTCTGTATTTGGTATCCCCGCAAAGCTCATCCGGCTTTGTAAGATGACTTTAACTGATACTAGGTCCTCAGTTAAAATTGGAAAGAACCTCTCCGAAGAATTTTGTACCAAAAGAGGTTTCAGACAAGGAGACAGCCTTTCGTGTGACCTATTCAACATTTTGCTGGAAAAGGTAATACGAGATGCAAATGTCAAAAGAAATGGCACAATTTACACCAATAGCCACATGTTACTTGCTTATGCTGATGACATAGACATCATGGGACGATCAGCAAAGGAAGTAACTGATACCTTTAGGAAGGTAAACGGCGAAAAGACCCAATTTATGGTGTCGACGCGCAAAGCGTCCATAGAGCTCGGACCAACTGTGGAAGTTGGTTCCTATAATATTGAGGTAGTTAAAGACGTCGTCTACTTCGGCACTGCCATAAACACAACAAACAACATCAGTTGTGAAATAAGAAGAAGAATTGTATTGGGCAACAGATGCTACTATGGTTTAAGTAAGCAATTTAAAAACAAAGCCACATCTCGTCAAACAAAAATAACACTATACAAAACGCTGATACTACCGGTGCTCCGAAGCATGGGTACTTGCGCAAGCAGATAAGGCAGTGCTTGGTTGGTGTTTGAGAGGAAAATTCTTCGAAAGATCTACGGGCCGATTTGCGTTGACGGTGAATATCGACGTCGTATGAACCACGAGCTATATAAGCTATACAAAGACATGAATATAGTTAAACGTATCGAGATGCAACGATTGCGTTGGCTAGGTCATATCATAAGAATGAGCGATGATGAACCCGCTAAAAAGGCGTATGAATACATGCCTCATGGCGGTGCACGCAGAATCGGCAGGCCTAAGCTTCGATGGAGCATACAAGTGGATGAAGAAATTAAAAGGCGCGGTATTCCAAAAAGTCAAGCGAAAAACAGAGAGGAATGGAGATCTCTTCTTAGTTCGGTCTATGGAACTAATGTTCTGTAATGGGCCGACTAAGTAAGTAAGTAAGTACCATATGTAGTGGCTGGAGAGCACGATAACTCTCGAACTAACCGATTTGGTCCAAACATTTGGTAGTTCCCCCGAATATTTAAAAAATGTCACGATATCTCTTGAACATATTTAGTCCAAAATTGGGATCTCCTAATATTTTGTCCAAATTTAGGTTAACTTCTAAAATGAAGATACCTTAGGGTACCTCCTCCACAATAGTTCAACATTTGTGTTTAAGAGCAGTTTAAGGTCTCTTCGAAGATCCTTTGGAAATGTATGCCGATGATGTTCGTTGTTGTCCTGCTTACAACGGTATTACGTTTTCCGTGGACAATTCCATGCTTCCTGGCATACTGGTCCATAAGTTATACGATGACCCACTGAAATGATTAGTGGGCGCGATATCTATCGAAAAGATATGACTCCCAAAATAAGATGCACTTCCATAGTGGAATATGTCGGTCCATTCCTTTAAGTACCTCCTCTGCAAAACTTTTGAACTTTAATCCTAATCCATATTTTCGTCGGCAAGTTCAAAGGTCCAAAAACATGCCACAAAATATTGAGAAGATCATAAATACATTCGATCTGACCGTAGATGAAAGTTTCAATTCACTAGGCTGAGGGTATATCTCTGTCGTCAAAGCCGACTGATACTTTTTTACTTGTTATACCCTCCACCATAGTATGAAGGGTATATTAAGTTTGTCATTCCGTTTGTAACACATCGAACTAATCATTTGCAACCCTATAAAGTATACATACATATTCTTGATCAGGATAAAATTCTAAGACGATCTAGCCATGTCCGTCTGTCCGTCTGTTGTAATCACTCTAGCGTCCGCAATAATTGAGATGGAGTGCTGAAATTTTGCACCCGAGGGTCTATTTTCCATAGGCAGGTCAAGTTCGAAGATGGGCTATATCGGTCCACTCTTTGGTATAGCCCCCATATAACGGTGCCTCCGGATTTGAGGTATTTTGACGTTCTTCGCCACATTTGCAGACCGAATTAGCTATAATTTGGCACGTAGGGTTCCTATTGATCAACAAACTTATATCCCGAAGGATATGGGCATAGATTCATGTTTTGGTATAGCCCCCATATATCGGAACCTTCCGATTTTCGGTATTTTGAGAAATTTAGCTACAATTTTTAACCGAACTAGCTGTAATTTGCCATTTGAGGTTCTCAGTGGTCATGAAATATCTCCACCAAACATCGTGAACATAGGTCCATATTTTGGTATAGCCCCCATATGACGGTACCTCCCGATTTTCGGTATTTTGAGAATTTTAGCCACAATTTGTAACCGAACTATCTGCAATTTGACATTTGAGGTTCTCAGTGGTCATGAAACATCTCCACCAATCATCGTCATCATAGGTCCATGTTTTGGTATGGCCCCCTTATAACCGTACCTCCCGATTTTCGGTATTTTGAGCATTTTAATTAAAATTTTTTTAACCGAATTAGCTGTAATTTGACATTTGAGGTTCTCAGTGGTCATGAAACATCTCCACCAAACATCGTCAACATAGGTCCATGTTTTGGTATAGCCCCCATATATTGGTACCTCCCGATTTTCGGTATTTTGAGAATTTTAGCTACAATTTTGTCTATTCAAAAATAATCGTCAATATAGGTCCATGTTTTGGTATATCCCCCCACATAACTGTACCTCCCGATTTTCGGGTAATTTTCAGTGGTCACAAAATTTTTTTCACTTAAATTCGTCAACATGGGTCCATTTTTGAGGGTCTACATTGTTTTGATGAAGCTACCCTCAATTTGACTCTTGAAGTCCCCTGCAGCTATAAAACTTTTCCGGCAAAAAATTTAAAGATAGGTCGAATCTTTGATATAGCCCCGTAGGTGGTACCTTTCACCTAGCTGAACACATTCTTTTAGATTAGATTAGATAACACTGTTCAACAAAATGGAGGCGAAAGTCTGGGGCACGGAAAATTCCTCTTGGGTAAGAAAGGCCTTGGTGAGTATATTATGCACCCCGAAGGACAGATCCTTACAGGATGGCTTACAGGGTCTTTTGCAAAAACTTCATCACGCCATAACGCGGAAGTTCGACTCATGGCGCATCTGTCCTTCGGGGTTTTTCTGTCACCAAGGGCTTTCATCTACAAAAGGAATTATCTCTGCCCCAACATTTGTGTTCACAGTGTGATTTAAGCAATAGTGGGAGGCGTTAGGAGTCTATCCATTGTCGAAAAGTTTTTTCACCTAAAGTTGTGAAAGGACCCTAATTATTCCATTTTATTTAAGACTATTTTATGGTGAAGGGTATAAAATGTTCGGCCCGGCCGAACTTAACGACTTTTTACTTGTTTTGTTTTTTGTTTTGGTCAGCGGCTGAGGGTATATCTGCGTCAGCACAGTTGACTGATACTATCTTATTTGGTTTCCTCAACCTCTATACCAAAAATCTTAGTTGTGCCTCAAAAAATGTTTTTAAATTTTTTCAAATGGATTTGCAAAAGAAATTCGATTTTTATGATATCTCTGTCGGCAAAGAAGGTCTAATTTTATGCATTTATAGGCCTATTAAAAATACCCACATTACCAAAAGAGTGTGACGGTTGTTTATGAATATTTTTTCTACATTCACTGAATTAAATTGCAAAGAATAAACGACTTGCATTTTCAATGACCTCTTTTTTTCACACAACAACCAACACACCTACAAATCTAACAATTTTCCCATTGACAAGATTTGAGATTTACATTTATATGGAAAATATCATCACAGTCGGTGATACACACAAATTACAGTGGGCCACGAATATCGTTGTAATATAAATTAAAGTGAAATTTTTAATTAATTTAATTAATCGAGCTATATGACCTAAGGATATTACATTGAACAATAGTTGTCTAGCGAATTTTTTTAATGTTATCTCCTTGGGTCATATAGCTCGATTAATTAAATTAATTAAAAATCTCACAAATAATGGCCTTCGCCCTCAAAATGCAAAATTTAAAAATAAATTAAAGATGTTTCAGTAAAAACTCTAAAATTTAACTACTCAGATCGAAGCTAGTCACAAAAAACATATTGGCTGTTCTATTAAGGAATTGGGTATGATAATCGAGGTTCAACTGTTTTCCATTTTAGGTCTTTAGTATGTCACACAGAAAAAATCATTTTTTCTCTTTGCATTAAATTTTAATTTACAACAAAATTGTTTTGCAATAAAAGCAAGAAACGTTGTCATTTCATGCCATATTTCTCGAAAAAAAGGAAAAAACAACAACTACAATAAAAAGAAATAAAAAAGCGTACTAAATGCAAAACTGCATTTCATGGCAATGAAATGCAGAAGTAGACGACATGAAATAACGCTGGCAGTCGGGTTTTTAAAAGACCACTCAAAATAAAATACTTGACCTTAGACTTTTTAAAAACGTCACATATACAGACTCGTACATATATATGAATGAAATAATGCATACACATAATCCACAATCCGATATACATACATATGTATATGTTTTTAAGTGCTACCTTTTAAGAATTGTGCTGTTTATTTTTTGCAATTTCACAAAACATCAGCAATTGCAAAGGAAACAAAATGTGAAGCAACGCCTTCGACGACAAAAGAGTCCATCACCATCATCATCACCCAGCAGAGGAAAAAGGAGGTAACAGCAGAAAAATCATTGTAAACAATTTGTGTGCCATGAAAACAACAACAACGACACAAACATCCGTATCCGCTCATTCGAAAATATAATCGTCTTGTCGGCCTAAACAAATGTTTATTTGTGTTAGTAGGTGGTGCTTGTTGACAGCAAATGTCGTAGGCTTACTGTTGTTGTTTTCTTCTGTTTATTTAAATTTTACGTACTTTAAAAATTTAGCAGGTAGATTATTTGAACATTTATATAAGCTTTTGAAGTTAAAGGGCTCATTTAAAGTGCTTCATTATAACTGCCTTCATGGACTGTTAGGATTTACAGAGTTGACAACCACCTACGCAAATTCTCTGCAATCGTTTTTGGATGTACTGAAAGCATAGTATTTGATTTGTTTCGAACATCTTAGCCGGTTACAAACGATATATTTGTTTCCATCGCTCTTTTATACTCATGCTCATCAGCAAAACGTTTTGGTATATTTTCAGATTATTTTTGACTAAAGGATCCAGAGATATTGCGCCTTGAAAACGTGGATTTCTGTAAAAAATACACGCAAAGAAATACTCATATCTTCTTTAGTATCGGTCCAAATAGAAAAAAACTTTCTTTATTTTTTATGTATTTTTTATCAGCTATCTAATAAAAAAAAAATGTGCACAGTGGGCTTGAATGCAATATTCGCGATTTAATAATTAAAATCAATTTTTATTAATTGTACTCTTCGGTTTTTATACCCTTAGCATTTATGCTAACGAGGGTATTACATTTTCATACGGTCAAAATTTGCCTCATCGAAATAATGGTTTTAGACCCCAAGTATGTGTGGACGAAATCCGTTTCAGACAATTTGGAGTTGTTTTAGCCATGTCCGTCCGCCTGTCACTTTGTCCGTCTGTCTGGCTGGCTGGAGCGCACGTACCTCTCGAACGGATCAACCGATTCGGTAAAAAATTTGGCTTTCGTAATATTTTGTCCAAACTTGGTTTAAGTTCGAAGTGAATTATATGGATCCACTCTTTCCGGTACCTCCACCACAAAAGTTCAAAAATATTGAAGGGAGTAACCGATTTGGTCCATAATCTGCACATCGTAAAGTTTCTACCACACAAAATTTCGGAAAAGTTCAGTTTAGGACCTTTTCTCGAATCGCTTTGATTTTTATTGTAACAACTTGTATTCCCTGCCTCCCATACGACGGTAAAAGTTACATCAGTGGCAAGTCCATACTTCCTGAGAAAATAGCCTGAAAGGTGCAAAAGAATCCCTATGACACCGTGTGTAGTGGTTGGAGCGCAAGACAACTATCGAACAGATTTGCCGATTCGCTCCAAAATTTGGGCTTTGTAATATTACGTACAAGTTTAGTTTAAGTTCGAAGACAAGTCATATCGGTCCATTCCTTCAGGTACCTCCCCCACAAAAGTTCAAAAATGTTCGGAACAATTGTGCGCACGATAACACTTGAAGAGAGTGACCGATTTGGTCCATACTTTACACTTCCTATTATATTTACCACATATAGATCAGGTGCGAACATGGACTATATATGTCCACTCTTTCGGGTACATCTCACACAAAATTTCGGATAAGTTCACTTTAGGACTAGCTGTGGAATCACTTTGATTTTTGTTGAAGCAACATTCATTCGCTGCTACACTACGACGTTAAAAGTTTAGGGGCAAGTCCAAACTTCTTGTGAAAACAGCCTGAAAGGTGTAAAAACTCCCATGGCACCATATGTAGTGGCTGGAGTTCAGGTGCAGTTTAGGGTCAGGTAAGTTTAGGGTGTTCGAAAATCCTTTTATTATTATTATTATTATTATTATTATTATTATTATTATTATTATTATTATTATTATTATTATTATTATTATTATTATTATTATTATTATTATTATTATTATTATTATTATTATTATTATTATTATTATTATTATTATTATTATTATTATTATTATTATTATTATTATTATTATTATTATTATTATTATTATTAATATTATTATTATTATTATTATTATTATTATTATTATTATTATTATTATTATTATTATTATTATTATTATTATTATTATTTTTAAAATAATTTACTTTGCACAGTGGTACATAGGAAAAATCGCGAAAATAGCATCCAATCCCTCTGTACAAAAATGTTTTAAATTTTTTATTAGGTACCTGATAAAAAAAAACAAAAAAAAAATTTTGTATTTGGACCAATACTAAAAAGGTTATGAGTATTTCTTTGCTATAGTTTTTACAGAATTCGATTATTTCAAGACGCGATATCTCTGGAACCTTTAGTAAAAAATCTGAAAATGTACTAAAATGTTTTGCTTATGAGCAGCATCATCACCGCAAACGATAAAGGAAATGAAAAATCTCATGTTGAAAAAGTGACCGATTTCATTCAGAAATCCCCATTAAATTGTTCGGCAGTAGCTAAACCGTCAGCAAAATGCTATCCCTATTATCGGAGTATTAGGGCTATTCAAAACTAATCATTAAACGTCTCACTGTGTCGCTCCTTCTTTATAAACTTGTCCGAACTCAAAACGTAGACGTGTACCAACCATCCTCTGCGGGAATGTTTTAATCCCGCAACGAAGACTATATACCAAATTTCAGTTATTTCGGTAAAACAATGTGGTTAAGACATTACAACATTTTTCAAATCGAAAGGTAACGTTTTAAGGCGGGCTATATCAGTCCTGATGTACTCCGACAAATTTCTGGAGAACAAATTTGTAACCCAAACGAAGACTTAATACCAAATTTCAACCATTTATATGGGATAATGATGCTAAAATCTTGAAAAATATCAAAAATCGGGTGTTACCGTTCTATGGGGGCTATATTAAAAATTCACCTATACTGAAGAATTTCTGACGGATGGTTGTGTAGCCCCAAAGAAGATTATATACCCAATTTCAGCCATTTCGGTAAGTTTATATGGTTAAAACCTTTAAAATACCGAATAGCGGAAAGTACCATTCTATGGGGGCTATACCGAAACGGGAACATATGTATATCTACAATTTTTAGGGCAAACATTTCTTGATTACTAGGAAAAATATATGATGAGTAACATTGCAATTAAAACCGAAAATGTAGATAAAAACTTTAAACTACCCAAATCAGTACAGTTATATCGGAGCTAAATCAAATCTTGGACCTACATAAACCATTTTTAATAGTAATGGTTTTTGGCCTCCGGAAACGGAAAATAACACACTAAAACCAATTATGTGGTAAAAATTAGTAATACCATCAAAATGTCTTCAAGTGTCGACACATTACACGTCACTTTGTATGGGCGCTATACCAAAATGTGGAAGTATATATCCAATTTTCAATACAAATAAGTTCTACGCACCTACAATAAATTTGACCAAAATTGTATCCACCTACTTCAATCCCTTCGAACGTTATAGTGATTTCCACAGGCGGACGGACATGGTTATGTTGATGCAGAATTGCACGGTGATCAAAAATATATGTTTACTCTGCGGGATCTAAAATGATTTCTTCGTAGAGTTACAAACTAAATATACCCTTCATTATGTGTTGGAGGGTATCAAAAGTTCACCTAATTAAATGCAGATGTATAAGATATACCTATACATTCTGACTATATCGGTTTAGATTAGGAATGTACTCCCCATATATATCCCTCACCGATTCAATCCTCATATATATTTTTCTGTCAATTTTAGCCGAATTATTTAAATTTCCTCGATCCTCGAATAGAACTTAACTACACTTAAAGATGTCCGATATTGACCCTCTAGGAACTTGATGGACGTTTGGAAGGATACTGCATGTAGGTTTTTTGAGATTTTGGTTCATTATCACAGGAAATAAGGACTTGTCCACTAAATTTTAAAACGATTTGAAATTTTGTGTGGGAAGTACATGAAGGAGTGGACCGATATAGCCCATATTCCATCGTGATGTGTCGGGAAGAAATATTGCGATGTCATAATGTTGGTTGCTCCTATTTTAACTTTTGTGGGGGAGGTGTACATATTCGAACTTTTGCCTAAGATTTACAGAAATATTACGATATACATACATACAAAGTTTGGACCAACACCGTATTTGGTTGAAAAGTTGTCGTGCCATCGAAAAATATCGTGGGCACCGTATTAGTTACTAATTTTGAACTTTTGTGGGGGATGTGCCCGAAGTAGTAGATTTTAAACATAAGCTAATTTTGGACAAGATATTACGAGGTAAACATTTTTGACTGAATCGTTTGAGCCGCTCAAAAATTATTGTGCGCTTCAGCCACTCAGATGGACGGCCAGGGCTAAATCGACTCCAGATTGACTGAAACATGTTTTATTCAAACATACTTGGGGTCTAAAGCCATTATTTCGAAAAAGCACATTTCTGTAACAAACTTAAGGTGATGGTAAAATACCTTACACTATGCAAAAAAGGTTTGGGGCCCTCAGGCCAAACTTTTTCAGATCCCCTTACAAAATAACCTTAAGCAAAGGCAATGGGACTCCAATATTAAGCACTTTACTATGTAATATTACACTATGCAACACTGAAAATGCAAACAACTTCTAGTAGGCATTTTTTGAAAGTACATATTTAGACTACAAAAACCCTAGTAAGGTTTTGTCCTGTCAGATACAGTTCAGATTTTATGGCCTCATCTAAACCGGGCTAAATCTACACTTTTTTGCATTTATCAGGCCTTTTTCTCGGAAACGAATAGGAATTTGGCCTTGCTGTCTTTAGCAATATTGTAGCCCTAAACTGGTAGAACTTATCTTTTGAAAAAACCACATAAGAAAAACTCCATCTAGGGCATCAAAATCTATAAAATATAGAAAATTTTACATAATTGCTGAAATTCTGGTCAGTATCGGCTAAACTATTGCGAGTTGAACCAAGTAACCTTTTGCAAAATAAAGGTCTCAACAATTCTTTAGAACATTCTGAAACTCTAAAATGCTTACTTCATGTTGTTTCAGCGGTATTTTGCATCATATCTTTTACAACACGTATTTCAAATACAGTTCACACCAACAGTTTATTCTCGCATTTCGGATTCCACCACATTATTGACATTTTTATTAAATCGTCGTTGAAAAATGTACTAAAAAACAACGGCATAGAGGCATTTTACAAAATGATATCTTCCGAAGAGTTGTGTATTACATTCCAGGGAATATTTTTCCAAAAGAAAATATTCAGAAAAAATAACGCTTTTGGAGATACGGTGCGAAATGTATAAAAATAGTGGAATTTTTGAACATGTTTTAAAATTTGAGGCAATAAATGCAGTTTTTCTAGTTCATTATTTCTCCTTATATTTTACTCTTGTCCTTATCTACAAATTGGCTTTAGAGAAGAAGATGATTAGCATTGGTTTCAGGAATATAGCCCGGAAATTCTTTAAAAACTCAATATCTAACCATGTTTAGATGAGGCCATAAAATCCGAGCTGTATCTGACACAACAAAACCCAACTAGGGTTTCTTGTCGTGTGGGTCTCTACTTTCAAAAAATCCTCAGTTCGAATTGTTTGCACAAGATCGCCTTAAAAATGTTCCACAGTATGGATAAAGCTTTGCAATTTGATAGACACCTTTGAATAACATATAGAGTCAATGGTACAAAAAAAATGGCTCATGTCTGTCAATTTTTTGGTATAGGCCCGCATATAAGAATGCACCCCGATTTTGACAATTTTTAACGTTTTAGCCATATATTCTAACAAATATTGCCAAATGTTAGTATTTTGAGTTCAACAATTGTTCTCAATTGAAAGTAGCCTTCAGCAATGGTAAAACTCAAATAAAGCAAAAATGAGGCTGAAGACACGACACGAAGTTTCTCTTCCACCTTACTCGCATATTCTGTAATTTTATTGAGAGGATTGAAATCCTTTTTGTAAAGTTTAAGCAAAGCAAGCTGGAACTCTGGTGACATTCTAGCTCTTTATTCTGATGCCTGAAATCCGATAAGATACACGGTTTGAATTCGGTAATAGAAACAAGTAAAAAAGTATCAGTCGGCTTTGCGGACAGAGACATACCCTCAGCCTGTGTAAATTAAAACACTTTTTCCCAAAGTAAAAAAACTTATGTATTTAAGGGGTTTTCAAAATGTTGGGCGTATGAACCGACAAAAATGTGGATTAGGATTAAAGTTCAAAAGTGTGCATTATGAAAATGGATCTTATTTGGGAGTGGTATCTTTTCGATAGATATCGCGCCCGCTAGTCTTTTCAGTTTGACCCATTATTCCAGGAAGCATAGACTTGTCCACAGAAAAAATAATATCGCTGTAAACAGGAGCACAACGAACAGCATCGGTATACGTTTCCAAAGGATCTTCGAACAGACCCTAAACTGCACTTGGAAACAAATGTTGAACTTTTGTGAGGGAGATCCAAAGTTTGGTCCAAAATGGTGCCCCGTTCAAGAGATATCGTGCATACCATTTTAGTGACATATTTTAAATATTGGGGGAACCTACCGGAAGTTAGGGACCTGTATTGCCCATCTTCGAAGTGAAACTAAGTTTGGACAAAATATGACGACGACCAAATTGTGGACCAAATTGGTTGATCAGTTTTAGAGTTTTCGTGCCCTCCAGCCACTACATATTGACATAGGGGGTTTTAACACCATTCGGGCTGTTTTCTCAAAAATAATGGACTTGCCCCTGAAAAAAACTATTACCGTCGTATTTGAAGCAGCGAATGCAAGTTGCTTTAACAAAAATCAAAGTGAGAGCAGGACTTAAAGTGAATTTATCCGAAATTTTGTGTGAGAGGTACCCGAAGGAGTGGACAAATATAGTCCATATTCGAACCTGATGTATATCGAGCCCTTCCCGCGAAAAAAGGTGTAAGCGACAAAAAGCAAATTTTACAGGAGACGGTTTTTATTGAATAACTTTTGATCTAACCAAAATTTTTTATTAAATTTTGGTATAGTTCCGTTACTAAATCCTATTTATTAAAAAAATGAATCATTTGTGGAATATCTTCAATATAACGGTAGTTTGTGTCGCTTACATCCTTTTCGCTGTCACGCAATCAGGCAATTAAATTAAAAAGTGGAGGTTACATTAAAAAAAATTATTTGAAAAAAATCATTTTTAGTATAATTCACATCTAAAATTTAAAAACAAAGCAACTTACGTTTATAGCAAGTATTTATTCGAACAATTATAAGATTAGAGCGTATTTCTTGTAATATAGTCGAATAACTACATGGTATGTTAATGTGGAATTTTGATGTAAGCGACAATTCGCTGTCATCTAAAGATGTAAACAAAACAAAAAGGGCACTTACATCAAAATATTTTTTGCCCTAATTTCGTAACGGTACATGGCAGAGTTATAAAAATTTGGGAGATGGCGTATTTGAATATTCTTTATCGATTTCCGTAAAAAAAAGAAATTCGAAAAAATTTCGCTTACATCTTTTACGCGGGAAGGGCTCGATATCTGGTAGATGTATTAGAGAGAGAGATGGAAAAGAGGGAGTATGAACAAATAGAGATGTACAGGAGACAGAACGAAGTCCGGAAATTCTATCAAAGAGTGAAGCATCAAACTGATGGCTTTGGTACAGGCAAATCCTCCTGTAGAGACCAACAAGGTAATTTGGTAACTGATACAGATAATGTGCTCAGGATATGGAAAGAACATTTTTCCAAACTGTTGGTATCCGATAGCAGAGAAGACGGCGAAGATACCACAGATCCAATCCCAGAAGATGGTATTGAATGTATACCGCCCAGCCAAGATGAGGTAAGGACAGCAATAAACCGGCTGAAGAATAATAAGGAGGCAGGAGCAGATGGCCTGCCAGCCGAGCTGTTCAAAACCGGAGGCGACACGCTGATAAGGTATATGCATCAGCTAGTTAGCACCATCTGGCAGGAAGAACGCGTACCTATGATTGGAACGTGAGCATCCTATGTCCAGTGCACAAGAAGGGTGATAAGACTGTGTGCTCCAATTACAGGGGCATAAGTCTGCTCCCTATTGCATATAAGATAGTATCTGGCATATTTTGTGAGAGACTAAAGCCTATGGTCAATGAAACTATTGGACCCTATCAGTGCGGCTTTAGACCTGGCACATCCACCATTGACCAGATATTTACCTTGAGACAAATCCTGGAAAAGACCCAAGAAATGCAGATCGACACCTTCCATCTTTTCGTCGATTATAAAGCAGCATTCGACAGTCCTATACGTTCAAAGGCGTTCCAAGCCATGTCTGATTTTGGTATTCCTGCAAAGCTCATGCGGCTTTGTAGAATGACATTAACTGAGACGAGATCCTCAGTTAAAATAGGAAAGAACCTCTCCGAAGAGTTTATTACCAAAAGAGGTTTCAGACAAGGAGACGGCCTGTCGTGTGATCTATTCAACACCCTGCTGGAAAAGGTCATACGAGACGCGAAGGTCAAAAGAAATGGAACGATATACACGAAAAGCCATATGTTACGGGCTTATGCCGACGACATTGACATCATGGGTCGATCGGTAAAGGAAGTAACTGACACCTTTGCAAAAGTCGAAAGAGAATCTGCTAAAGTTGGTCTGGCAGTAAACAGCGAAAAAACCAAGTTGATGGTATCGACTCGTAATATGTCCACAAACCCCGCACCATCTGTGAATGTTGGTACCTACAATGTTGAGGTAGTAAAGGACTTCGTCTACCTCGGCACCGCCATAAACACAACAAATAACATCAGTTGTGAAATACGAAGAAGAATAGTGTTGACTACTTTGGGCTGAGTAAGCAGTTTAGGAATAAAGCCACCTCTCGTCAAACAAAAGTAACACTTTACAAAACACTGATACTACCCGTGCTAATGTATGGTTCCGAAGCATGGGTACTTGCTCAAGCAGATAAGGCAGTGCTTGGTGTGTTCGAGAGAAAAATTCTTCGAAAGATGTACGGGCCAATCTGTGTTGACGGCGAATATCGGCGTCGTATGAACACCGAGCTGTATCAACTATACAATGACATCAATGTAGTTGGACGAATCGAGATACAACAATTGCGATGGCTATGCCATATCATGAGAATGAGCGATGATGAACCTGCTAAAAAGGCGTATAAATACGGGCCGCATGGAGGTTCTCGATGGCCAGCTAAGTAAAGTGTGGACCAAATCGGTCACTCCCTTCAAGAGTTATCGTGCGCACAATTTTTCCCAACATTTTTGAACTTTTGGGGGAGAAGTGCCTGAAGGAGTGGATTAATATGGCTTATCTTCGAACTTAAAGAAAGTTTAGACAAAATATTAAGAAGGCCAAAGCTTGGACCAAATAGGCAGATCCGTTCGAGGGCTATCTTGCGCTCAAACCACTACACACGTTGCCATAGGTTTTATTTTTGCATCTTTGAGGCTATTTCCTCAGGAAGTATGGACTTGCCCCTGATGAAGCTTATACTGTCGTATGAGCGCAGGGAATACAGTTTGTTACAGCAAAAATCAAAGCGATTCGAGAGCAGGTCCTAACTGAACTTCTCCGAAATTTGTGTGGGAGTACCCGAAGGAATGGACCGATTGAGTCCATATTGGAACCGCATCTAAGTCTTGTAGAAATTCTGCAATGTTCAAAGCATAGACCGAATCAGTTACTCCGTTCAAGAGTTAAAGTGCGCACAAATTTTGCGAACATTTTCAAACTTTTTGTGGGGGAGGAAAAGGGTGGACCGATATGGTCCATCTTCGAACTTATACAAAGTTTGGACAAAATATAACGAAGGCCAAATTTTGGACCAAATCGGTTCATGCGTTCGAGAGTTACCGTGCGCACCAGTCAGCCAGACGAACAGACGGACGGACATTGCTAAATAGACTCCAAATTGTCTGAAACGGATTTCGTCCAAACATACTTGGGGCCTAAACCCATTATTTCGATGAGGCACATTTTGCCCGTATGAAAGTGTATATACCCTCGTTAGCATCAATGCTGATGGTATAAAAAGGCCTATGTTATAGAACTAATATGAGTTTGGGTACACTCTTTGCTATGAGAGAAGCCTCCTTTGTCTGCAATGGTGGGTATTGTATTTTTATAGTCGCTTCAGAAAAACCAGGTACAATCCGGTTTTTGTCCGTATATTGGTGTCACAAAACCTGGTAAACAAGTCCATCCGCCGAAACTTATTCCTGTAAACAGCACAAAAATATCCACCACTGCAAACAAAAAATCAAAACCGACGGGTTTTTATGAAGCTGGATCCATTTTTTCAATGTGATACAAAATTGTAAGACAAAAACTAATTCCATATTTCATTCTTACGTGTTGTTGTAGATATTCAAAAAAAGTAATAAATCCAAGCATTCATGTTATGAATACAATATTTTGAGAACTTGCATAAACGATTTCCTTTGTGAGCTATGTGCATTAATATTACAAGGAAAAGTCAATACAACACTAAAACTTTTCAAACCAAACCAAATAACACGTGTCAACTTGATGGCACAAAATGTTCATAGTTATCTTTCTTTCATTTCGTTTCTTTGTAGCTTTATTCCGTTCTGTTTGGTAAATAGACCGCTTACCAAATAAGGAAGAAAATTCACACATACACACACAAACATGAGTATTAGATATAACTATGCCACATGAATTTCAAATTTCAAAGAAAAAAATCGTAATACACAACTCTTTCATTTTTGCCAGGAAAAAGAGAGGAGATCTGAACACCGAATGAAACTCCCAAGAAATTTTTACACTACAATCTTTTATACTTTTTTTGTTGTTATAGTAAATTCACACACATATACACACACCGAAAGATTTCTTGGAATACGTATAGCACACACCCAAAATATGTGATGTTGAGGTATGATTTTTTTTCTTTACTTTCAGGAATCTTGGAATAAAATTTTGATATTTTTCATATTCGAGGGGACTTTTTGTTGTTATCTTTCACATTTTTAATTATTCTAATATTATAGATATTTATTTTTTTAGGGGAATTTTCCATATTTTCACCACAATTCACACAAACGCACCCTCATGACTTTCTTTCTTGGCATTTAAAGCCAAAAATCATCACACACAACTGAATTTCTTTTTGATTTATTCCCTTTTACTCTGCTTCATTCATCTTACACAAAAATTTCCACGAATTTCAGATACAACAGTTCAGTATGAAGGTTGGCGATTGAACTGAATTGTCCTCCAAAGCTTTTTTTCGCCAAACACAAGAGACATCATCATCACTGGCTGGATGGTTGGCAGGCTGCTGCAAATACAGCCGCAACAACAGAACTTAGCCAGAACAGAACATAAAGAACCAGCCAGGCCACGATACCACGACAATAAGAAGACAAGCCCGCAATGCAAACGAATACAAACAGATGTAAACATTTACACTCTTCTACAGTGGTAGTGATGGTGATAGTAAGGAAACGTAAAGGCAAGGTGTCACACAGACATAGAGAAACAACGTCCAGCATCACATTGCCAAGCGTTTCTCTTTCACCTTACGCATATCCTAGTGCAAAATCTCTTTCTCATTACAACTTTCTAGACTAGTGGCTATAACACACACACACACCTATATACACCCATATGTATGTACGTATGTATGTGCGTACTTGGGAAAATCTGTATAAGTTATTGCCACAATTGATGTTGATGGTGTTGTTTATCTTATTCGCCAACAGACACACATAAACTTTTTTTGGGGCTTACTTTTGCCACGCACATGCTTTTCAAATCGTTCAAAAGTGTTTCAAAGCCATCATAGAGAATGAGAGTGAGCCTTAATTCTTATTATTTGCTTTCGCCTCTTTCTCTTTGATTGTATTTTATTTTATTTTCTTTTGGTATTCAAGCTGAAAAGAGATACACACTTAACACAGTTTGCTAAGAGTATTAGCCATGGATTTTTATGATGTATGTCATTGGCAATTTTTTGTTGATAACGAATACCTATAGAGTTGGAGAATGTACAGTGGGACTAGGACAAAAGGACAAGGGCACAATATAAAAGATAAAATATAAATAAAATAAATAAATAAAAAAATAAATAAAAATAAAATATAATATGTTAAATGTAAAATATAACATCTATATAAATAAAAATCAAATGTCGTTCGTTGTTAATGGCATCAGCTTAGAACGGCTGGGCCGATTTGGATAATTCTTTTTTGAAATGTTCGTCATAACCCAACTTAGGTTTTTCATGCAAAGAAAAATTGACCACGCCCACTTTTTTAAATTTTCAATTTTAATCTTTTCTCCCCTCTAAAATAGGCTCCCCCCTTCTAAAATAGGCTCCTCCCCCTCTAAAATAGGCTACATATATTGTTGAATTTAGAAGTGGTGGGGTAATCCCCTATACCCTATTAAAAAAGGCATATATTACAACAATTACGAATGTATCGGTTTGAAAATTAATTTGCGAGACAATTGTGGTTGTGTCTCCGACCTTACCTCCTTTTTTAGGACCCAAAGACTTGACCACGCCCACTTGTTTAAATATGTTACATCCACAAAACTAGTGCACCGATTTTCATGAAATTGTCAGGGAATGTACAGGGATGGCTCCCGAAAACAAGCTACATATTTTATTGAGTTCCATGGGGGGCGAAGTACCTCCCCTATGCGATAATTTTAAAAACTTGTTTCAATTTAAATTTTTTTCTGCAAAAACCTACTAAACCGATTTTCCTGAAATTGTCAGGGAATGTACTGAGATGGCCATACTGTACATCCAAAACTGCTTAACCGATTTTCTTGACGGGAAACCTCCCCAATGCCCTTTTTTTAAAAAACGCTATGTTATCAGAACTGACGAACGTATCGGTGAGAAAATTAATTTGCGAGGCAATGGTGGTTGTTTCTCCAACCCTTGGTATTTATTTGGGGCCTAAAGACCCTACCACAACCACTTTTTTAAATCTTATATATAAAAGACAATGTGTGTATGTTAGTATGTATGTTTCGTATAGACTCAAAAACGGCTGAACCGATTTTCGTGAAGATTTCATAGAATGTACAGGAAACACCCGTGGTGAAAATAGGATATATATTTTTTTGAAGTTCGGAGGGAGCGGGGCACCCTACTTTTTTAAAAACGCTATTTTAGCACGCCCCAAAAATACTGAACCGATTTTCCTGAAAATTTCAGAGAATGTAGAGGGAGGACCCGTGGAGAAAATCGGCTATAAATTTTGTTGAATTTCGGAGGGGCGGGGAACCTCCCCTATGCCCGATTTTTTAACACGCTATTTTAGCAAAACTGACGAACGTATCGGTGAGAAAATTAATTTGCGACGCAATGGTGGTTGTGTCCCCTACCCTAGGTACTTATTTGGGACCTAAAGACCCGACCATGCCTTTTTTTAAATATGTTATATCTCCAAAACTTCTGAACCGATTGCCGATCATTTTCGGATAATGTACAGAGATGGCCAATAACGATATCTTAACGAAAGTTGTATAAAGGGGTTGACATAATTTCGTTGACGAAATGTCGGAGCGACATCGGAAAATCGTTTAGAAATCGGAACGAAATCTGAACGACTTTGCTTCCGAAATTGTTCAGACTTGTCGGACATCAGACATTTGGTTTCCTGGGTATATATATATATATATATATATATATATGTCCTCCCGATTTTAGGTATTTGGTGCACCAATCACGCCATGTTTGTCCAAAATGATGAAATTTTACCAAATTATATTGAAATCGGTTCAGATTTGGATATAGCTCCCATATATATATATTCGCCCGATTTGAGGTATTCGGTTCACCAAATACGCAAATTATGTCTAATTTCGATGCAAGTTGGGAAATGTCGGGGAATTCGGACAATAAATAAATAATAAGAGTGTTATCCCCTGTGCCCTATTTTTAAATGCGCTATATACATATGTAAAACTTACGAACGTTACAAACACTTCCAGCAGATGAAATAAATGCGTGACTCAAATCATCAGTACTCACCTTCATAGTTTCCCTCTACATTTCCACATATTTTGTATCATAATTCTGTAAGTAAAAATATTTAATATATTAAAATATATTTTTAGTAATATAGAAATAATACAAATATGTACATACATACAATATTTTGTCACAGTACATGCTGTAAACCATAGAGTAAAATTAACCGTAGTATTGTTGTTGTTTTATTTGTTGTTTACATGACAGTATGCCATTCATGTAACGGGGACTAAATGTTGTAAATCAAAAACCCTCATATCTGACACTAAAAAGTAACACTCAGTGAATTTAAGAGAGATTCAAATAAGAGATGGTCACAAAAAAAGGTAGAGAGGAACATTGGAGTGTTACCGTGTTAGTTTTTGTAGCCTGTAACCCACTATGCGGGGAGGGTTTATGAGTTGTAATACATCAACATAATGGTCGGAGGTCCACCTCTATGAATACCAATATAAGCGTTTTGAGGAGCTGAGTCGATATGGCTACGTGTGCTCCTGCTTTTGTCACTCTGTCCTTCTAACCCTAAAGGTCACAATTTTAAACGGATCTTCACGAAATTATTTTGTAGATTTGGGTGTATCAGCTTGAAGCCATTTTTGCGATGATCGGATAAATATTGGGGGCCGGAATCAGCAAAAAACCATCTACTACTTCTTTATCTAAAGGTATTTCAAAACAAAAAAAGTAAAAAAGTATCAGTCGGCTTTGCCGACAGAGATATATCCTCAGCCTATGCGGATTGAAATACTTTTTTTTTTTTAAAAAAAAAACGTACCTATTTGGCCGTATGCACCGACAAAAATATGGATAGGGTTAAAGCTCAAAAACTTGCGGGGATATCGATAGATAGATGTTTTTTAGCACACTAGCCTGGGAAAACCATTATAAAGCTCTATTCGGTAATATATTCGGTTCGAGCCCTCCAGCCATAGGGGGTTTTCACAACTTTCGGGCTATTTTCTCAAGAAGTATGCACTTGCCCCTGAAAAAACTTTTACTGCCGTAATTGAGGCAGCGAGTGAAAGTTGCTTCAACAAAAATCAAAGTGATTCGAGTGCAGGCCTTAAAGTGAATTTATCCAAAATTTTGCGCAGGAGGTACGCGAAGGATTGGACAAATATAGTCGAACCTGATCTATATCTGGTAGATATTTCAAGATGTGTACAGTATGGACCAAATCGGTCACTCCCATCAAGAATTATCGTGTGCACAATTTTTCCGAACATTTTTGAACTTTTGTGGGGGAGGTACATGAAGAAGAGGACCGAACTTAAACCATGTTTGCACAAAATATTACAAAGACCAAATTGTGGACGCAATCGGCAGATCCGTTCGAGAGTTATCTTCCGCTCCAACCACTACACACGGTGTCATAGGCCTTTTTTGTGCATTTCAGGCTATTTTTTCAGGAAGTATGGACTTATACCGTTATAAGGAGGGCAGCGAATGCAAGTTGCTTCAACAAAAATCAAAGTGATTCGAGTACAGGTCTTAAAGTGAATTTATCCGAAATTTTGTGTGGGAGGTATCTAAAGGAATGGACAGATTGAGTTGATTGATTGGAACCTCGACTAAGTCTGGTAGAAATTTTACGATGTGCAAAGTATGGACCAAATCGGGTACTTCCTTCAAGAGTTATCGTGCGCACAAATTTTACGAACATTTCCGAACTTTTGTAGGAAAACTACCGGAAGGAGTGGATCGATATAACCCATCTTCGAACTTGAACTAAGTATGGACAAAATATTGACAAAGCCAAATTTTGGACCAAATCGGTTTATCCGTTCGAGAGTTATAGTGCGCACCAGCCAGACGGAAACACATTTCGTCCAAACATATTTGGGGTCTAAAACCATTATTTCGATGAGGCACATTTTGCCCGTATGAAAGTGTATATACCCTCGTTAGAATAAATGCTGAGGGTATAAGAAGTAAAAAAGTATCAGTCGGCTTTGCACATTTCAGGCTATTTCTCAGGAAGTATGAATTTGTCCCTGATTAAATTTGTACCGTTCTATGGGGGCATAAGTCTTCTCCCTATCGCCTACAAGATAGTTTCAGGAATATTGTGCGAACAAATAAAGCCCATGGTCAACGAAATAATTGGACCATACCAATGCGGCTTTAGACCTGGATATTGGACTTGGTATCCCCGCAAAGCTCATTCGGCTTTGTAAAATGACTCTAACTGACACAAGATCTTTAGTTAAAATAGGACAGAATCTCACCGAAGAGTTTTGTACCAAAAGCGGTTTCAGGCAAGGAGACAGCCTTTCGTGTGATCTTTTCAACATCCTGCTGGAAAAGGTTATACGAGAGGCAAACGTCAAAAGAAGTGGCGCAATCTACACCAATAGCCACATTTTACTTGCTTATGCTGATGATATAGACATCATGGGACGATCAGTAAAAGAAGTAACCGATACCTTTTTGAAGGTGAATGAGAATCTGCTAAAGTGGGTCTGGCGGTAAACGGCGAGAAGACCAAGTTGATGGTGTCGACGCGCAATGCGTTTAGCTAGGATGTTAAATATATGGTGGTATCAATCATCATTGGGTGCCACCGTGGTACAATGGTATGCACACCCGCCTTGCACGCTAAAGGTCTGCGGTTCGATTCCCAGGCCAGGCAACATTAAATTTTCAATGGTGGCAAAATACCCCTCACTAATGTTGGTGATATTTCCTGAGTATTTAATCCATGAAAAACTTCTCTACAAGTGGTGTCTTAAGATACGCGGTTCGGACTCGGCAATAAAAAGTAGGTCCCATATCATTCAGCCAATATGAATCGGGATGCACTCATCGATATGAGAGAAATCACCCCGTCCCTTCAGGGATGTTTGTGGAACAATTATTATTATTTATTAATCCTCATGCTGGGTGACCTTCCCGTGGTGTCACCTGGGGAGCTGCCTTTAACACCCGTTAAAGGTAGTGAGCTAACATGTGCCGCGCGTTTACCCATAAGAACGTTAAAAACTTGGGTTTGGGCGCCGGGTTAGTAACCCTCCCCTAGAAAAAGCAGCCTACTATGAAAAAAACAAAAGAAAAGAAAAACAAACCCCTCTACAGTTGACGAACCCCGCAAACGTTTTAAGGACCATGATCTGCACCTGGAATGTTCGCACTCTTTATAGAGAAGGTGCAGTTTACGCATTGGCAGATGTACTTGAAAAGTACAAGGCCGACATTACTGGCATAAAGGAAATACGATGGAACGGGAAAGGCGTCACAACAACACCTAAAGGTGACGCACTGTATTATAGCTGCCATGACGTAAAGCATGAATTTGGTTGCGGATTCGTAGTTAGTCGGAGGCTAAAACATCTGGTATCCAGCTTCACCCCAGTGAATGAAAGACTTGCTGCAATTCGAATAAAAGCTAAATTCTTCAACATCAGCTTTATTTGCGCTCATGCTCCCACTGAAGAAAAGGACGAACAGAACAAGGATATATTTTACGAGCGCTTAAAAGAAACCCATGACATTAAAATTATTCTAGGCGATTTTAATGCCAAAATTGGAAAAGAAAATATCTTTGGCCCAACAGTCGGAAAATTCACACTCCACAATGAAATATCTGACAATGGCATGAGGCTGATAGACTTCGCAGCGGCAAAAAACATGGTAGTTAGCAGCACCAGATTTTAACATCTCGACATCCATATGGGCACCTGGCTGTCTCCAGATCAAATAACAAGAAATCAAATTGATGACGTTGTTATAGATGGAAGACATTCATCGAGCGTGTTGGATGTACGATCATTCCGAGGAGCAAACATAGATTCGGACCACTAACTAGTTGCAGCAAAGGTACGTACCCGTCTAAACGTTGCAAATAAAGCACGAACAGATACAACGCGGAAGTTGGACATCGGAAAGCTGCAAACACAACAGATAGCCACAGTATATTCCACTCAATTAGCCCAATTGCTTAATGAAAGCACTCCTCGTGCCGATAACATATCAGCACAATGGCAAAATATTGGCCACTCCATGCAAACAGCCGCAAAATCCATACTTGGATACCAGAGACCTCCACCAAGGAATCCATGGTATGACCAGGAGTGTCGTGCTGCTATAGGGGCATATAGGGTTACTTTACAATCAGTAGAAACGCGTAGAGCACGAGGGAGGTGTCGGGTGAAAAGGAGAGAGGAGAAACGTCTTTTCCGCAGGAAAAAGAGAGAAATGGAAAGACGGGAGTGTGAAAAAATCGAGATGAACAGGAAATTTCTACCAAAGAGTGAAACATCAAACTGATGGCTTTGGTACAGGCAGATCCTTCTGTAGAGACCAGCAAGGTAATTTTGTAACTGATACAGATAGTGCGCTCAGGATATGGAAATAACATTTCTCCAAACTGTTGGTATCCGATAGTAGCGAAGACGGCGAAGATACCACAGATCCAATCCCAGAAGATGGTATTGAATGTATACCGGGCCAGCCAAGATGAGGTAAAGACAGCAATAAGTCGGCTGAAGAATAATAAGGAGCAGGAGCCGATGGCTTACCAGCCGTGCTGTTCAAAACCGGAGGCGACACGCTGATAAGGTTAGCTAGTTAGCACCATCTGGCAGGAAGAAGAAGTACCCGATGATTGGAACCTGAGCATCCTATGACCTGTCCACAAGAAAGGAGATAAGACTGCATGCTCTAACTATAGGGGAATAAGTCTTCTCCCTATTGCCTACAAGATAGTGTCAGGGATAATGTGCGAACGACTAAAGGCTATGGTCAATGAAATAATTGGTCCATACCAATGCGGCTTAAGACCTGGCAAATCCACCATTGACCAGAAATTTACCCTGCAAATCCCGGCTAATCCTGGAGAAGACCCAAGAGATGCAGATCGACACCTTCCACCTTTTTGTCGATTATAAAGCAGCCTTCGACAGCCCGCTACGTTCAAAGGTATTCCAAGTCATGTCTGAATTTGGTATCCCCGCAAAGCTCATCCCGCTTTGTAGGATGACATTAACTGATACTCGATCGTCAGTTAAAACCGGAAAGAACCTCTCCGAAGAGTTTGGTACCAAAAGAGGTTTCAGACAAGGTGATGGCCTGTCGTGTGATCTTTTCAACATTCTGCTGGAAAAGGTTATACGAGATGCGAAGGTGAAAATAAGTGGCACAATATATACAAACAGTCATATGTTACTTGCTTATGCCGATGACATTGACATCATAGGTCGATCGGTAAAGGAAGTAACTGATACCTTTAAAAAAGTCGAAAGGGAATCTCCTAAAGTGGGTCTGGCGGTAAACGGAGAGAAGACAAAGTTAATGGTGTCATCGCGCAATGCGTCCATAGTGATCGGACCAACTGTTGACGTTTGTTCCTATAATTTTGAGGTAGTAAAGGACTTCGTCTACCTCGGAACAGCCGTAAACACAACCAACAACATCAGTTGTGAAATACGAAGAAGAATAGTGTTGGCCAACAGATGCTACTTCGGGCTGAGGAAGCAGTTTAGGAATAAAGCCACACTGATACTACCCATGCTGATGTATGGTTCAGAAGCCTGGGTACTTGCGCAAGCAGACAAGGCAGTGCTTGGTGTGTTTGAGAGAAAAATTCTTCGAAAGATCTATGGACCAATCTGCGTTGATGGTGAATATCGACGTCGTATGAACCACAAGCTGTAGCTGCTATATAACGACACCAGTATAGATAAACGTATCGGGATGCAACGACTACGTTGGCTAGACCATATCATAAGAGTGAGCGATGATGAACCCGCTAAAAAGGCGTATAAATCCGTGCCGCATTGTAGTGCACGCAAAATTGGCAGGCCAAAGATATAGATGGCGCAAACAAGTGGATGAAGAGATGACAAGGCGCGGTATTCCAGAAAGCAGAGAGAGTTGGGGATCTTTTCCTAGTTCGGCTTATGGAACAAATGTTCTGTAATGGGCCAGCTAAGTAAGTAGTAGTAAGTAGATTGGTCCCGCCGTTCATTCTGTTGCTTACTTGTTAAGGTATGTTTGTAGCATTTTGGTCGTTCTTGGTCCTTTCCACAACTCTATAGAATTCTGTGAATTTTCGCATTCACATCTCTCGATAAGAGCATTCTGTTATGAGATACTACAATCATCCCATGAAAATTTACTCTTCATAATAGCGGTCTCTAGTTAAATTTTATATATGAACATGTATTTCATTTCATTTCTGTATTTTATATTTTAACTACAAATTGAAAGAGAGAGAGAGAGCCATCTGGCTCTCCGTACATTTTTGCAGTTTTCTGTAAAAGCTTTGCCATAAAACCATGTTATCCTGATATTAGCTTAATTGTTTCTTCGTTATCGTGACAAAAGGAAAGCTTTTGATTGCTTCCTTTTTTTCGCTGAACTGTGTCTGTGTCTGAACCTTAGCGAGCAGAAAATATTAAGTTCATTGTTATTGTCGGCTATCATACATTATGTGTGAATTTGTTTTGTTTTATGCTTTATGATTGTTGTATGTATTTTGTACCAAGTTTGTTTTTACGCTGCTTCGTCATTGTGTTGTTTTTGTTATTCTGCAGTTACTTTATTGTTGCCATTGTTTCTTTTTTTTTGTTCTTAAATGGCTTGGCTGGGATGGTTTGGCAGACTGGCTGGTTGCTAGGATGGATGTTGTTGGCTTGCCGACTGGAAATAATTGCTTAAAGCCGCTTCATCTCATTTTGGTCATTATTTTATTTTGCGCCTCTTTTATTGCTGAATGCTAAGTAAACATGTGTTGAAGCTGGGCGTGAGTGTGTATGTTGGTGTTGAAAAGAAGTTGGTTGATGGTGGTGTGGCAGGCGAGGACTATAGTTAAGGACTTTAGCATTAAGTGTGCATGTGTAAGCGGAGTTTTTTTTTTTTTTTTTGTTAATATTGTTGCTTTGTTTTGCTCACTGTTTTTGAGTGTTGATTGAATTTTAAATATTAATACGTATTGTTTGTTCATTCAATTATGTACATATTAAACTGTTGTTGAAGTTTATTTATATGGATGTTGATTTACTACACACGGGGAAGAGAGATTGGAAGTTGTTATGGTGTCGACAGTCATTTGTTTCTTTTCAAGATTTTCAGGAGTCATGTAATTTATAGTTGACTTGTTTTTATTACGACTAAGGTTATTGAACAAGTAACAATGCGTTTGCAGAACGAAATTTAATCATAAGCTATGATGGGAAAACGAAATTTCAATCCAATATTTCAATTTTAATTTATATATTTTGAAATGTTTATATGTATGTAAGAAATGTTATTATTTTTTATAGGTGCAATTTCACGAAAATTCTCTATAATCCGCATTTATGATCCAATCGATGAAATTTTTTTACCAGTTCATTGTTGTGGGTATGAATTTTAGCCACAACAACGAACTGGTAAAAAATGTTCATCGATTGGACCAAAAATGCTGATATCAGAGAATTTTCGTGAATGTGCATCTTTAAAAAATAGTTTTTGCGGACACATCCAAGATTTTTGGTATAGAGTTTAAGAAAAATAGTTTGTTTACCTGTTAAGGCGATGATAATCGTATGTTTTAATTTTGTTATTTTTCTCTTTCGAGACGAGCTGATTCATCAGAAGTTTTTTTGTTAAGGAAAAAGAATGTCAGAGAAATTGTCATCTTTAATGAGAAGCGCTCATCAGGTGTAACTTGTGTGGCAATCTGACTATGTCTCTGCCCTAAATTGTTCGTTCAATATATACTGAATTTATTGCGAAATTGCAATTAGGAATTCAATACAACGGATTTTTTAACCTTCTGATGAATCAGCTCGTCTCGAAAGAGAAAAATAACAAAAATATTTTGGTTTAAAATCCGTTCGCGTTCACAAAATTTCCTCGATGGGCGCAAAAGTTATACCGGTTTTTATTCTCATTTAAAGAAAATATATTTAAAAATGTCTTATTTGTTTTTATTAGAAAATTTATGCATAGATCGCTAAGAGCATCTATTCGTCGATGTTAACGTATTTAATAAATTTATTTTTGCGAAAAATCAACAAATATTAAATACAAATCTTGAAGTAAATCCAAATTATCGTGCCACAGAGTCCATACAAACCTCTAAAAAATAAATTAAAAATATCTACAGAATCTAGACAATACATAGAAAAGTATGGAATCGAATTTATAGAGCTTGGGTATATAAATTACATACTTTTTGGTTCGATTAGAAAAATTAGAAAAAAATATTTGTGAGTTCTCCAACTATTTCGCTAAAGTCCTATACAATAATTAATGTATACTGCTAAGATAAAAACTTAAGAGTAATATTCAACACACAGTCATTCAATAAATATGAAAATTAAAAAGCCTGTTATTAGTTAAAATCAGATAATACGCATCCGGTTTTTTATACAGCGAATCAATCTCTTTCAATATTTACGCATATTAGGATATTTTATTCAGCGGCCAAATTGTGCCGTCAGTTGCATCACACAATGCAAAAAACCTTAAAGTGGGTAAAAGTTGCGCAATGTGTATACGATATTGATGCGCATCCGATTTCAAACAGATTCTTCAAGAACCGCGGACATGGTAAATTTTCTGTAATTTATGATACACTTTTGCGCAAAAATTATATTGTTTAAGTCGATAGATTCGAACGCGGAAGGGTTCATCAAATTCGTCGCGTAAAAAAAACTAAATTCACGCGGGCTTTAAATGAATTTGAATGACACTTTTAAATTTTGCACCTTAAAAATAGGGGTTTTAAGAAAATCCACGCATTATCAATTTTAGGTGGATGCAGTGGATATATCGAAAAATCATTCACTAGAATCATGTTGCCAATGGAGTATTCTTTGATTCTTTCATTGGGCACAGATCAATGAAATGTAAAGATAAGCTTGAAATCGAAAGGAAACATAAAAAAACTTGTTGGCTTCAACCTATTTTAATCCATTTTTCTACATTGATGCCAACACAGCTTACAAGAAAAATTTATTTTAATTTTGGACTTTAGACTCCTAAAACACTTAATTTTAAAGAATTACAGTCAAACTATTCTAATGTTACCAGTTCGAAAACGTTCCTGCAATAGGGAGCAGACTTATGCCCCTGTAATTGGAGCACACAGTCTTGTCTCCCTTCTAGTGGACTGGACATAGATTGTTCAAGCTCAGGCGTTCTTCCTGTCAGATGGTGCTATCTAGCTGATGCATACACCTTATCAGCGTGTCGCCTCCGGTTTTCAACAGCTCGGTTCCTCCAGTTTATTGCTATATTCACCTCATCTTGGACAGGCGGTATATTTTAATATCATCTTCTGGGATTGGATCCGTGGTATCTTCGTTGTCTTTGAAAAAAATGTTCTTTCCATATCCCGAGGACACTATCTGTATCAGTTACCAAATTACCTTGCTGATCTATACAGGAGGACGTGTCTGTACCAAAGCCATCAGTTTGATGTTTCACTCTCTGGTAGAATTTTCGGACTTCATTCTGGATGCTGCGCATCTCGATTTTTTCACACTGCCGCTTTTCTATCTCCCTCTTTTTCCTGCGGAGAAGTCGTTTCTCCTCTCTCCTTTTATCTTGTTATCTCTCTCGTGTGCTTGCTACTGATTGTAAAGTAGCCCTATATGCTGTATTTTTTTCTTCGATAGCAGCACGATACTCCTGGTCATACCATGGATTCCTTGGTGGAGGTCTCTGGTATCGAAGTACTGATTTTGCGGCTGTATGCATGAATTGGGCAATATTTTGTTATTGTACTGATATGTTATCGGGACGAGGAGTGCTTTGACGAAGCAATTGAGCCAGTTGTGTGGAATATGCTTTGGCTATCTGTGGGTAGTGGTACGAGTCTATGTTTGAATGTCTTCCATCTATCACAACGTGATCAGTATGATTTCTTGTTCTTTGATCTGGAGACAGCTAAGTGCCCTTATGAATATCGAGATGCTTATATCTGATACTGTTTTTTGCCGATGCCAAGTCTATCAGCCTAATTCCATTGTCAGATGTTTCACTATGGAGGCTGACTGTTGGGCCGAAGATATTCTCCTTTCCAATTTTGCCATTAAAATCGCCTGGATTAATTGTAATGTCATGGTTTTGTGTCATGCCATTGGTTGGTTGTCGTAGGTGGTCAAACAACAGAGATATCGCAATAGTCGGTAATGCACCTCATTTGATTTTTTTTTAATCACGCTACAGGTCGCAATTTTGTTCGGATCGTCACGTATTTTTTGGAAGTTGATGCATGTCCCTCAGAGAAAGAAGCCTATTAAGTTTGGTGGTAGTCGGATAATATTGAGGAGTCGGAATAAGCAAAAAGCTTATGTGGAGAAAAGTCAACGTTTTTTTCATATGTGAATATCTCCGCTTCTGGTAAGAGTATTCCAATGGAAGAAGAAAAGATCTCCTTTAAATTGATGCAAAGTATGTTGGCGTAAGTGGGCAAACAACCGAGATATCGCAAAAGTCAGTAATATATCCATTTCCATTTTTGTAATCACGCTACAGGTTGAAATTTTGATCGGATAGTCACGAAATTTTGGGTATAGATGGGGACAGAGGAAGAAACCTATTGATTTTGGTGATATTCGGATAATAATTAGGGGTCGGAATGGGGAAAACTCATATGGAGACAAATTCAAAGTTTAATTCTTGGTGAATATATCGGCTTCTAGTAGGGATATTCCAACGGCAAAGCCTGTCAATGGAGAAGAAGATATTACCTTTACATTGGTGTAAAGTAGGTTGGCGAAGGTGGTCAGACAAGGGAGATCCGACAATAGTCGGTAATGCATCCAATTCTTCAATTTTTTGCAATCACGTCGTAATTTTGATGGTCACGAAATGTTGGTTGCTTATGTGGGTCCCAGAGAGAAAGAGGCATATTATGTTTAGTGGTAGTCTGATTATATTCCCCAAAAAAAATGTTTACCAGTGAAAAGCTTATACACAGGGGTAGTGATGTAGAGTATCACATGGTCGGCCCCGTCCCGGCTATAGCCTTTACTCACTTGTTTTATGATATACTAGCAAAGTACCCGCTACTTCGTATGCGGAAAGGATGTATAAAATAAATAAAAAATATATAATATAGAACGGTGAACATGGAAACAATGTTTGTACTAATACCTATTTTAATTGATATTTATTTTCATGTAAGTACTATTCGTACCACATAAGTCCGATTTTCCTCACGCCTACACATCAAAAGCCGGTCATAATTTTTGAGATATTTTAAGTGGGGTGCTCAGCGCCAAGACGGCCTAATTGTATCAAATCCTGTACCATATAGTACAATTCGTATATTTATGGTACATGTTTCCTAAATCTGACGCTATTACCAAATAACAACAGTAATCTTAATTCTAAATCTCACGTATCCAGGTCTATTCGTTAGTCCAATACAAAATTTTACCATGCATGGAACCATCTTCATATACCTAAGACTACCAAGTTCTAATTGTACCAAATGTAGTACTTTTTGTAAACATAGGTACGAATTTCCAAAACAAACTCCAACATTAATCTCAATTCCAAATTTCAAGATTACAGCTCTAGCCGTTCGCGCAAATCCGAATTGTACCAAATTTGGAACCATTTAGTACTTTTCGCACCCATAAGCAAAAAATTTCCAAAACTACCTCAATCCTACACTTCAACAGGTATTTTAATTCCAAATTTGAGGTTTGCAGCTGCATCAGATCACCGAAATCCAAATTATACCAAATTTAGTACCATTTAGAACTTTCAGTACCCATAAGTACAACTTTTCAAAACTACCTCAGTGCTATGTTCAAACAATAAGCTTAATTCAGGATTCCAGATATATCCGATCACTCAAATCCAAATTTGGTACCATTTAGAACTATTTGTATCCAAAGTACGAATTTCTAAACCTACCTCTATCAACACTACAACATCAATTTTAATTCCGAATTTCACGATTCCAAATAAATCCTATCATTGAAATCCAAATTGTAACAAATGTAGTACCATTTAGTGCTTTTCCTACCCATAACTAAAAATTTCCAAAACTCTATCAATCCTGCACTCCAACAGTACTCTTTTTCCAAATCTCGGGATTCCAGCTATATCCGTTCACCCAAATCCAAATTATACCAAATTTGGTACCATTTAGTACTATTCGTACCCATGAGTACGAATTTCCACAACTACCACAATCCTACACGCCAACAGTAATCTTAATTCCAAGTTTCAGGATTACAGCTGCATCCGATCACCGTTATCCAAATTTGGTACCATTTAGTACTTTTCGTATCCAAAGTACGAATTTCCAAACCTACCTCTATCAACACTCCAACAGTAATGGTAATTCCGAATTTCAGAATTCCAAATGTATCCGATCACACAAATTAAAATTGTACCAAATTTGGTACCATTTAGTACTTTTGGTACCTATAACTAAAAATTTCAAAAACTTCATCAATCCTACACACCAACAGTAATCCTTATTCCGAATCTCGGGATTCCAGCTATATCCGTTCACCCAAATCCAAATTGTTCCAAATTTGGTACCATTTAGTACTTTTCGTACCCATAAATATAAATTTCCACAACCACATCAATCTTACACGCCAACAGTAATCTTAATTTCAAATTTCAGGAGTACAGCTGCATCCGATCACCGTAATCCAAATTGTACAAAATTTCACTATTCCTGCTCTATCCGATCACTCAAATCCTACTACTTTGGTTACTTTCCGATGTAAACTTTAAAAACGCCGATATACTTGTCTCATATTTTTAGCTCTACTTTCATAATCTAATCCTTTTTTGGTTGTCGTTTTTTTTGTGCACAGTGTAATTATTACTTCTTTTGCAAAAACTTTATTTTGTTGTCTTATTTGTTTTCTCTTTTCTTACGTCCGTTAACATTTAGCAGTCTCGGTACATGAACTTATTAGAACATATCAATTAACCTAAATTAAAGAATGTCCTAAATGTTTGGCTATTTCGTTTTCATGAAATAGTAGAAAAAAATGCCTTCCCTACTTTAGTCACATTAAATTTTCATGAAAACAACATAGCAAACTTTGTATAACACTGTACAACACAAAAAATAATTACAAGATAATTCGGCCAGATTATGAAAGAGGACCGAAAAAAAGAAGACACGTGTATCGGCGTTTTGAAAGTTTACGTCGGAAAGTAACCTAAATAGGCGTGGCAAGATCCTACCAATTTCTACTGGTTATGAAATATTAGACAGCAGATTCCTTGGAATCCTTGCATTTTAGGTATATTTTTAGGCAATATTACTGACAACAATGCGGGGTATCTTCTTATGAATAAAATTAACCCTCATGCTAGTCACTAAAGGGGTCTTTTTGGTCCCTTTTTTCAAAAACGTTTAAAAACTCCTTTGAAGTGTGATCGTATCAGATCAACATATTCTACAAAATGATTTGTCATAAAATTTTACTATAGGTCCCTAAATACTCAAAACTCTAAATCGTACCAAAACGCCAGGAATCTGCCAAAAGTAAAATCAAGTTTTATGGTTAATGTTGTACTTTATCTGAGTTTATTCAGTTTTGTCCCACAAAACTTCATTCTAGATAGAAGACGTCAAAGACAAAAATAATCTCCATCAAATTTCAATATAAGTCGCCGAACAAATGAAATATGTATTTGCAATATATGTATATCAAGAAAATATATACTTCAAGTTTGCCAACAAAACACCCAAATATTTTTTGAATATATTTGTTTTGTTTTATTTTTTCGAGTTGATGCATGAAAGTAACATTACATTTAGTCTATACGAAAGGTGTTAAATTCAGTCAATTTTATCAGAGCAGGAGTAGCTGCCATCATTAGAGTATTTAGGACCATGCCAAAACCATGGATGTTAGGACTCGTATGTCAGATATATATTCACTGGATAATAGCCGTAGACTATCCCCGCATTTTCAGATACAATATCAGGAACCTATGACCTATCCTGATGACGTTATTTTAGTTTATAGTACTAAAATACCTAATTTTTGAAAGTCCGATCTGAGTTATCAATATTTCCATAGATATTTCAAAAACAGTTTAATTGAGCACACATAATCTTCTGAAAGAATTTATTATCAAAAAACATCAATAAAACATATTTTGTGAATGCAGTTAACGAAAATGTGAATAAAACGGTAGAATATGGTCCTAAGTCATATATAACAAGTAAAAAAGCATTAAGTTCGGCCGGGCCGAACTTTTCATACCCTCCACCATAAAATATTCTGAACTAAAATGGAATAATTAGTTTTCATTCCTGTCCCCAACTATAAGTGGGTACGTTAAATGTCAGATAATGTACATAAAATGCTTCATTCGGAAGCCCTTTTTTATGGTGCCTATATCTAACTATGTATATTGACAATTTTTGGTGGGCTAGAAATTGGGAGGTACCGTTATATAGGGGTTATAATAAAACATGGGCCTATGTTGACAGTTTTTGATGGTAGCATTTAATGTCAAATAACTCCTAATTCGGTTAAAAATTTTAGATAGAATCCTCAAAATACCGAAAATCGGTAATATTATAGCTAATTCGGTCTAGAAATGTGACTTAAAATGTCAAAATACCGTAAATCGGGGGTACCGTTATATGGGGGCTATACCAAAACGTGGCCCTATGTCCACGAGTTTTGTTATATATGTTTATTGACACTTAAGAACCCTAAATGTCAAATTATAGCTAAATCGGTCTGAAAATGTAGCTAAAAAGTCAAAATACCGTAAATCGGGGGGTAACGTTATATGGGGGCTATACCAAAACGTGGACCTATGTCCACAACTTTTGTTATATAAGTTTATTGATACTTAGGAACCCTAAATGTCAAATTATAGATAAATCGGTCTGAAAATGTTGCTAAAACCGTCAAAATACCGTAAATCGGGGAATACCGTTATATGGGGGCTATACCAAAACGTGGACCTATGTCCACAAGTTTTGTTATATATGTTTATTGACACTTAAGAACCCTAAATGTCAAATTATGGCTAAATCGGTCTTACAATGTAGCTAAAAACGTCAAAATACCGTAAATCGGGGGGTACCGTTATATGGGGGCTATACCAAAACGTGGACCTATGTCCACAACTTTTGTTATGTAAGTTTATTGATACTTAAGAACTCCAAATGTCAAATTGTAGCTAAATCGGTCTAAAAATGTAGCTAAAACCGTCTAAATACAGTAAATCGGGGGGTACCGTTATATGGGGGCTATACCAAAACGTGGACCTATCTTGACAATTTTTAGTGGAGCAATTTCGCGGCCATTGGGAACCTCAAATGTAAAATTTCAGCTGGTTTGGGCAACAAATGCGGCTAAGATCCTTAAAATACCTTAAATCGGGAGGAACCGTTATATGGGGGCTATACCAAAACTTGGACCGATATAGCCAATCTTCGAACTTGATCTTCCGACGGCAACAAATGCGACCTGCATGTTGCGAACGGACGGACGGACGGACATGCATAAATCGACTCAGAAAGTGATTCTATGTATATCCCTGGAACTATGGGTCTATCTCGCTTCCTTTTGTATGTTACATACAAATGCACTAACACATAATAGTCCTTACCACATAGTGGTGTACACGCAGAGAAAATATATTTTTCGCTTTTGTTTGAACAAAAATATCTGTTTTGGTTCCAAAAATGTATTTGTTTTGTTCAAACATTGTAATCCAAATCCAAAAATACCATCTTTTGTTCCAAACATAGAAAACAAAAACAACTTTCGAATTTCCGCAATATTGTTAAAATCGTTAACAATACTGATTGTAGCAGCTATCATAATCTAATTTTGTTTACAAAAAGTATTGTCAACCCAGAAAACCAGCTCAGAAATTTTTGATTTGAGTGTATATACTTCTCATATACACTTTTCACATAACTTGGATATAAATGTCGCGTATAATATTGCAATCATTGATGAACACAATACATGGTTTGCTCCATTGGCTGACAACAAAGGCAAACAAAAAGCCACAAGCACAACATAACGAATAATTAAACACCATAACAAACTCCGGTATAACACCAAACCTCAAAGCACAATGAAGATAGAAGAATGAAACAAAACATAAACAAATAAAAACAAGAGTCTCCTTGTTGGTATACATCAGGGACGAGCTTCTTTGCTTAGATCGTATAGTGAGGGCGCCCACTGAGTTGTTTTTGCATTTGCTTCTCTCTCTCACGTACAGTGTTAATTAATGAAAACAAACAAAAACATAATGTGGTTGTTGCTTTTTTCACTCATACATTCATACATTTCTTCGCTTTGGTTGTATTTCTGTGGTCGTCGCTGGTATACATACACACAAAAACAAAGATAAAGGCATCATGTCATACAAACAAAACTCACCATAATTGTTTTTTTTTCAACACGGCATCGAATAGCGAGAGAAGAGAAAAAATTGTCGAAGAAAATAGAGAACTATTGTTCAGTTGACAAAAACAATTTTTGGATTTAACAAAACCCAATTTTTGGAATCACAATACTACATTTGGAATTTAACAATATCTTTGCAATACATATTTTGCTCTTCGAATATTGTTGGATCAATCATATTTTTTTCTCTGCGTGTAGGGTATAAAAAGCGAAAGCTTCTGGAGATGTTAAATATTATAACTACTAATTTCTTTTGTTCAGAGACTCATAACGAAATTTGATTTGGAATATTTCTTCTTTTGCAGAACCCCCAAAAAGTGAGGTATTTTAGGAGATTTTGACTCAGTGTGGAATAAATTTTAAATAGGAGTCTAAAGGTTTAACAAATAGTTTCTACATATAATATCTAATTTTGTAACGTAATTTTCTCAACAAAGTATTTTACTCAGATATCTACTTTGTTCTAGGACTTACAATGAATTTTTGTGTAGAATATTTCTTCTTTTAACACCTTTCGTCTAGAACTAAATGTAATGTTACTTTTATGCATCAACGTTATATTATTGTTTCATTTCCTGTCTACTACCTGCAGACAACAATCCTACCGATTTATAAGGTGGAAATGGCTCATACGAAACTATTTCCCCGACAATTCCCTCGTAAAGGACTCAAAGAAGTGGGTTAAAAACCAATTTAAGGGTAAATAAGCGCCGACTATGGAACGACAATCACAAGGTATCGTTCAGAGCGTCGTCGAGGGAATGAGAGGAAGCCAAAACTGTGGCTTTAGATCCCAAAAATAAAAAAAAATTCGTCAAATTATGAGCAAATTTTGGAAAACCTTAGGTATGTCCTAATTATCAAACTTAGACTCAATAATATGTACCATTGAAGGACATTTGATACTAAAAAAAATGAATCAAAGTAACCGATTTCTAAAATACATAACGATATATTCACATATTGTGTATGAAAATTACCTTAAAGTAACTTTTACTTATATCGTTCTTAATTATGTGGCCAGGTCAATTTATGACTATTTTAATAAATCTTGGTTTCTTTCGTATAAACGAGGGAGAATTAAAACATGTTTTGGCCTTATTTGAAAGTGCTTACCCTGTACTTTATTTACCAATCTTGTTCCATATAAATATTCAAATATTTGGAACGTAGCAAGTCAAATACTTTTTAATATGATGTCGTTCTTAATTATATGGCCGCCACTGTACATATTGAATTTATTCGGCGACTTATATTGAAATTTGATGGAGATTATTTTTGTCTTTCACGTCTTCTATCTAGAATGAAGTTTTATGAGACAAAGCTTAATAAACTCAGATAAAGTACACAATTAACCCTAAAACGTGATTTTACTTTCGGCAGTTTCCTAGCGTTTAGGTACAATTTAGAGTTTTGGTGTATTCGGGGACCTATAGTAAAATTTTATGACAAATAATTTTGTAGAACATTTTGATCTGATACCATCACATTTCAAAGGAGTTTTTAAACGTTTTTGAAAAAAGGGGCCCAGAAGATCTCTTTAGTGACTCGCATGAGGGTTAATTTTTTTCATAAAAAGATAGCCCGTATTGTTGTCAGTAATATTGCTAAAGACACTTTATACCTAAAATGCAAGGATTCCAAGGAATCTGATGTCGAATATTTCAAAACCTGTAGAAATGTTCCGCCCATTTCTACCACGCCTATTTATGTTACTTCCCGACGTAAACATTCAAAACGCCGATAAACGTATCTTCTTTTTTTCGGTCCTCTTTCATAATCTGTGCGGGGTTTCTTGTAATTTTAAAACAAGTTCGATTTTGTTGTACATTGTAATCAGTTCACACAAGACTTTATGTACATTCGTAATTTGTACAATTGCTTTCCCACTGCTTTGTCGATGTAATTAAAATTTCACCTGAGGATATTGAACTTAAAAGTTTAAAATATGTATTCCAATGATGAAGTACAGAGCTAAGAAACATGTTAACAACTATAACGATATACATATTTATTAAGGTTATAAATAAATTAAAGTATTTAAGTGGAATTCATACTGATTTTTATCACAACAACAAAATATTTAATATAGAAAGCGCTGGAATGGTTTTCTTCCTGCATAATTCCTTAAAATTTCCGTCTCGTGTGAACTACCACAGAAATTAGCGAAAGTTTAGCTTTTATTCTTTTATAACAAATTTTTAGAAATGTATGTCCCGTTTTGTCTTTGGAAGAATTATGTCATTGTTTGCAGGGATCTACAAACTGCCTTACATGAAGGTATCTTTAAGCAACTGATGAAAATATTCTAAATTTGACAATAAATATAAGAGTTTTATTTAAATGTGACGTTATTTATTAAATTCTTTTTAATGTTTATTTTCCTTTAGGAGCAACAAATCCCTTTATTTGGAACATACCAATGGCAGTTGTCCTATCTAGGAGATCAAGAGTTAATGTGAAATTTATCGATGGTAAATAGGAAGGAAAATGTAAAATTATTCATAGAATATAAGACATCCTGCAAATGTGGTTTGGACAACAATAAATCAAAAGTGATTCCATAAATATTGTGATCGCAACAGTTACCTTTTTATAGGGACAGTTGTTGGGCAAATTTGTTTTTCGTTTAAACTCCAAAAGTATTGGCTTCAAAAATGCATTCGTTGAAATCTGCTTAAGAAACATACAACAATTGAAGGTGATATCCACCATATGAATTGTTTGTCGTGAATTCACAGGCATGAAATCAATTGATATTCTTGCTCTATAACTTCTCGTTAAATCTCGACTTTGCATTAAACGGGTGCTGATGCCATAAGAATTTGTGGACAATTTTACGAATTCACATTCATATACTTTTATAAATGTTGTGTAATAGGTGCAAGTAACATTGGTGATTCCAAATACAATGTCTCGACTATCGATATTCTATAATAATGAAAATGATTTGTTTTAAAGGTATCTTTTATCTCTATCAGTATTTAACACTTACATGAATTCTATTCAAAATATAGAGAAGATGGATTAGTGCAACTGCTCTCTTTGACATCATTTTAAAAACTAAGGACAAGAATGACACGTTTCTGCCGAGGATGGATGACTATTTACCTAAAGTCAATTAATATTTATCAAATATAGTTATAAAAAATATAATAATATTTTTTTTCTAAATTACATTATAGTTATGGTCTTGATCAGAAACAATTTGCCACATATTGAAATAGTTGAATAGATTTTAATAGATACAGTGTGGGGCAAAACCGAGTGGATGTTTAGGCTTTTAATATTTTTGTAAATTAAACCCATGTTGTTCGATCAAATGTTGAAAAAATTCACATCATATATTATTTATTTACACTAGAACAAAATCTTATTCTAAAACCAGTAAGGAATGGATCAAAGTCGGGCGGGGCCGACTATATGATACCCTACACCACTGTGAACATGTAAAATATATATGGGAGCTATATCCAAATCTGAACCTATTTCTATATAATTTGGCACATTTATTTCCAGACCGAATTCAGTCACACATTCCAAATTTCATTGTGCAGCACATACGCGAAATCGGTCGAAAATATATATGGGAGCTATATCCAAATCTAAACCGATTTCGATATAATTTCGCACATTTATTTCTAGACCGAATTCAGCTACACATTTCAAATTTCATCGAAATCGGACATATATAGCGTGTTTGGTACAGAAAATACCTGAAATTTGCCGAAAATATATATGGGAACTATATCCAAATCTGAACCGATTTTGATATAATTTGGCACACTTATTTCTAGATCGAATTCAGTCATTTGGTACAGAAAATACCTGAAATCGGCTGAAAATATATATGGGAGCTATATCCAAATCTGAACCGATTTTCACCAAAAGCAATGGCGTTCTACCATATGGCTAAAAAAATTGTAGTCCCAAATTTTCAGCTGAATCGGACAAAAAATGCGACCTGTACGTTACGAACAAAAATACATGGATAGACGAACGGACGGACGGACATGCATAAATCGACTCAGAAAGTGATTATATGTATATCCCCAAAAGGAACTATGGGTCTATTTCGTTTCCCTTTGTATATTACATACAAATGCACAAAGACATAATACCCCTCACCACAGTGTGGTGTAGGGTATAAAAACAAGTAAAAAAGTATCAGTCGGCTTTCTCGACAGAGATCTACCCCCAGCCTATGTGAATTGTAACTCTCATCTACGGACATATATAATGTATTTAGGGTCTTTTCAGAATTTTGTGTCCCTTTTTGGACATTTTAAAATTGCCGACAAAAATGTAGATTAGGATTAAAGTTTAAAAGTGTTGCGAAAGAGGTAATTAAAGGAATGTACCGACATAGTCCATTATGGAAGTGGATCTTACTTTGGGAGTAGCGCCCATTAGTCATTTCTCTGGGTCATCGTATAAATTTTGGACCAGTATACCAGGAAGCATGGACATGTCCCCGGAAAACATAATATCTATGTAAACAGGATCTTCGAACAGAACCTAAACTGCACTTAGACACAAATGTTGAATTTTTGTGAGGGAGATACCCTAAGGACCGATATGGGACATTTTAGAAATTAAACTACATTTGTACAAAATATTAGGAGGTCCAAATATTGGACCAAATTGGTGGCCCCGTTCAAGAGATATCGTGCAAAGCATTTTAGTGACATTTTTTAATAATGCGGAGAAGTATCGGATATTGTGGACCGGTTTGACGAATTCCAAATTTTGGACCAAATCGGTTGATCATTTGAGAGTTATCGTGCCCTCCAGCCACTACATATGGTGTCATGGGGGTCTTTCACAACTTTCGTGCTGTTTTCTCAAGAAGTATGGACTTGCCCCTGAAAAAACTTTTACCGTCGTAATTGAGGCAGCGAATGCAAATTGCTTCAACAACAAGTAAGAACGGTTTTAAGTTCGGCGGACCCCCCACCACGAGTGGTATTTAAGTAAAATGGAACAATTAATTTCCTTTCGTATATGAAGGAGACTTAATACCAAATTTCAGCAATTTCGGTAAAACAATGTCGCAAAATACCGAAATTCAAGAGGTACCATTCTATGGGGGCTATATCAAAACGTGGATCTATACCGACAAATTTCTGGCGTAACGTTTTTAGATTCAAAGAAGACTAAATACCAAATTTCGATATTTCAGTAAGATAATGTGGTTAAAACCTAAAAAATACCGTAAATCAAGAGGTACGCTTCTATACTGATAGTTATTTTCTTGAACATTTTATAACCCAATGAAAGACTAAATAACAAATTTCAGTCATTTCGGTGGGATATTGACGTCATATCTTTCGCAATTACGAAAATCGGAAGGCACCGTTCTATGGGAGCTATATGATGGCGTGGACCTATACCGACAAACTTCATTTGGAAATTTTTATACCTCAAATGAGGACTAAACACCAAATTTCAGCAATTTCGCATGAATATTGAGGCCACAACCTTCAAAATAACGGAAAACGGGAGGTACCGTTCTTTGAGAGCTATATAAAGGCGTGGACCTATACCGACAAATTTTATTTCGAAAATGTTATACCTTAAATGATGACTAAATACCAAATTTCAGCAATTTTGGATGAATATTGAGGCCACAACCTTCAAAATAACGGAAAACGGGAGGTACCGTTCTTTGAGAGCTATATAAAGGCGTGGACCCATACCAACAAAATTCTGGAGGTAAATTTTATACCCCCAACGAAGGCTAAGTACCAAATTTCAGCCATTTCGGTGTGATAATGAAACAAAAACCTTCAAAATACCGAAAATCGGGCGGTACCGTTCTATGAAAGCGTGGACCTATACCGAAAAATGTCTGGGGAAAGTTGTATACCTCCACCGAAGACTAATTACCAATTTTCAGCCGTTTCGGTGTGATAATGAAGCTAAAACCTTCAAAATACCGAAAATCG
>NW_027411977.1:41210561-41261489 GCF_047663935.1 Musca autumnalis | reverse complement strand
ATAATGCCTGCGTCAAGTCAGTACTACTGTATGGATCTGAAACCTTGCTAGTGAACGAAAGAATTAAAAATAAACTGCAAGTTTTCACTAATAGATGTCTTCGCAACATTTTAAAAATATGGTGGCCAAGGACTATCTCAAATGAATACCTCCTACAACTGGCTCAACGAGAAGATATTAACGACGCAAATACAACTGGATCGGTCACACACTCCGTAAGCCTTTTGATGACATCTGCCATGAAACACTGAGCTGGAATCCCCAGGGTAATCGCAGCAGAGGACGGCCAAAAACCACTTGGCGAAAAACCATTTCCAATGAAACCGGAAAAACATTCAATGAGTTAAGATACATTGCATCGGATAGAGTAAGATGGAGATTCTATGTGAATAGTTTATGTTCCTGATGGAATATGCTAATAAATATATAAAATATACAGTACCGTTATACTCAAATTTTTCGGGAAAACACAAAATGGGCATTTATTGAGCATTGAAAATGATGCCCCACAATAATCGCTATCATTTTCAGTAGTTTTGTCATTGATTCCGATAGAAAAAATTATGTTCCAGTCGTCATTTTGGCATGATTGTAATAAATTTGACTCGAAATTTGATTTATTTGTAAATACGTGTCCAACAAGATTAACTCTTATAATTAGAGTACAGGTTTAGTTGTGTTATGAAATATCCAATTAATGTTTAACAATAACACATGTTTATAATTAGAATTTCAAACTTCCTTTTCAATACCATTGAAAAAATTAAATTTTTTTTGCGAGCACATCCGCGGTTTTTGGTACTTAGTATAAGAAAAAATTGTGGTTTCAAATATGTTCGCGTTCACAAAATTGGATGCTGCACCCAAAAGTTATAGGGGGTTTTGTTCCCTTATAAAGAAAAATTATTAAAAAATTCCCTTTGGGTTTTAATAAGAAAATATATGTTTAAATCGTTAACAGAATGTTATATTCTATCCGCTGATGTTAAAATATTTCTAAATTTGTTTTTATTTTCGCAGAAAATCAACAAATAATGAAAAAATCGTAGAGTAAATTTAATTTATTCTAACTCAGAGTCCATATAAATCTCAAAACTATAATTTTAAAATCTCACGGCACGTAAAAAACTAAAATCGCGCGGGGTTCAGGTGTACATGTACGAGAGTTGTGTACAAATTTGTAAAAACTTTTACAAAATGCTGTTCGATAACAAACTTGTAAAGTAAAAGAGAGCAAATTTGGAGACAATAGTGAGAGAATTTTGGAGAGCTTTGGAGAGTTGTGTTTACAAGTTTTTTCAAGGAAATTTTTTCTTGTAAGAATTTGCAAGTTTGATCAGCTGATTTAAATTCGAATGTTTTGTGGCGGACTTGTTGGCAAAAACATAAACAAACGTTTGGTTATTAAAATAAATAGAAATAAAAAAAAGGGACAAATTATTAAATAAATTATGGAAAACGATAATGTAAATAAAATAACTTATTTTGTAGTTTGTGGTGACTACTTTTTTATTTTATTATTTATTTATTTAATCTTTTCCGCCAACATCTTCTTCTTCTTCAAATCACCTGACTTCTTGCAAGTTTTTACAAATTGCTGTTCGATAACAATCTGCAAATGTTTAGCTTCGAGAGAGTAAAATTGGTGGAGAGACGTTACTGAGAACTTGCTGAGTACTTGCAAGTACTTTTCACTTGCGAAGTTATCGTACAGACCTTATTATTCGTAGTCGACCATTAGTTGTAGTCTACTATTATTGATAGTCGACTATTAATCGTAGACGACTATTAGTCGTAGTTGACTATTGGGTGTGCTAAACTTTGGAAAGTATTAATGGATTATTGTGGTGCATCATTTTTCAATGCTCAATAAATGTCCAATTTTTTGTTTTCCCGAAAAATTTGAGTATTACGGTACTGTAAACGGAATATTTTTGTATTCCATCTTAAAGACAACTTTTCAGCCCACAAAAATGTTTTTTGAATTGCTAAAAATCTCAACTCGTTTCCATGTTATCAACGTTTACATTTTTTTTCAGGTTGCATCATTTTCAGTGACAGTCACTATATATATGTATGTATGTATATGAAAAATGTATTGATGTAATTACCAATATTATATGACATTTCTTCTTTGTGCAATAAAATATTTCCATTCACTTTTTTAATTCAATTATAAACGTCCAATTATAAAATGTATTGGTCATTTAATTTACTAAAAAGCACCATTTCTTTAAGAAACACAAAAACGCTGATTTATTAACACACTTTACCGTCTTTACTCAACTATTGTATTTAGAAAACTAAAGAAAAAAGAACAAAAATAATTAATTCATAATGATTGCCAATTGATTTACTCATCAAAGCAACAGCAACATGTAATGTGGCAAGACTCCGAGCTCTAGGAATGTGGAGAGACAGAGCTTATGAACATGCGTGCATGCTTCAAAAACTTCCGAATGAAATAACAACCACTGCTGATTATTGCGTACCTATAATCGATTTTGATCAGCCTTTTGTAATCAAATTTTCAAGCAGAAGAGAATGGAGTAATGGATCACCATTTATAGCATATGACACTAAGGTATACACGGACGGCTCCAAGATGAAATGTGGAGTCGGATCCGCTGTGTTTTCGGAAGAAGCAAACATATACACATCTACAAAGCTACCTGAGTACTGTAGTGTCTTTCAAGCGGAGATACTGGCAATAAAGTAGGCCTATACTGAACTTTTACAGCATCACACAGCAAACTCCAAATTTTGATAAGTTTGCCTTAAATTTGCGAGGTAAACGTTCTCTTTGCCAATGTACATTGTTAAAGCGAGATTTTGTTCGGAAATACTGAAAACACGGTTATGACAAGAAATTGTAAAGATTTTTCCGAACTTCTACCCTCTGAATCAACCATCCTACTTCGAACTCTCACTATCCGAAATTCCACCCTACGAACAACCCCATTTCGAACTTCCACCCTGCGAACAACCTCACAAATCGATGTTTCTCCATTTTACATTTAGACTAAACTCTATTTGAGAGACTATTTTTATTTATTACTATACCCTCCACCATAATATTTCATTTGTAACTCATCGAAATAATCATTTGCGACCCTATAAGGTATATACATACATATATTTTTGATCAGAGTAAAATTCTAAGTTGATTTAACCACATCCGTCCGTCTGTTGTAATCACGCTATCTTCCGAACGAGTTGAGATAGGGGGATGAAATGCTGTTCACACGTGTCTTAAATCAAGTTGGAAGTTGAGCTTTGTTATACCCCCCATATAGCAGTGCCGTCGATTTCAGCTACTTTAAGGTTTTTAGCTACATTTTCGGAACGAATTAGTTTTATTATAGCCCCCATATACCGCCCTATTTCAGCTAATTTGTGGTTATTAGCTATATTTCCAGGCCGAATTAGGTATAATTCAGTCAATAACCAAGAAACGGCTCCACAAAAAATTATGGATATAGGTCTACGTTTTTTTATAGCCTCCATATAGCAGTACCGTCCGTTTTCAGCTATTTTAAGGTTTTTAGATACATTTCTAGAACGAATTAGTTATAATTTGACAAGTAACTTCTCCACTTTGCACAGTGTTCGATTTTCGAAAAAACCTGGCCAAAAATCGAAAAATTTTTTATCAATTTACACTAAAAAGGGTCAGATATTGTTAATAGAATCCCAGTGCGTGTAGTTATAAAAAAATATATACATTTCTTGTTTAATAAGTGGGTATAAAACCAGGTCAAAGTGACCCTATTTGGAATTTTTTTGTTTTTTAACATTTAAGATGTTTATAAATCTATGATAATATGCGAAATAAACAACGGTTATTAAACATTTTCTTTTCGTAATTGTAATGAAAGGTATGTGAAACGTATTTATGATGTTCAGTGTCTCCAATGAATTGTGCGTTCTTTAATAATTGATGTCCGTACTTGTTAATTTTTTTAAGATCAATTTTCACAAAAAATAATGAAAATAGTTATGAGTAAGATCGAGTTGGGCTGTGTAACTTATCATTTCATAAAAAGGGAAGATTTTTTACCAATTTCCATCGAAACATCCTGCACATTTTGCACTTTTCGTTTTTATGTGATATTTTGTCTTTCAGGTACATGAAGAAAAGACAAAATTTTTTAGTTTTCCATCGAAAAAAATTTAAAAAATTTTTTTAAGCTACATGAAAAATCTTTGGTACATGGATTGAGAAAACATTCCCTTTCTCAAATCTATTCGAGATACTAATTTCGGTTATTGCGCGCAAAAGTTATGGCGGTTTCAATTCTGATAATAAGAAAAAATCTTAAAAGAACGCTACACATTATATTGAGAAACAGTGTTAACTAATGGCTTCCTATGTACTATATGATTACTGAGGTGCCATAACTTTAGTAAAAAAAATTGTAAATTTCGCGGAAAATCAGAAAGAATAAAAAAAAGTTTAGTTTGCAACTTGTTTTAATAAAATTCAACCTGTTCATGCATCCTTAAAATATTTAAAAAATATGAGCGTAATTTAAATATCGCGAAGATTCAAATGGAACCAAAATTGTTCAAATCTGTTTAGCGGTTCGCATATTATAGCAAAAACAAAAACCGTATTGGGCAAATTTAAAAAAAGAAAAAATATATTTTCCAATGTAGTTTTTGAGTTAGTTGACGAAAATATAGGAAAATAGGTCGGAGTTCTTCATCTATTTTGGGTAAAATTCACGCAAAAACGCACATTTGTTATTGTAATCACTTCAGATTGCATGCTTACACCTTCCGGAAAATATGGAAAACTTTCATATAAATGTTGGGTTCCTTTAAATCGGGAATAATTTGGAAGGAAAACTGTATCAGGTAATATACATTTTGAAATGCGTAAAAATCGCGAAATCCTTAAAATCGCTTTATGCGCATGCGTTTAGGTTTAGATGCCGAATGCCTTAACCGAGCACACGTTATAATGCAAGTTTTATCTTGTGGTTTCGCAGTAGATATAAATCTTTTTAAGCAGTATTGCTTGGATACTGCAACATTATTAATAAACACGTATCCGTGGTATTACATGCCCACATCAATTCATGAAGTACTCATCCATGGTTTTCTCATTATTGAGTGGGCACCACTGCCCATCGGTCACCTTTCCGAAGAAGCTCAGGAGTCCAGGAATAAGGATATTAAGAAATATCGGGAAAACTTTTCTCGAAAATCTTCTAGAATAAACACAATGACAGATATAATGAATTGGTTACTTGTATCCTCAGATCCTCTCATTTCAAGTCTGCGTTCAAACCAAAAAGAAACAAAAAGCTATCCTCAGCTGCTATTAAATTATTATCTACTTACGTCATTGGGTAATTGAAATTCTGGTGCCGTAGTATCCTCAATTTCCTCCATCTAAAACTTCCAATATTATGTCGTCATTATACATGGCATTGATGGCAACTAATTCATCAATACCTTCTACGTGTTGGGAGAAATGAGAGTGGAGACAAATACCTTCAGAATTGTTCAAAGGACCATTAATCCCGCATCATGAAAACAATTAGCAATGACAGCAAAGACGCTAAATTTTTCCAGCGTTTATCTAATAATAACACTGCATCCAACACATTTAATTCCGTACTTTCATCCTCTTCTATTCTTGCCACGATAGTGGGTATCTGTCGATCCCGGTAATGCGAATTTAATGATTTTATTACCTATTGGTTTATGGGTTGTAAAACAGATGTAGCATTGGGTGTTAAAAAGTCAAGCTTTATTGACTTGAGACCGTCTACATGACAGTCGTAATTCAGTTGTCTAACCCCGAACATGTTATTAAAAAAATACAAATATTGATTGAAAATAAGTCTGTCTGGTTACTTTCCCAGCAAGAATTGTCCAGCAAGAACTTTCTCAGAGAGTAAGGGGTTTTTATTCTCTTTTGCTAGAAAATTGTAAAAAGTAAACAGACACCTTCCCAGCAAAAACCAGCAAGCAATCAGCTGACTTGCCAAAACAGAACAATTTATCCGCCAACAAAGGAAGCGAACACGTTGTATTTTATTAAAAATGAAAAAGAAAATGAAACAAAAAAGTATTTTTCCACTTTACAAATTTGTTCTCCATAAAACAATACAATTAGACTATGTTATTTCCACAATAAAATTGTTTTTAATGTTCACAAACATAAATCAACAAAAAACTAAAAACGGCTGATTGATTGTTTTCAGGAAGAAGAAGAGCTTGCAAGTGCTTGCTAGAAGAAATTTGTCCAGCAAGAATTTGCAAGCTCTCAGTGAATGAACTGTCAAAATGTCTCTCTCGAATCGCTCTCTTTTGCTGGTTTTTTGTGTTAACAGACGACTTCCAGCAACAATTGGTACAAATTGTTACAAATTTTAGGGTAACCAGACACAGCTAATGTTTCTTCCTCGTATGGTTCGACGTTATAACCGATAGCAAAATTCAAATATTTCACAAAAATCCGACGTTACAACCGATATGACGCTATAAGCGATGACGTTATAAGCGATATTTATTTGTGTGGAATATAAAGGACAGAAATTCGGGACTTTTGGATTTCGTCGTTATAAGCGATATGACGTTATAAACGACAACGTTATATGCGATTTCGACTGTATTTTAATAGTAAACGAAGAAATTACATATATATCATGTATGTATATAAAATGGTCCTTTTCAGCCTATTTATAATCATCATATTAATTTAAACTTTTTTAAATGATCAAAAATAATATGAAAAAATATTTGAAAATTTGGTTGTAAAATTTAAAAAAAAATTGTTTTCTTAATTATTTAGTACCTTACAAATTTCATTTCATTGATGACTCATAATGAAATTTAGCGGGAGAAATTTTTGTCTTTGACACCATTCTGCTATAATCATGTTTTGTATGACAATTTGGCCAAAACTTTGATGAAGTACGACATTAACCCTAAAATGTTTTTCTAATTTTCATATTTCTGGAGCAAAGGTAAGATATAGAGTTTTAGTGTATTCTAGGACCTATACTAAAAATCGATGGCGAACAAATTTGTAGAATATTTTGATCCGATAAGATCACATTTTTAAGGAGGAGGGACCAAAATGACCCCTTAAATGACCACTTGAGGGTTAAATGATATGAAAAATGAAACCAGCGAGTCGAAAAACATAAAAACCCAAGGTTTGGCCGAGATCCATCCATTTTTAGAGTTTTGGCCAGGTTTTTTCGAAAATCGAACACTGAGCTTTGTGGAGAAAGAAAACTAATTGCTCTATGCCGAACATAACGCTTTTTACTTGTTTGATTTCGCTTAATTTTATTGTATTTTATTTTATTTGTATTTCCCTTCATTTTATTTTAGATTATTTTATTTCACTTAATTTTATTTTACTTTATTTTATTTATTTTTAACTTTATTTTATTTCAATTTACTTTACTTTATTTCACTCAATTTTATTTTATTTCACTTCATTTTATATTGTTTTATTTTTTTATTGTTTATTTTATTTCATTTTATTTTTTATTTTATTTTACATCATTTGATTTATTTTGATTTTATTTTAATTTATTTCGTTTAATTATTATTTAATCTTTATTAAAATTATTTTATTTTATTTTTATTTCATATTAATTTATTTTGTTTTATTTTATTTTATTTAATTTTATTGAATTTTATTTCATTTTATTTCATTTTATTTTATTTTACTTTATTTCATTTTATTTCACTTAATTTTATTTTATTTTATTTCACTTTATTTTGTTTTATTTTAATTTATTTTATTCTGTTCTATTTTATTTTTTATTTTACTTCATTTTATTTTATTTGATCTTATTTTACTTTATTTTAATTTAATTTCATTTATTTCGTTTAATTTTATTTTATATTATTTTATTTTGTTTCATTTTATTTTGTTTCATTTTATTTCAGTTTAATTTAGTTTATTTAATTTAATTTTATTTTATTTACTATTAATAATATCAGTTTCATTTCATTTTTTCGCTCGTCTCAATTTTACATGTCTTATGTATTATTGCCAAGTAAAAAATAATGCAAAGATGATAAAACGTTCTGTGGAACAAATATCATTCACACTTTGCAAGAGAACTGAGAGACTTACCAATATGGCGGAAAAATTGAGCAAGAGAGCACAACAACTGTGCTAAAAGAACAGTGATAGACACATTTGCTAAGTGCAAGGGAAATTGAAAAGTAATTTTGTGGAACAAAAAAAGGTTATCACTTTTCAAAATAACTATTTTGATAAGTGCAAAATGAAAAGCGATAAGTTGTTTCGAGGAATAGGGCCCTGGTTTCACTGGTGGTAAAGCAGATTTTCGGACGTATCGATCATAATTTTTCTTTTTCTAAATATATAAATACACAACAAGTATCACCTAGAATAATTTTAATGTCAATGGTCATGTGTTTCTTCTAAGCGCCCGTAGAATATATCATTGGTATGTTCGTCCTTCTCTTCAATGAGCATGAGCGCAAATAAATCTGATGTTGAAGAGTTTTGCTTTTATCCGTATTGTAGCAAGTCTTTCATTCACTGGAGTGAAGCTGTAGACCAGATATTTTAACCTCCGACCAACTATAAATCCGCAACCAAACTCATGCTTCGTGTCATAAATTCATTAATTGTCTCAAAATTGTATTTGTTCAACATCCGAATCTACTGGATGTCTAGTGAACACAGAATGGACAGATAAGCTATATCGACTCACATCTTGTATATCGACTCAATTCTGGAAAAATACTGTGTGTTAAAATTAACCTCTAATATCCTTCGCAATTTATGTTGTGGCGTCCAGTAAAATAAAAGATGTGATATTTCTGCTCTTCAATTCCCAACCAACAAGGAAAATAAATTAACATCAGAATTACATTTATCCAACCGCTTCAAAGTAAATAGTTTGTCAAGAACAGCTGTTATCCACTTTTTTCCTTTTCATAATTACATCTTTCCTAAAAAGAGTGTCTCAGTAGATGAATGTAGGATTTATGTCATGTTCTTTTTTATCCCAGAAGCGTCAACAGGAAATGGATATTGGTGTACCTATTTCATTATTAATACTCTTAAAATATTTAACGTGTTACACAATTCATTTTCCTTGTCTTTTTTGTCCACTCATTCCTCCTGCTTGCACATTGCTTCGTATCATTTTGGAATCTATTATTTAAGAAGTCTTGTCATTAGACTTCAATTTGTGTGAGGTCTTCATCATTCTTTAAGGTGTACAGAGACAAATATTAGATACATATTTATCATTAAGGGGTGTATGGGAAATGTTGATGTGTTTCCTAAAAAAAAATTAACTAAACAAAACATATGAAAGTGATTTAGTTGAATAAAATCGATTACAGGATATAATCATGAAGGTATTTATCAATCCTATAGCCTAAATACTGACAATAAATGTTCACCACTGTTGTGACGTGAAGAATTTCGTTGTCCAAAAGTTTGGGTGTCACTCCTTTGGATAGTTATAGTGTCCACCATTAATTTCAGTTGGTAATATGGGCTTTCCACCAAAAAAATAATTTATGTCATTGTAATCAGCACCACAAGGACTACCTACTGTAAAAATGATTCTCGAGCATCCATTCAACTGCACTTAATTACAAATTGTTTGATCTTTGGGGAGGTTTGCGAAGAAGTCCTACTCCGAATTTGTTCTAAATTTGGAAGAAATATTACGATCTACAAACCAATTTTGCCATAATATCGGAAATAGGAACAAGTCTCTGGCCGGCAGTAATTCCTTAGTGATAAGCTATGTTGTAAGTGTGACATGTAAATTTTCAGGAATATCTATATTTATACAAGCTGTTATGGATTCAATACCTGCTTAACAGTTTTGTGGACTGCAAGGTACATCAGGATTGATATCAAATCTGTCCAATACAGATCTATCATGCTTGAGCCGGAATATGTGGTGGTATCAGTCAGGTGTGGAAGTGCCGATATACAGTTGCTTAACGTATACATCCCCCCGATAAATAGCTATACTCCATGTTATAAACCTAACACTAGCACGCTTTTGGAAGGACATTACCGCCTTGTCTTGCGTGAGCTTTAATGGTCATCTTAGTTGTGGTATTCGGTGCTTGGTAATAACCAGAGGAGTAAAGTGCTGGCTGATCAGATTGATAGCTCTATGTTTCGGATGGTCAATCAGGACGCCCCTACCAGAATAAACGGAGAGTGTCACAGTTCGTCAGATACAACCATCGTGTCATTTGGTCTGACAACTGACGTCACCTGGCAAAACCGTTGTTTCTCTTGTGTCAGAGCATCTCCCAATAATTGTCTTCATCAGCAGATCGCCTCAATCCCACGGCGAAGGTTCTATACACTGGATTGACTCGGAGAAGTCTTCGACCAGGAGCCGTCACCTCAACAATCAGGTGGTCGTGTATTTCATGACCTCTGAACGCCACATTTTCATCAATCATGGGAAAGTTAATAGGGATAGTTTCAGAGAGTTCATTAATCACCACTTCAGAGATTTGCCCAGCTTTTTGATGTTCCGGTAGCAGAGAGGACATTTCAAGACATCTACCTTCAGGTCGAATACCCGAAGTGAAACAAAATTCCACAGCAGAGGCGATGAGATTAGTCGATGAGCGTGATTAGCTTTGTCGATCCAACCCCACTTACCCCAGAGTCAGTAAGTTAACACATTTGGTCGGTGAGCATAAGCGGAACAAGATGCTAAATCATCTGAAGAGTTGAAACATTGTAGGCGGGATAAGTGAATTGTGGGTAACGGTAAAGTCACTCACGAAACCAACCTGGAATGAAGGAAGGTAGGACCTCAGTCACGTTTGGCAAAGTTACGTTGACTGATCCGAAGAGATGCGCATGTTTTTTTAATCGACAATTTGACAAGGCGAAGGGAAGACAATTATCTTGCATTAGATCTCTTCCTGCCGGGAAGAATATCCACAATTTACAATGAATGATTTTACGAATGCCATCACCAACGCTAAATCATCCATCATCATCCCTGATGGGATCTCCATGGTAATACTGAAAGAACTTAATATGTCGGGAGTTGAGTATGTCACCAAAGTTCTCAACCTGTCGCTAGACACATTGTCCCCGAAGTCTGGAAAATGAGCTGAGTGGTCCCGCTACTAAACCCAGGCAAGGATACCAGCAAAGGTAAATCGTACAGACCGATTTCGCCATTGGCACCCATAGCAAAGGATCTTGAGGATTTAATGTTGGTGACGCTCGACTTATCAAAAGCCTCCAACACTCCACTCTAAGGACAACCAATGGACAAACCTCCTCCGGCCAAGTTTGATCTTTGGATGATTTTTTTATTTATTTTTTTTACATTTCATATATTTATTTATTTACTTATTTATTTTTCATTTATCTGTTTATTTATTGTATGTTTGGACGCCAGTCGTACTGGGAATTCTGGAACAAAAAGTCCAAGCCCCGTAAAGCGAAACTGGGAGTTCCCCAGAGTGAGGTGAAATCTCCGAAAATGTTTAACCTCTATCTCTCTTTTATTCCACACCTTCCAGACGGCATTGACATCGCAACATACGCGTCAGGTACCTTCCTTGATGACGATTGTGAAGAGTAGAAGCTGATATGCAGGATTCGTTTAAGTGAGAACGGAGACATAGAAGTTGGAACAGTTGCCTTGGCATCTACACTACTCTAGTTCTAATTCTGCTAAAAAGTAATAAAATACATCAAGGGGTTTTTAAAATTTATAACGTCATAATTAACTAAAATTCTAATATAGTTTTATAAAGCTTCAAACAAAACTCACAAAATCTGAAATAATAGTTAAACTCTTACCTTGAAATCTGTATTTTGTTTTAATGTCTATGATAAAAATGAAAATCCACTTCTTGTCTTCAAACCGTTCAAATAAAACTTGTAATGATTAATATACATCCATTCTCACTTTCAATATTTTAATCACTCACTAATTTATGCATTTTCTACTCTATTGTTTTTATAAGAATTTAAATAAAAAATTCATGATATTTTCTTAACAGTCAGATGGTCCCACAAAAATGACATTCACACTGAATTGTTAACCCAATTCACAATAGTGCGGCATTTTAAGCAAAACATATGTTTTGGACAGATGCTGCTCTCACTCTCTTTACCGCATGCAAGCTGTCAAGAGTCCAGCTGAGTATTGTGTTTTTTACGTAAAGTTCGGCAAGTGGATTTGGATAGGAAAAGTTGTAAGAAAAATCCTTAAAACATGAATCAAGCTGAAGTCACCAAGTTAATGTCCCAGCTACGCATTGCTGTGCGACCCAACAAACGTAATTTGAAAAATCCTAATGGTCCCGAGGGTCGCTTGATGAAGCTGCGGAAAACCGTCACTGCCTTGGTAAAACATGAACGTATAGAGTTATTTTATCAAAGAGCTGATGAAGCTAGAGGCTATGCTGAATTGGTAAGTAATAGTGTTAAAAAATACCATTTACAAAACCTTTAATTCCTATTTCGTTTTCCAGCTCATTTCCGACGCCATAAGGCATGGAGATCGTCATAAGGCCACCATGGAATTGGCCGACTTTTGGTTGCTGGAAAAACAATTGGTCCACAAGTTGTTTAAAGTGATAGTACCCCGTTTCGAAAATAGCCATCTGTCATATACACGCATGTATAAAGCTCCTCGTGATTATCCTGGTATATATTATGACAAAGCTGTGCTCGAATTGAGAGGTAATCCATATCCATCATTGCTGCCCGACTTTTCTCAGAATCGTAATTACATACACAATATCCTCTTGGATGAGGCTCGCAAAGATTACAGACGTGAAAAATTAGCTGAAATGGCAAATAAATTGGCCTCAGAATCGACGACAGAAATGCCAAAAGTTGAAACTAAAACTAATTAGTTAAATTATGGTTTTCGAAATCATTATAAAATGTTGTTTCATTTCGATTCTTTGTTTTGTATTTAGGATGAAGGCGTTTATTATTAAAAAACAGATCAGTAAATAAATACGTTAAGTTATATTTTGAAAAAATAAGTGTATAATGCGCTGTTATTTTATTTGATGTTAAGAGACACATATTGATAGTTATTAAAAATTGGTTTTCTAGTCAACGCAAAATAAGAAATATGTATGTATAAATGTATATGTATGTATAAATCAATTCCATGATTTGAAAATATCCAGTTGACCACATAGACAGCTGAAACGAATCTCCCCCTCAGCAATATAGGTCGACGGAGCCGAAAAATTAACTGCTAATCTAAGCCAGAACTTGTTATGCTGACCAACAAAATTTTAATGATACCAGATTGGAATACAACGTGGTGACAGAGTGGAATACAAAAGCGTTTTAAATTTATTTGCAATACTTTAAGCCTTTGAGGCCAATAAGCATTATCATTTCATCAAACGGCGAAGTAATCATCGGAACGTCAGCATAAATTTTCCGATAGAATAGAGATAGCTAAACTCGAGCCAAATTTGAGCACTAAATTCAAAATAACTGAAATTTTTGGAGTTCTACGCAAAACATGGAACATCTAATGGGTACTTTACACGATATGTCATTCTACATATCGCTCATTTACTCAAAGAGTGACATAACTCAAAAAACACGTTTTCTGAGTTAGCAACTTCTGTTTTTTCTACGACTTCAACTTTCGGGCTTTTTTCCCAAGAAGTATGGACTTGCCCTTGAAAAAACTTTTACTGTCGTAATTGAGGCAGCGAATGCAAGTTGCTTCAACAAAAATCAAAGCGATTCGAGAGCATGTCCTAAACTGAACTTTTCCGAAATTTTGTGTGGGAGGTACCCGAAGGAGTGGACCGATTGAGTTCATATTGAAACCTTATCTAAGCATGGTACACATTTCACGATGTGCAAACTATGGACCAAATCGGTTACTCCCTTCAAGAGTTATCGTCGCACAAATTTTCCGAACATTTTCGAACTTTTGTGGGGGAGGTACCTGAAGGAGTAGACCGATTGGCCCATCTTCGAACTCAAACTAAGTTTGGATAAAATATTACGACAAATAGTGGGTTAACCCGACAAAAAATCCTAATGTAATCGTACTTTTAGTTGACGTTTGCGCTATCGAGTTGACATTTGAAACCCAGTGGATTTATTAAAACCGGTTAATACCCCGGTTACACTTAACCGGATTAACCTAGTGGGTTTGGGTTTCAAATGTCAATTCCATAGCGCAAATGTCAAATAAATCCTCATAAAGTGGGTTAACCCGGCAAAAAACTTTAGTGTAACCGTACTATAAGTGCAAACGGGGTATAAGAAAGAATTTTTTAATCTTCTTTTTCATCAATTGCGTTTTCTGGTATTATTTACTAGGCGTTTACACCAGAGAGTTTGTCTTCGAATACAACTCTGATTTACTAACACATACATTTGTCGTTTGTCTCTCAGCTGTCCATCATTTTTTCACAGACAGTAATGCTTGGTTTACATTCGTCGTCGTTTCGTGATTTCGAAGGCGTTTCGTGATTTCGCGCGGAATCAAGCAAAATTCATCATGATTTCGCATACAAAAATGAAATCATCTCATTTCGTGATTTCAGCGAAATCAACATCGAAATCACAGTACACGTGATATACAACCCTGTTTTTGCCTAAAAAAGTACCAAAAGTTGCAACACTTTTCACGCATCACAATAAACAAGGTAGATGGTCAATCGCTACAACAAAATATTTTAGAACCAATATTTGTAAACAATGTGAAAAAATATTAAATTGCTTTGTTACAATGATATTTTTCATAGTGTTTCCAAACTTTTTTAATGGAAATGTTAGAAAAAAGAGCGAATTGTTAACAATTGCTTCCCCATACAAATTTCTTAAAAAATACGGGAACGGAAAAATGACGAAAATTGCAAACACTCCAGCATAAATGTCAAAATCAACGTATCAGCTATCATATTAGATGCAATGATCATGCATGCTGCTAGTTTCTACTAGGCCAAAATTGTACGGCGCTATTTTTGTTTAAAGAGAAGTGCAAGTCTTGCTAGATTTCGGAGTACGGGAACGCATTTTTAGCACTAAACGAGAAAACTATTGCAAGTACTAATATTGTGCAGGTTTTGAGCACAACTTTTATCTATCAAAATTTATTATTATGATGTCTCAACGATAAAATCATTTTTTTTTTATTTTTTCATTTGTTAGTACTATACACAATTAATACGATATATAGATAATTTTACGAAAATTTTCCAAATAAAGTTGTAAAGTTCTATATTGTCGTATATTTTTGATGATTAATTCAATTTACAACAACTTGTTTTGAAAATTCATGTTCGATCAGCTGCGCATATGCATCTACCTTGATCATTGCGATTTGTTTGAAATCAACAAAAAATAAGTGTAAACACCGGGGTTATTTCAGGATTTCGTGAAATCCAGTGGATTTTGGAGCGCAAGTGTAAATTTGGCATAAAGAAGGCAAATTTTTGGCATTTTTGTAAAAATAATTGAGATAATAATTGAAATGTGTCGAAAACAAAAGAACATGAACAAAAACAAAATATGTGAACGGAAAACAAAAAGAAATCGATGATTTTCATTCAAAATGTTAGAACTGTTTTTGCAGTTGTCGGGACGTCTACGTCACACAGGCAAGTTGTGGGATTTTGACAATCAATACATGAAGTCAACTGTCCTTTCATTTGTAAACGCAGGTTACAGCATGATACAATAAGAAGGTAGCAGCAACTGCCGTTTTTGGTAACATAAGATGTCAAAATTTGACATAAATTCAATGCAAGTGACACATTATGTTACCATCTGCTGGGCTGATAGGTGTGTTCGTTTACTCAACAATTTGTACAAATTTGTACAAGTTCAGTAACTTCTCGTAATCGGCTAAGGTTTTTTGCATTGTACTGTAAAGTAAACGAACAACATCCAGTAACAATTTGTACAAATTGTAAGTAAACGAACACACATAATGCTACCTTCTTATTGTATCATGGGTTACAGTTGTCAACACTTTTCAACACGTATATGTTCACAAAAACACAAAACAGCTGTTGTGAATAGCAAAACAGTGGCAACACCATCTTTTCGTGACCTCTTATCTATTCACAATAGTTCATGTCTAACATTTTTACCGCAAGTGAAAAATCTGAAAAAGATTTAATTTAATTTTCGAACTACTAATGGAACAGCCGGAAATTGAAAATGATGCTGAAAGCGTTGATGCGGAGAATGTGTTTTATTTTGAAAGTGACCATTTGGCACTGCGTGGGAATCGAGACTACACCAATATTTTGCGGACAATAGCAGTTTTGGAATCGCAACGTATACGAGTGCATCAGCAAATTGAAGAACTTGCCCTGGCCAAAAAACGATATATGGAAGATCCTGAGTTATTCTTAAAAAAGATACAAAGTGGTGAGCCGGTTGTGTCAGCTGAGCGGTTGACAATAGCCACGGTAAGATTTGAAATTGTATTTCTGTTGGAAAATAGGAACAAATTATAAGAACAGCTGGCAGAAAAATCTGAAGAAAACACAAGTATATCTTCTCGTCCTAAATACAAAAATTAAACTTCTTCGGGGGAGTCCATACCGCTGTCCATACTTCCTGAGAAATGGGCCTTTGAATTGTTTATAACTTCGTAATTTTTGAACGGATAATGACAATATGGTTATCATTGTAAAGCTTGCGGAGTACACTTTCATAGGCAATACAATGTTTGTCTTAATAGCGGGACTTCGGCCGGGGATTTAAGACTTTCTCCTATGGACAGGTGCAAATATCGGGAACGGGAACAAAGTTTCTTTTAAATTGAAATTTTTTCCAAGTAGCCGGGCTTCTTTTAAATTGTAATTTGTTCCCAAGTAGCCGGGCTTCAGCCGTTTTTTAAATCTCGGGCTCGAGAACAAATTTTTCGTTCAAATTGTATTTTTTTAAGTAAACAAGGGAATTTTCAAAATTTCTGACGCCCAGAAATTCCCCCGAAAAACTTTATATTTTTGTAATCAGAACGAGAAGATCTACCCATTGTAATAATTTCAGATTTTTCTGCCAGCTGTTCGTATAATCAATTTATGCCAAAAATTAAAAATACTTATTTGTTTTCAGATACCAGAAATTGGCAAATATGAAACCATGCCACCGGAGGAAATAAAAATTAAAGAAGAACCAGCTGCCACTGTTTCTGGTGAAACAATAAAATCTGAATTTCCCATTGTGCGCGGCCGTGTGATGGATGAAACTAAACCGGAAACATATAATCAACTGTGGACCGTTGAAGAACAAAAACGTTTAGAAGAATTACTTATCGAATACCCAGAGGAACGAGTCGAGATGCATCGTTTCACCAAAATTGCCAAAGCCTTGGGTAATCGTACACCACAGCAAGTTTCGAGTAGAGTACAAAAATATTTTCAAAAATTGCATAGTGCTGGCATGCCTATTCCTGGTAGAATACCAAAAAATCGTCGGGTGGGACAAACCAAATCAAAACATTACTATCGACCATCGACATTTTTCCCATCGCACAATGTTCCCGTTCACATGTCAGAGGATGATTTTTTGTTTGGTGATTTAAATTCACCTTCCACCAGTACTAGCATATCACAGGAAAGATCGGCGCGTTTAGATTCTACCGAAACAACGAATAACGAAGTAAAGAAAGAACCTTTAACCCCCGAAATGCGGCAACAAATGATCAGCATGTTGCAAACAATTAAACAAGAGAAACTCCTGACACCCGAAGGTTATAGCCCCGATCCACTTTCGGCCAAATGTGAAAATTGTGAAACCGCTGCTGTGGCTCGATCTGGCTGGCGTTGTAATACCTGCTATTGCCCATTGAATTTGTGTAATGATTGTTTGGTGCAACAACTTGTCGAACATCAATTTGAACATTTCTCACATGATGTGATTGCGGAGACAAAAGTATGATTAAGTTCGAGTGTTTTAAGTAGACAATAATTTAGTTATAAGTTTTGCTTTTATAGATTAAGCAAATTACACAAGAATTCAAGAATAGAAATTTAAGCAAGATTCAACAGAATGAAGGAATTTAAAAGAACAATGAAAATAATTTTCGAGAAACCGAAATATTCGCATATCTCAAGATTTTACATTTATTCAAGAAACCAAAATCACAACTTTGTCAGGTAAGTGAGTTTGTGTTTTACTTTTATGTACATGTGAAGATTTGTAGTATATAAGTACCCAGCGAAAAGTTTGCCTCCAATGAGGCAGTTAAATGATATGTACAAGTGATTTGGAAGTGCATCAAATTATGCATTTTCACTCATGATTTTTACAAGGGAGTGACCCAGGAAAGAGGAACTCCATTGCACCGCATTTTAACTGACCCTTTGGCATTGCATTTTAACTGACCCTATGGGGTAGAATAGAAGGCAGTCCAGAGCACGTGTTTTGAATAACAAAATAAAATGCATTTATTATTTGTGTAAAACAAAAATATTAATAACTTTATTAAATTAACACAAATTATGAAAATTCTCTATTGAATTCAATCGCAAACATGTGTGTTTCGTCCGCTCTTCATTTAATCCAAGCTTAACTGCTTTTGCTTCATCTGCTAAATGGGTTTGATATTGTCTTACCATCACCAGTTAAGATTTCGACATGTACTCCAACAGCAACTCCATTGGGAAATTTTCTTCTCGTGAGTTACCGGAAAAATGTTCACAAGTTAAATATTATTTAGTTTGTATTAACAAATGTTTGGAAATGTTAACACGATTATCTGTTTTTGGATTCCGCTGCCTGTAGCGATGTACAAACTGATTTATGTACATGTAGGGATCTCTAACAACTGCTAATAAAATGTAGTGAACGGAGTGCCTTTTTCACGACTCCGTTTGCACTGCATCCGGATGCTGTTAAATTGTGAGGAATTGGAATGCCTTTTTCACGACTCCGTTGAACTGCCTCCGGATGTTGTTAAAATGTGACAAGTGGATGTGATTCTTTGGATTGCATCCAAATGCAGTTAAAATGTGAGGAATGGAGTGCCTTTTTCACGACTCCGTTTGAACTGCATCAAAACATGCCGTGACAGAACTAGTCCACATTGCACTACTTCCAATTTATTTTGCTGGGTAGGCTTTAGATAAGCCTTCCGCCAACTTATGGTACTTTGAGGGTTTGAATCACATTTCCAAATCCTTGCCGTTCACTGTTCGAAATTGATGAATTAGGGCTTTATGTTGTTGTTGTAAATGTGTTTATTTTAGCTGTGTTCCTTTACTTACCTGAGGTTACCATTTTTAACCTGCAAAGCGTTCCTTAACCCCTAAAATTGGCAAAACTGGAAGCAATTTTTAAGAGAGTGAGAGAGTAGAGAGATCAAAAATGCCTTTCTCTTCTACCACAGGCTACCAGACAAATTTCTATTGACTATAGGCTAAAGTTCGTTTTTCCTGCCTGTAGACTTTGCCGCAGTTGCTTTGTATTTGTGCATGAAACTAGGGCTTAAATCGAGTTCCATACTAGAGTAATTCTATGAAATTGCTTTAGTGGGGAAATTGATTTAAGAACCCCCTAGTTTCATGCACGAATACAAAGCAACTGACAATACGGAAGTCGGCCCATTTATTATGATATCAAAATAGTTGATAATAGTCCGTTTACATTTACGAAATCCATTCGATTTCAACTGTCAATTCCTTTGAGTATACGTCAAATGAAAACTCATCCGAAATCCATTAGATTTCATTTGACGTTTGACAGTTGATTTCGTAAATGTAAACTTAGGGCCGATTATCGATAGCAATTATCGTTGAGTGGAGTTGTCAGTTGTCAAAATTACTTTATGTATGGCAACCTTCAACTGAAGTTGCGAATCTCACTTGACCAACCGTCTATTTTTCAGCAACCACTTATTTTCAGTTGCAGTGAATATTTTCGAAGAAACAAGAAGTAAAATTGAAAGGACGAAAAACATTTTCTTAACAATTGTTGATTATTTGCATGACTAATTAATTTTGTCTATCAAAAATATGTTGAAAATAACAATAAAACAACAGTTTGAAATATTAATTGATAAATTGAGTGCAAATCCAATGTGTACATGGGTTCCATCTATACAGCCGACAACACCAGGGAAATTCGTTTTTGAATAAAAATGATTTTTGTTTAGTCTTTTTTCCGCCTCCGACAATTTCGAAACGATCCAATTTTGGCACAATTTGTCCTCTATCAAGTGGACAACTTCCTTCGGTACGTTCGACAATGTAGACTGAGCCATGCAATTGCTGTAATCATTGCCATCGGACTTTTGGAAACTTTTCTCCGCAAAAAATCTCAACGCAGCTGTTGATCTGTAACTTACTTTGAAGTTTTCCTTTAACGTTTCTACAATGTAAACTACGGCATCCTTTGGCAATAGAAACTACATACGCCTTAAACCTAAAATAATTTATACAGATTATTCCAACATGAGTTTCAACTTACAGTGCAGATGGCAATTCCAATGGATTCGACTTGTCCCTCAAATTTATTCTAATAAATGCTATGCTTTGTACATTCTCTTCATCATCAAAAAATAATTCCACTGAACTTATAATTTTAAAAAAGTTTTTTTTGGCGAATTGTGTTTTTTGTATTTATATAGAGTTCACAAGTTTAAAAAAACGCTGATCGATAACACTTTTATAGACAACCCAATTGGGTTGACATAAATAATACAATATTTCATCTCAGTTGTGCTGACAATTGACAACGCAACTCAAGTTTAGTGGCAATGTATAATCGACACCCAAATTGCTGTTTTGTAGTAATTTCTTACAATTAAAAACTATATACTATTAAACAAATTCACTTAAAATAAATGAAAATGTTAATTATGTTTCAATTTCTCGTTTTTATTTACTTATAAATATGCACGGCGAAAACTAATTTGTTGTCGGCCGAAAATAAACTTTTTGGCGACCGAATTTGACGATGTTAGGCGACTGTTGCCATCCGTAATGTAAAAATGGAAACGCGACGCACGACGCAATACGGAATGGACCCATTAATTGAACCTACAACACAAAAGTCTAAAAATGGAAACTTCCAAAACGTCTTTTTTATGGTTAGGTTTTAGGACGCGCGACTGCAATAAATCACCTACGAAAATTTTATTATACCCTCAGCATTTATGCTAACGAGGGTATATACACTTTCATACGGGCAAAATGTGCCTCATCGAAATAATGGTTTTAGACACCAAGTATGTTTGGACGAAATGTGTTTCAGACAATTTGGAGCCGATTGAGCAATGTTCGTCCGTCTGTCTGGCTGGAGCGCACGATAACTCTCGAACGGATCAACCGATTCGGTCCAAAATTTGGCTTTCGAAATATTTTGTCCAAACTTAGTTTAAGTTCGAAGATGGGTTATGTCGGTCCACTCCTTCCGGTACCTCCCCCACAAAAGTTCGAAAATGTTCGGAAAATTTGTACATACAATAACTTTTGAAGGAAGTAACCGATTTGTTCCGTACTTTGCAAATCGTGAAATGTCTGCCAGACTTAGATGAGGTTCCAATATAGACTCAATCGGTCCACTCCTTCGGGTACCTCCCCCCACGGTACAAGTTTCATCAGGAGCAAGTCCATACTTCCTGAGAAAATATCCTGAAAGAACCCCCTATGACACCGTGTGATGTGGTTGGAGCGCAAGATAACTCTGGAACGGATCTGCCGATTGGGTCCAAAATTTGGGCTTAGTAATATTTTGTCCAAACATAGTTTAAGTTGGAAGATAAGCCATATCGGTCTACTCCTTCAGGTACTTCCCCCATAAAAGTTCAAAAATGTTCGGAAAAATTGTTCGTATTTTAACTCTTGAAGGGAGTAGCCGAATTGGTCCATACTTTGCACGTCCTAATATATCTACCAGATATAGATCAGGTTTAAATATGGACTATATTTGTCCACTCCATCCGGTACCTCCCACACAAAATTTCGGATAAGTTCACTTTAATTTAATCGAATCACATTGATTTTTGTTGAAGCAACTTGTATTAACTGCCTCAATTACGATGGTAAAAGTTTTTTCAGGGGCAAGTCCACACCTCATGAGCAAACAGCCCGAAGAATGTAAAAACCCCCTATGGCACCATGTGTAGTGGCTGGAGATCCACTTCCATAATGGTCAATGTCGATCCATTCCTTTAAGTATCTCCTCCGCAAAACTTTTGATCTTTAATCCTAATCAACATTTTTGTCGGGTTATACGCCGAAAATTTTTAAACACCCTACATACATACGTTTTTGAAAAAAAAATGTTTCAATATACACAGGCTGAGGGTATATCTCTGTCGGCCAAGCCGACAAATACTTTTTTACTTGTTTATTTTTAAAAATAGGGGTCTGTTCACTGTACAATAGGTCAATCACATCTATTGTTTATACCCTCAGGATTTATGCTAACGAGGGTATATACACTTTCATACGGGCAAAATGTGCCTCATCGAAATAATGGTTTGAGACCCCAAGTATGTTTGGAAGAAATGTGTTTCAGACAATTTGGAGTCGATTGAGCAATGTCCGTCCGTTTGTCTGGCTGGAGCGCACGATAACTCTCGAACTGATCAACCGATTCGTCCAAAATTTGGCTTTCGTAATATTTTGCCCAAACTTAGTTTAATGGGCCGATTCCGTACAGCGAGGCGAGTCATGTCGCGTCGTCTGTCGTCTCTGTGACAAAATTTAAAAAATGCACTACGTACAGCGATAGAAAATAATCGTCGATAACAAGTTATTTTTATTTTATTTTTATTCGTTAGTAAAAATGTACGGCGACAGCTAATTTGTTGTCGCCGGAAAATGAACATTTCGGCGACAAAATTTGACGACGTCAGGCGATATTGCCATACGGAATCGAAAAATTGCATTTGGCGACGCGACACGACTCGCCTCGCTGTACGGAATCGGCCCATAAGTTAGAAGATGGGTTATATATCGAACGAATCGCTTTGATTTTTGTTGTGGCAACTTGTATTCACTGCCCCCTATATAACGATATAAGTTTCATCAGGGGCAAGTCCATAATTTCTGAGACAATAGCCTGAAAGGTGCAAAAAAGCCCCATTACACCGTGTGTAGTGGTTGAAGCGCAAGATAACTCTCGAACGGATCTGACGATTCGGTCCACAATTTGGTCTTCGTAATATTTTGTACAAACTTAGTTTAAGTTCGAAGATAAGCCATATCGGTCCACTCCTTCAGGTACTTCCCCCACAAAAGTTCAAAAATGTTCGGAAACATTTTGCGCACGATAACTCCAGATGGAGTGACCGATTTGGTCCATACTTTACACATCCTAAAATATCTACCAGATATAGATCAGCTTCGAATATGGACTATATTTGTTCACTCCTTCGGGTACCTCCCACACAAAATTTTGTATAAATTCACTTTAAGACCTGCTCTCGAATCGCTTTGATTTTTGTTGAAGCAACTTGCATTCGCTGCCTCAATTACGGCAGTAAAAGTTTTTCAGAGGCAAGTCCATACTTGAGAAAACAGTCCGAAAGTTGTAAAAACCCCCTATGGCTGGAGGGCTCGAACCGAATACTGCGTTCGTCCACACTTTGGACGCTAAAATGGTAGGCGCGATTTCTCATAGACGTAGCAACTGATTTGATCCAAACTTTTTCCAATCCTTGTGGTACCACTCACACAAATATTCAACATTTTTGTGTGGTTCGTGGATCCTTTGGACATTTTCACCGAAGGTTTTCCTAGTGGCCCTGTTTACAGCGATATTATATTTTTCGCAGGTTAGTGTGATAAAAACACTTTCTATCGATATCCCAGCAAATTTTTGAGCTTTAATCCTATCAGTACTTTTGTCGGTGCATAGGCCCAAAATTTTGAAAACCTCCCTAAACACTTAAGTTTTTTTTGAAGAAAAAAGTATTTCAATCCACACAGGCTGAGGGTATATGTATCTCTGTCGGCAAAGCCGACTGATAACTTTTTACTTGTTTTTTCTACTGTTGCATGCATATTGTATGTATTGTATATAAATTTCGGGCGTATTTCATTCGCACACATTCTTCTTTCGACATACAGAAACTGGCTGTAAATCTTTTATTAATTTAGATAAAATGAAACAATTAAAAATAAAAGTTTACTTATAATAGTTTTGTATTAAAAAAGTGGTTACTTTTTTGTAAAAAAAAAAAATATTTACAAATTTCCAAAATTGTACAAGTATTCTAAAGCTTTATCTATAACTAATTCATATATAAGTAATATATGTACTCAACATATTTCCAATTTCCGTTTTCTAAATTTATCTTTAAGATCTAAAACTTTTGAATATTTATTTAGTTTAGAACTTTTTAGTCTCTTGGGGTTCGATACACTGTTTAACTGATCCTTAGCATTACGAAAACTTTCCATGGCGTTAAGTTTATTGAGCAAGGAAGCAACATGGGAATTCATGGTATATGCCAATAGGGCATCCAGTAACCACATGCAAGATTTTTCTGCATGTGTTGAATCGATACAATTCGAATCGCCCATTACCACAATGCGGCCTTCCTTGGTTTCCTTTTTATTGAGGGTTTCATTGATTAAATACAAGGCTTGTTTTTTGTTGTTTTCTTTGTTTTGAATTTCAATGTTGGCATTTTTTAGAATTTTCTTTTGCAGTAGCACCCTTTTGTTGAGAATTGAGTTATAATCATGTTGATGATGATGGGTGTCATTTAAATCATTCTCATCCTCAAGTAGCTCCAAAGTGACAAGATCTTCAAATGTTTTTGATGATCTTTGTTGCTCGTCCATTTGAAAAAGTCCCAATATGGGATACGTGTTGTGAATTTTTGTTTCACCATTATCAGGTTTCTTATTTATAACTTCTGTGGCTTGATCGTTAAGGCGGGCCGTGATAATGATGTTGTCCTTGCTTTGGGGAAACCTGTCCAGAGTTGTACCGCTGGCATAATAGATTTGATGTTCACCTAGTTCAAAGTAACCTTCGGCAATGACATCACTCAACGATATACCAAATCCTTCTAATAAATCATTTAATGCAGGAACATTTGCACCTCCTGTATCTGGCATCCACCATTCTCTGGTATTCTCATCGAAGAATTTCATTTTTCTCATAACTGTGGTGTTATACCAATCGGCAAATATAATTACCCCAAGGCCATGTTCATAAACATCTGTTTGCAGCTTTTGAATTTCCTCATCAAAGAATTCCTCCTCCGGATCAACAATAAGCAGAGTGCCATAATCTGAGGCATTGAAACAGGTGTAGGGCATGCCTAGTACATCAATATAGTAGCCATGATTTCTCAAATGATGATACATTTCCCGGAAGTTGGTGTGTATGTGATCGCCTCGCCAATCCAAGGGATCTGATTTAATTTTCAAATTATCTCTGGGTATGTAACCCGGAGGATATTGTATATTATGATATTGATCCCATAATATTCGTTTATGCCTGGGAGGTTTGGGAGCAATTTTGACTTTAATTGGGAAATGTATGGTTTCATTGCGGCCAGCCGTTTCTATGGTCAAACTTACAGAACCCTCAGCTTCACCCTCATAAAGACAGGCCTCATCTTTGACTCTAACCTGAACTGCCATCCAACCAGACCATGGCCATAATAGGGGAGAATACGATATGTCAACTTGTAAAAGTTCGCCATTTTCTTCAAAATTAGGATGCCATTCAGGATCTTCGAGGATTTTTCCCCTTACCGATAGCGCATTCCAAACGGTTACATTGACAATTGATGGCATGGCTCCACAGTGCAATGGTTGTGAACTATATGGCCACATATACGAATCCGTGTAGTCTATATATGCTGGACTGAGGGTTATCTTGGGTTCATATGCCAAAAGCAGGTTCATACTCTTGGAAACATTCAGTTTACCATGACCTTGTTCGAATATGTTATTATGTTTCAATTTGGTGGCTCCTTCAGCCAATATTTGTTTCACCGATGCTGGGTTAACCAAATGTAATTTTGGCAAAGCTCCACTTAATATCAATGCCACAGCTCCAGCCACAACCGGCGATGCCACTGATGTACCCGACAATGATCTACAACCACCATTAAGGTTGCTGCCCTTTACATGGCTACCATAGGTAACAATATCGGGTTTGACACGTCCATATCCTCGTGGTAATTCCCATGTTGTCATACCCCTAGAACTAAATTTGGCCACCATATCATCCGAATTAATACCTCCAACACCAATAACATCACTTTGATCGCCGGGATTGTTGAGGGTACCATATAGGGGGCCATCATTACCAATGGCCGAAATCATTATTATCTTATTGGCCGAAAGTTCTAACACCTTATCCACGAAAGGCCGATCCATAAAATCCGGTCCCCCAATGCTTAAATTTAAAACATTAATCTTGCGAAACATGGCATAGTTGAAGGCATCTAAAAACCACGACGTATAGGACACTTGAATATTTGTACACACTCTAAAAATGTGCAGTTCCACATCGGGTGCAATGCCCAAACATTCCTTGGAAGAAGCAATCACACCAGCCACAAAGGTACCATGGCTAACACCATCATCAAGAGATTTTTCATTGGTCCAATTTGTTCTTTCCTTGACATTGCGGAAGTGCGGATGGTGCTTGGGTAATCCAGTGTCAAAAACAGCCACTTTAATACCTTTACCAGTTATGCCACGACTCCACAGTTCACGTACATTTAATAGATCTGTTATGTGACCTGGTACAACACCCAACAACTGGCGAGTCTTATAGTCCGATGAGGTGTAATTCCTAGATGCTGTGTATTTTAAATTGCGAGTAATGACGCTCTGTTGTGTTACTTCTTTGATAACTGGATGCAACTTTAAAATCTCTCCAATATTTGTTATTGTTGTTTGTATAACTTCAAAATCACTAGGATAAAGGTCAGACGTGGAGGATCTCTCGACAAATATCCAATCATTTGTAATATTTCTTCTGCCAAATGCTGCTTTTATATATCTCTCCCTTGTTGATCTCCAATAGTAGTTGTAAAAGTGCACCAAATACTCATTTTCCAATTTTGTAAGAATTACATTAACATCTACTTGGGCATCCACGGGAATTGTTGCCTGAACCTGATGCAAAGGAAGTATTATGTTGACAAGCAATATCAGCCACCAGATTTGTGTTTTCTGCACTAATCTGGTAGTTGGATCCATTGTAATTATTATTCTTGTAAATGACGGCCGCTTAAAGATTCCATTGCTTGACTGAGGGATAACAAAAAATGTTTTTGTTTTGTATTTGAGAGCTGCGACATATTCACAATTATCGTGTACAATACAATCTTTCATTCACAATAGGCGTACTACATTTGTTAGAGTTGCCATTGAATGACGCATTTTTGTATGTAATGGCCTGTTCCCGTACTTTATAAAGCTGTAAAACTTGTAAAAGTCGTAAACGATTTTCATATATATTTTGTATACGCGAACGCAAAATGTGTGATAGTGGTAAAAACTGTAAAAACTTTTTAGTTCTGGAACAGAGCTTCTTTTAAATTAATTCGGGGCTTTATCTCTGAAACCAATGCGAATCTTCTTCTGACCTCTGAAGCAAATTTGTAGATAAGGACTAGGATAAAATGTTTGGAGAAATAATGAACTCGAAAAATTACATTTATTGCCACAAATTTCAAAATATGTGCGAAAATTCCACATTTTTTTATACATTTCTCACCGTATCTCCAAAACCGTTAATTTTTTTCTGTATTTTTTCTTTTGGAAACCTATTCCCTGGAATGTAGTACACAACTCTTCAAAACATGTCATTGTTGTAAAATGCCTCTATGTCGTTGTTTTCAATACATTTTTCAACGACGATTTAATAAAAATGCTAATAATGTAGTGAAATCCGAAATGCGAGAATAAACGGTTGGTGTGAACTGTGTTTGAAATACGTGTTGTAAAAGATATGATGCAAAATACCCTGAAACATTTTGCATTTTAGAGTTTCAGATAGTTCTAAAGAATTGTTGAGAACTTTATTTGGAAGATTTTTGCAAGAGATTACTTGGTCCAACTCCTAATATTTATTTATTTATTTATTTATTATTATAAACTTATAGTAAATATAAGAGTATTATATGCAGTAAAAAGCATTAGCTACTATGGCCATCAGCTATATACATATATACAATATAAATTCGAAAGAGTTGAACAATATTTTTAAATATTTATGTTATTCTGCTTTATGTACTGAAATATATTATCAATATTTAGGTTGTTTATGTTTTGAAGCATATTGAATCCTTGGTTTTGTAAGAGGCGTCGTTGTTGTTGAGATAATAATCTGCATGTTTGGAGTATATGTTTAACGGTAACCACATCACCGCACATCGGACATTTGTTATCTGCGTTTTTGTTGATTAGATATTGATGAGTTGTAACAGTGTGCCCCATCCGTAAACGAGAAAAAATTCTAATTTTCTTTTTATCAATATTTGTGGGGTAAATTGCAATTTGATTATGTGGATTGACATCTGTGTAGTGATAATGTTGGAACTGAGCCATATTGACTATGTGTAGCTTAAATAAGTTTGCTGATATGTGTGCTTTTAGATCAAGTCTTTCAATGATAATATCCTCGATAAGTGGTGCGATGCAGGCATTCTTTGCAGCATTGTCAGCGAAAACATTACCTGGTATTCCGACGTGACCAGGAATCCAAGCTAGCTTTATCTTACCCATATTAGATATGAGTAGGTCCCTTATTTTATTAATACCCGACCATTTAGTTTTGGACCAACTCCTAATAGTTTAGCCGATACTGACCAGAATTTCAGCAATTATGTAAATTTTTTATATTTTATAGATTTTGATGCCCAAGATGGAGTTTTTCTTGTGTGGTTTTTTCAAAAGATAAGTTCTACTAGTTTGGAGCTACATTATAGCTAAAGACAGCAAGGCCAAATTCCTATTCGTTTCTGAGATAAAGGCCTGATAAATGCAAAAAAGTGTAGTTTTAGCCCGGTTTAGATGAGGCCATAAGATCCGAACTGGATTTGACAGGACAAAACCCTACTAGGGTTATTGTAGTAGATGTTCAGATGTAGATGTACACATAAAATATTTGCTGTCGATGTCTTATATTCCTCTTGTCTATTCCACCGGATCTAAGTGTACATACGCCTTTCAAGTGGATTCATCATCGCTCATTCTCATGAGACCTTCACCGCAGTATCTTTCGCAGAATTTTTATGTCAAAAACACCAAGCACTCACTCCCTTATCTGCTTGTGCATGTACTGTAACAGGATTAACCCAGTGGGATTGGGTTTCAAATGTCAATTCCATAGCGCAAACGTCAAATAAATCCTCATGAAGTGGGTTAACCCGGCAAAAAACTCTAGTGTAACCGTACTATAAAGTGGTTTTGTCGTAAGCTGGGGTAGACTTAGACCATGTTTATATTATAGCCTTTTGCAGGCTTAACCTTCTTTATGAGGATTTATTTGAAATATAAGCAATGGAATTGACATTTGAAACCCAGTGAGTTTGTTAAATACGGTTATATATAAACGTACTATAACCCCCAGTTTATGTAACTAATTTTCTTCGTCTATAGACGAATTAGACAGCGGAATTTTATGCAACCCCTATTTTTGGTCCGATTCATGTCAAATTTTGGGACTAGGCATATTTTTGGCTTCAGATTCAATTGCAATGGAAACATATGACATATGCAACAAATATTTCAATAATAAGTATAAAAATGTTTGTATGTACAATTCTTCTGTTTAAAATTCTTTTCAGACAAGTCAATAAAATAGGAAAGTGTATGACCACAACCTCAACCTTCAAAATACCGAAAATCGGGAGGTATCGTTCTATGGGGGCTATATAAAGGCCTGAACCTAAACCGACAAATTTTAGGTGGAAAGTTGTTTATCCCCAAGGAAGACTCACATGGCGTTTACACATGACAGACTGTCTGCAAATACAACTCTGATTTACTAATACATACAAACATTTGGCTAGTTGCCTCGGCACTGTCTGGTAATTTTCGTAGACAGTAAACATGGACATTTTTGAACAAATGAAAACTATTTCAAATAACAAAAAAGACAACAGGACTGGGATGCAACAAATGCTCTGTTCCAGAACTAAAAAGTTTTTACAATTTTTACCACTTTTACACATTTTGCGTTCCCGTACACAAAATTTATATGAAAATCGTTTACGACTTTTACAACTTTTACGACTTTTACCACTTTATAAAGTACGGGAACAGGCCAAAAATAAATACAAAATATGTGAACGGAAAACAAAAAAAATCGATGATTTTCATTCATAATTTTACAACTGCTTTTGCAGTTGTTTGGACGCCTACGTCACACACGCAAGTTTTGGATTTTTGACAATCAATACATGTACTAAACTGTCCTGACATGTGTAAACGCAGGGTAAGTACCAAATTTCAGCCATTTTGGCGGGATATTGAGGCCACAACCTTCAAAATACCAGAAATCGGAAGGTACCGTACTATGGGGGCTATATGAAGACGTGGACCTATACCGACAAATTTCAGGTGGAAAGTTTTATACCCCCAAGGAAGACTTAATACCAAATTTTACCTATTTCGGAGGGATATTGAGGCCACAACTTTCTAAATACCAGAAATCCGTTCTATGGGGGCTATATGAAGACGTGGACCTATACCGACAAATTTCAGGTGGAAAGTTTTATACCCTCAAGGAAGACTTAATACCAAATTTCAGCCATTCAGCCAGAAATCTGGAGGTACCGTTCTATGCGGGCTATATGAAGACGTGAACCCATATCGAGAAATTTCAGGTGGAATGTTTTATACACCCAAGCAAGACTTAAGTATAGTACACATTGGCAAGCAAAACTGACAGTCATCGAGGTCTATTTCGTGAATATCAAAGCCTAACTGAAAATTTGCTTTTGTAATCTATAAATAATGCCGTATATATTGTTTTTCAAACATTTTTAGCTAAATAAAAGCTGTTATTTGCCGGAAAATTGTCTTAAAAGTACGTTGACTGTCAGTTTTGAATGATAGTGTGCACTCCACTTTAATAACAAATTTCAGCCATTTCAGAGGGATATTGAGGCCACAACCTTCAAAATACCAGAAATCCGGAGGTTCCGTTTTATGGGGGCTATATGAAGACGTGAAACTATACCGAGAAATTTCAGGTGGAAACTTTTATACCCCCAACGCTGACTAAATACCAAATTTCAGTCATTTAGGTGGGATTTTTAGACCACAAATCCTTGTACATATATAGTTTTGCATATGCTCATTTTATGCAAATATGTATGTAGAAATATGTCAAAATATGCAAAAATTTCTGGGCCCAATTCGTTTTATTTTGTGATAAAACTAGTTTCTGTCTAATCAGACTTTCTCTACGACCATCCTAACCATATATGCATTTGCATAGGATTCCACTGTCTAGTAATAATTTAGGCATCCATAGCTCTGCCGCCAGATGACATACAGACCTAATTTTTCGTAGACGCGTTCCATATTTAGTAAAGAATTCTTCAAATATAAAAATCAGCGCTCTACATTTGAGCTTAGGCGAGTAAATCGATCTACAAAATTTGACAATTCGTGTGAGAAGAAATTTTTTTTACAAAAACAGGGGGTTAGTCATGTCCAGGGTAGCCATAAAGGGGTGAGTACATAAGCTGCCTTGCCTGCTAAGTCCCAATTTACATTAGGCGAGTTTACTTGCGGCAATTGTCAGTTTGTAGGTGAGAGAGGGTGCTGAGAGGCAAAGGGTTACCATATGCCTCACCTCTCTCTCCTACAAAATGACAATTGCCGCAAGTAAACTCGCCCAATGTAAATTGGGACTTACCTTGCTTGCTTCTGATAAAAGAATAAAAAAGAAAAGGGCAACCCAGTTCGAAATTTGCTCGGCCTTCTTTATTCTTTTATTTTTATTATGTCAGAAATGAAGCAGGAAAGCAAGGCAATCAGGCAAGGTAGCTTATGTACGCAGGCCTTAAAGGGCCCACTAAACCTAACGGAATAATAAGACGGGTAATCTCCCTTTCCTTGGGGGTTAAATCGGATATTTATTGATGTAAGGCCATGTTTATACCCTACACCACTATGTGGGGAGGGTATTATAAGTTGGTTTTGGCCAAAAAGTTTGTAACACATCGAAATAATGGCCGTAGACCCATACTTATATATATCAAAATGAATGTCTCGACGAGCTGAGTTGAACTGGGTATGTGTGTCCGTCCGTCCGTCTGTCTGTCCGTCTGTCCATCTAAACCTTGTAATCACGCTACAGGTCGCAATTTTTATCGGATCGTCACGAAATTTTGGGTGTTGATGAGGGTCCCGGAGGGGAAGAAGCCTATTGATTTTGGTGATGGTCGGATAATATTTAGGGCTCGGAATGGGCAAAAAACTTATGTGGATAAAAGACAACGTTTTTTCCAAAGCGAATGTCTCAGCTTCTATATAGGGTATACCAAAAGCAAAACCTGACAGTGAAAGTAGAAAATATCACCTTTCTAACAAACAACGAAGATATCACAATAGTCGCAAATAAAACCCAACTTTTCATTTTTACGATTTTAATAATAATGACGGATATCACACCTTTGGTTGGGGACCATCTAAAAGCAAAGCCTGACTAAGAAAGTAAAAAATCCCATCTTTAAAATTATGCAAAGTAGGCTGGCGTAGGTGGTCAAATAATAGACATATCGCAATAGTCGGTAATACATATTTTCCCCCTTTTTTGCAATCACACTACAGGTCGGAATTTTGATCGGATCCTCACGAAATTTTTTCACAGAGATAGAAGCATATTGATGTTGGTGATGTCGATAGTAGTCAAATATAAAATTAAATATTAATTATTTTGGGTCAGTTCGCCTTAAAGGCCTGCGTACATAAGCTGCTCTGTCTGATTGCCTTGCTTTCCTGCTTCATTTTTGACATAATAAAAATAAAAGAATAAAGGAGGCCGAAGAAATGTCGAACTGGGTTGCCCTTTTCTTTTTTATTCTTTTATCAGAAGTAAGCAGGCAAGGCAGCTTATGTACGCAGGCCTTAAGTCATTTGGTATAAAAGTCACATAGGTGAAAACTTTCGTATCTCCCTAAAAGAAATGTTTTCGAGTGAAAAGATAATGCAGAGAGGTAGTGGTGTAGGGTATCACATAGTCGGCCCCGTACCGACTACAGCCTTTTCTAACTTGTTATATTATAGCCTTTTGCAGGGTTAACCTTCTTTTTGAGGGTTTATTTGAAACATAAGCAATGGAATTGATATTAAAAACCCAGTGGGTTTGTTAAATCCGGTTATATATAAACGTACTATAAAACTAATTTATATAAGCAAATGGTAGGTCGGATAATTGGCTGAGGGATACGTGGCTGGTAAAGCTGGCAAAAAATCGATGGTGCTATCGATAAAATCGATTATTTTTTAAAAAATAAATATCGATAGATAGTTTTGTCTGTCGATATTATCGGAACAAAAAACCCCAACCCCCAAATTCATTGAAATAAATAGAAATTTCGCTGCTTTTCGGTTTTGTGTGTGTGAAAAAGTAAGTCCGTAGTCACAGGTACACATTTTTCGGAAAAGTAAAAAGCATTTTTTTTAATATTTTTATAAAATAAAAGCAATTGTTTATTCTCCTTTACATTTCTGTGGACTACTTGTGCAAAATGTCAAGAAAAGTATTGACATTTCCGCCATTTTCATCTCCAAATTAATGGCGTTGACAACTTAACGATAATATCGATAGCAATCGATATTTTAAAATATTATATCGAAAATATCTAATGTTGGGAATATCGATGGTTTGCCCGCTCTAATAGGGCTGGCAAAAAAATCGATAGCACTATCGATAGCATCGATTATTTTTTAAAAAACAATACCGATAGATAGTATTATCTATCGATATTATCAGGTTTAAAAACGTCTATGCTAAAATTTGTTAAAATTAATAGAAATTACCCGGCTTTCGGTTTCGTGGATGTAAGAAAGTAAGTCCGAAGTCACACGTACACATTTTTGGAAAAGAGAGGGCCTGTTCCACTATGTCGAAAGAAAATGATTGCGAACGAAAAACACCTAAACTTTGCTTTTCGTGTTAATACGAGGGCAGTTCGGAAACTTCTTAGCCTAGCACAAAAAGCGCGGTATAAACACAAAAAAGTTAAGTGTTTTGGAAACTTCCATCTCTGTTATGAACACATGTTAAATTTTGTTTCAATCTGGCAACTCCTTCATATAGAAACAGGTGTTCAAAAAAGACGCATCCGCAATTTTTTTACAATGGAAAAATTAGAAATGCCTGCTGTCATTAAATATTTACATAAATCGGTTTATCGGGACAAGAAATTCATAATGATATGGTGAATGTGTTAGGTGAAAGTGCTCCTTCATATGCAACAGTAAAAAATTGGGTTGCTGAATTTAAACGTGTGGAGTTATTTTTTTTTCTCTTTTCTCTCCCATCGGACGCCTCCCCAGGTGGTGGATAGGGGAACGCTCATCAGATATGGCGGGTACCGCAAAAATAAAATATGCGGGGCGAACCAAAAGAAAAAAAGGCAGCGTCTGATCAACAGTTGGCGGCGGCAAACAGCGTCTGAACTCCAGGAGGAGCGGCTGAATATGTAGAAGGAAAACTATAAACCCTCCAGATGGCAAGGGGAACCCGCTGAAGTACCTCTCTCCCTAAAAAACTATACAATTATCTATTATGAATGATGAAATAAATACACGGCCCTTAGTCTCCGGCAATACAAGGGTGCTAAGAATCCCCGCAGGTAAAGAACAACATTTAAGAATTGCTACATGGAATGTAAGGAGTCTCTATGAAGCAGGAAAACTAGCCAACACTATTATGGAAATGAACAGATTAAACATCGATATACTCGGAATAAGTGAGACCTGGTGGCCACAAAGCGGCGAATTTAGCTCCCAAAACATGAAAATATACTTCTCTGGCAACTCCAGCGAAAATCACAGAAACGGTGTCGGGATTATAGTAAAAAGTAACATAGCGCAATGCGTAAAGGGTTCTATCTTCAAATCGGATCGGACTATGCTATTTAAAATTAAATGTAAACCAATTGACATGAACATAATCCAAGTATACGCACCTACTGCGGACAAAGGTAATCATGAAATTGAAGCTTTTTACGAGGAAATTGAAGACTTACTAAGAATGACAAAGAGGCACGAAATTACAATAATTCAAGGCGATTTTAACGCTAAAATAGGAGCAGAAAAGTGCCAAGGCGTAACAGGAAACTATGGCCTAGGCGAAAGAAATGACAGGGGTGACAGACTAATTCAGTTCTGTCAAGAACATAAAATGATGGTAACAAACACAATGTTCTGCCTTCCCCCAAGACGACTATACACATGGAAATCGCCACAGGATAGAAGGGACACTATTGTGAGAAACCAAATAGATTTTATATTAATTAATGCCAGATTCGGATCTTCGGTTAAGAAATGCTCTACATATCCAGGCGCTGATGTTCCTTCAGATCACAATCTTCTGATGATGCAGTTGCGCACAAAAATTGTTACAAATAGAAAAAAGAATATCCGTCGTAAACTCAATGTGGCAAAACTTGAAAATACCACCTTGAAAGCAAATCTTCGAGATAATATAAATCGAGAACTAAGAAATATAAATACTGAAAACATGGCAAAAAACAATCATATAAATAAGCAATGTCAGGAGATTGAAAGATTGAAAAGCCTTCACGACGACTTTAATCTCCATAAAAAGTTAAAAGAAATGGCTGGTGTATACTGCAAAACTCATTCAAAAGTACTATATAATGATAATAATGATCCTGTGTTTGATACAGAAGAAAAGAAGACTATTTGGAGAGATTATATAAAACAAATTTTTACAGATGAAAATCGAACAACTTTTGAACAACGGACTCAACAATCTCTTACAGGAAATCCGATCAGTCGAAGAGAAGTTGAAACAGCAATAAATACTCTGAGAGATAGGAAAGCTTGTGGCCCTGACGAGATTCCTTCGGAAATCCTTAAATTAATAGATGACGAAAACATCGCACTTTTAACAAAATTATTTAACCATGTATATGATACAGGTCGATAACCACAAGACTGGTTAAAATCTACATTTATTACCATTCCGAAAAAATGCAACGCAAAATATTGTAACGAACACAGACTTATAAGTCTCATGAGCCATGCCCTAAAAATTTTTCTACGGATAATTCACTCCAGAATATACTCAAAGTGCGAAAAAGCCATGGGAACATCTCAGTTTGGATTTAAGGAAGGTATGGGAACCCGAGAAGCACTTTTTTCGATACAAACATTGGTCCAATGTAAAAACGCACAAAAAGACGTATTTCTATGCTTCATAGATTACGAAAAGGCTTTTGATACAGTGTTACACGATAAGTTGATTGACATCCTCATCTCCATTGGCCTAGACCAGAAAGAAGTGCATTGTATCAAAAGTATATATTGGCATCAAAGTGCACAAGTAGAAGTGGACGGGGAAATGACAGATAGAATTGACATATCTAAGGGAGTGAGACAAGGGTGCATATTGTCACCTTTGCTATTCAATATCTACTCAGAAAACATTTTTCATGAATCCATAAACAAAATCCCAATCGGCATTCATATAAACGGAACATTTCTGAACAACATAAGATATGCTGATGATACAACCTTACTGGCGCATAGCATATCTGGACTCCAGAACCTTGTGAATAAACTCGCAATACAGAGCGAAAAATACGGTCTGAAAATTAACATCCGCAAAACCAAATTCATGGTTATAAGCAAGAAGAATGAACACAATAATACAACATTGAAAATTCACAATACCTATGTTGACAGAGTTAAAAGTTTCAAATACCTGGGAGTTACAATAACTGAACAGTGGCAGTCCTCGCAAGAAATAAGATGCAGAATTGAACAGGCCAGAGAAGCATTTTCAAAATATAAGAGAGTACTTACGAGTCATGACATTAATCTTGAAACAAAGATTCGTTTTATCAAAACATATGTCTGGTCAGTGTTATTATATGCAACGGAAGTATGGACAATTAAAAGTGCTGATATAAGAAGACTGGAAGCTTTTGTGATATGGATTTATAGGAGAGTACTCAAAATTCCCTGGACAGCCCATATGACAAATACCGATGTACTGAGAAGGATGCACTGCGAAAGAGAACTTGTCTCAGTTATAAAAAGACGAAAGACTGCGTACCTGGGGCATATAATGCGAAATCAAAAATATAAATTGCTACAAAATATAACCCACATAAAGATAGAAGGAAGACCTGTTAGAGGAAGAAAGGAGACAACATGGTTGGATAATATTACAGAATGGACGGGCATCCGAGATACTACAACCCTATTATCAAAGGCTAGAGATAGAAATGCGTTTGCAGACATACTAAGCAATCTTTAAACAAATATTGTATATATACGTATTTATAAAAACAAATCTATTTATAATTGTATTGGTCGCTAACATTCGGAAAACGAAATTGGCAAATAAAGAAGAAGAAGAAGAAAGATGAACCACGTAATGGACGTCCAAAAACAGCAACAACAACAGAAATTGTAGCCAAAGTGCATGATATGGTATTAAATGATCGACGAATAATACTATGGTTACATTCATCCACTCGATTTCAACTGTCAATTCCATTGCTCAAACGTCAAATGAAATCCAATCGATTTCAGATGAGTTTTCATTTGACGTATACACAAAGGAATTGACAGATGAAATCGAGTGGATTTCGCAAATGTAAACATAGTATAAAAGTGCGTGAAATTGCTAATATCGTGGGCATCTCAAATGATCGAGTCCATTTAATTTGCATGAAGAACTACAGATGAAAAAGCTTTCTGCAAGATGGGTGCCGCATTTGTTAACAGTCGATCAAAAACGCATAAGAATGAACTTTTCTCAAACTTGTTTGGGTCGTTTTAAGCGAAATAAAATGGATTTTAAGCGTCGTTTCTTAACTGTTGATGAGACATGGATCCACCACTATACTCCAGAGACAAAAGAACAATCCAAACAATGGACTGAAGCTGGAGGAAGTGCCCCAAAGATTGATTGACTATCTGCAAAAGGGTAAAACAATAAATTCAGAGTACTATTGCAACCTTTTGGATCAATTAAATGTACAAATTCGAGAAAAACGTCCTGGCTTACAACGCAAAATAATAATTTTCATCAAGACAACGCACCAGCGCACAATAGTGTTTTAACAATGGCTAAAATCAACGAATTAAAGTACGAGTTGCTTGACCACCCACCTTATTCTCCTGATTTAGCTCCCAGTGACTTTTACTTGTTCCCAAATCTAAAAAATTCCTTACTGGCAAGCGTTTTACCTCAAATGATGATGCAATTACAGTTGTAAACCACTATTTTGAAGACCTTGAGGAAACTATTTTAATCAAGGGATAGAATTGCTAGAAAAGCGTTGGACTAAGTGTATTGAAGTTTTAGGAGATTATATTGAAAAATAAAATATTTTTGAAAAAACTAACTATTCTCTTTCATTGATAGGCTAAGAAGTTTCCGAACCGCCCTCGTATTGACTTTATTTTTGTTTCGAAACAACTACAAAATTTGAAAATCATACACGAGTTTAGTAGTTTTCTTTCGTTTTCATTTTCGTTCGACATAGTGAAACAGGCTGTAAATTGTATTTGTGTGTCTTTGTATTAAATAAAATCAATTGTTTTTCTCCCATAAATTGTGTGAAGTACTTGTGCAAAGTTTAAACAAAAGCATTGGCATTTCCACCATTTTTATTTCCAAATTAACGGTAATGATAAATTAACGATAGTATCGAGAGATATCGATTTTTGGAAAAGAAATATTGAAAATATCTAATGTTGGGAAAATAGATAGTTAGCCAGCTCTAAATCAGGATTATTCCTTGGTATGTTTCATCACCTACGCCACCCGTAGAATGTCACCTTTTAAGTCCATTTTCGAAGATTTCATATCCACTCACCCTAAGGTAAATCACATTAATGTTGTTCATCGCTTGATAAACAATTTCTTTAATTCTAAACTATTAAAACTAGAAATATTTAATAATATTTTTTTAATTGCAAAATAATTATGAAAAAATTTTGTGCAAATTTCAATAATGTTGTTATGTGAACTTAGTTTTTAAATGGCATTGCTAAATGTTTTCCAATAACGCAACTTTTTTGTTAATAGCACTGCTCCAGTTTATTTATACAATAAAAGTAAGTGTTTTATATTTTCTAATATATTTAGAATGAATAAAATAAAATAAAAAGTGTAAAATTTTTTCAATATACAGAACATAGAATGTCGTGAAGTTATTATCAATAATGTCACCTGTCAACGTTACAGTGAACCCATGAAACTGATTGAATGTGGATTTGTAAAAGCTGGCATTAATAAATATAACGTTAGCATTCGTATGCAGTTAAGTCGTGACATGAATGCAAATTTCAAAGGTCATGTCTATTTGCAAATAGAGCCAACTTCACAAGCAGGACAAGTTTTTAATTTAATTAACTCCAGATTCAATGCTTGTAAGTTTCTTCAAGGAATTCGATGCCATTCCATTGTTGCGGCCCTTGGTTGCCGATTTTAAACGTGTAGCCAATTTCCCCAAAAAATGTCCGTATAAAAAGGTAATATATGTTGCAAAATTTTATTTCGATTTGTTTTCTAAATTGTTTTTTTTTTGTTTTTTTGAAAACATCGTTACAGGATTTCATGTATGAGGCCAAAAATTTTAGTTTGTTTGCATCGTTTTATACCTCCCTATTTGCCAGCATTGAATTTCACCATCACTCTTGATCTCTATGATCGAAATAAAATTATTGGTATGTATCAGGCTAAGGGAAGTATCCACCAATAAACCACCTTCTTCCACAACATGTGAAAGCGTAAAGTCAATAATAACTATGGAGAGTACGAACTGAAGGGAAATGTCCGGATGCCGTGAAACAACAGCTGATTAAAATATGTAAAAATACGGTGTTGCACACATATGCAAATGTGCACATATGTATAAATAAATGAAATTGGCTTTACAATAGCTGTGTCTTTTTACGTCATAATTTGTAATAATTATTACAAATGTTTCGAATTTTGACAGTTGTATAAAGAAAAAGTTTAAAAAAAGTGTTTCTGCAACATTTAGTAAGTAAAAAGACACACCAAATATATAACAATAATGCCATTTTACCATTTTTTCCGAATAACTTCGCTCAACTTACTTACTTTACTTAGCTGGCCCATTTCAGAACATTTGTTCCATAGACCGAACTAAGAAAAGATCTCCATTTCTCTCTGTCTATTGCTTCGCTTTCTGGAATATCGCGCCTTGTCATCTTTTCATCCACTTGTTTGCGCCATCTATTCTTTGACCTGCCGATTCTGCGTGCACCGCCATGAGACATGTATTTATACGCCTTTTAGCGGGTTCATCATCGCTCATTCTTATGATATGGCCTAGCCAACGCAATCGTTGCATCTCGATACGTTTAACTATATTCATGTCTTTGAATAGCTGATATAGCTCGTGGTTCATACGACGTCGATATTCACCGTCAACGCAAATCGGCCCATAGATCTTTCGAAGAATTTTTCTCTCAAACACACCAAGCACTGCCTTATCTGCTTGCGCAAGTACCCATGCTTCGGAGCCATACATTAGCACGGGTAGTATCAGCGTTTTGTATAGTGTTATTTTTGATTGACGAGATGTGTCTTTGTTATTAAATTGCTTACTTAAACTATAGTAGCATCTGTTGGCCAATACCTCAAAATTATAGGTACCAACTGCCACAGTTGGTCCGAGCCTATATGGACGCTTTGCGCGTCGACACCATCACTTTGGCCTTTTCGCCGTTTACCGCCAGACCCACTTTCGCAGATTTTGCTTCGACCTTCCTAAAGGTATCAGTTACTCCTTTACTGATCGCCCCATGATGTCTATGTCATCAGCATAAGCAAGTAACATGTGATTATTGTGTAAATTGTGCCATTTCTTTTGACATTTGCATCCTCGTATTACCTTTTCCAGCAAAATGTTGAATAGGTCACACGAAAGGCTGTCTCCTTTGTCTGAAACCCCTTTTGGTACAAAATTCTTCGGAGAGGTTCTTTCGGATTTTAACTGAGGACCTAGTATCAGTTAAAGTCATCTTACCAAGCCGGATGAGCTTTGCGGGGATACCAAATTCAGACATGGCTTGGAATACCTTTGAACGCAGTGGGCTGTCGAAGGTTGCTTTATAATCGACAAAAAGGTGGTAGGTGTCGATCTGCATCTCTTGTGTCTTCTCCAGGAATTTGCCGCAGGGTAAATATCTGGTCAATGGTGGACTTGCCAGGTCTAAAGCCACATTGGTATGGTACAATTATTCGTTGACCATTGGCTATAGTCGTTCGCACAATATCCCTGACACTATCTTATAGGCAATAGGGAGATGACTTATGCCCCTATAGTTGGAGCATACAGTCTTATCTCCTTTCTTGTGGACGGGACACAGGATGCTCAGGTTCCAATCGTCGGGTACGCGTTCTTCCTGCCAGATGGTGCTAACTAGCTGATGCATACACCTTATCAGCGCGTCGCCTCCGGTTTTAAACAACTCGGCTGGTAAGCCATCGGCTCCTGCTGCCTTATTATTCTTCAGCCGATTTATTGCTGTTTTTATCTCATCTTGGCCGGGCGGTATACATTCTATACCATCTTTTGGGATTGGATCTGTGGTATCTTCGTCTTCGCTACTATTGGATACCAGCAGATTGGAGAAATATTCCTTCCATATCCTGAGCACGCTATCTGTATATGTTACCAGATTACCTTGCTGGTCTCTATAGGAGGATGTGCCTGTACCAAAGCCATCGGTTTGATGTTTCACTCTTTGGTAGAATTTTTGGACTTCATTCTGGCTCCTGTACATCTCGATTTTTTCACACATTTCTCTTCTCTCTTTATCTCCCGATATCTCTCTCGTGCGCCACGCGTTGCTACTGATTGTAAAGTAGCTCTATATGCCGCATTTTTCTCTTCGGTAGCAGCACGACACTCCTGGTCATACCATGAATTCCTTTGTGGAGGTCTCTGGTATCCAAGTATGGATTTTGCGGCTGTTTGCATGGAGTGGGCAATATTTTGCCATTGTGTTATGTTATCGGGGACAAGGAGTGCTCTCATTAAGCAATTGGGCTAGTTGAGTGGAATATGCTGTGGCTATCTGTTGTGTTTGCAGCCTATCGATGTCCAAATTCCGCGTTGTGTCTGTTCGTGCTTTATTTGCAACGTTTAGACGGGTACGTACCTTTGCTGCAACAAGGTAGTGGTCCGAATCAATGTTTGCACCTCGGAACGATCGTACATCCAACACGATCGATGAATGTCTTCCATCTATCACAAAATGATCAATTTGATTACTTGTTCTTTGATCTGGAGACACACTGGTGCCCTTATGAATATCGAGATGATTAAATCTGCTACTGCTAACTACCATGTTTTTTGCAGCTGCAAAGTCTATCAGCCTCATACCGTTGTCAAAAGATATTTCTTTTTGGGAACATCAAAAGATATTTCATTTTGGAAATATTTTCACTTCATATTTGCTCCAGTTCAAATTTTTAAAATATTTACTTTTATATAGAAACATGGATGGGCTCCTTAATACACTCAGTCAGGTTTACGATCAAAATGTCCCTGATCGAAATAATGATTTTGGACCCCATGAATGTTTGGACGAAATGCGTTTCAGGCAATTTGTTTGCTGTTGTGCAAGATAACTATCAAATTTTAAGGACAAATGGTTCGGGCGATAGGTGACGTAGGGGGCGGAAGATACCAAGCAACGGTCCTTGCCGACTTTACGTGGTAAAGTCCAGGCCAATCTAGGCCAATTATTCCTCTCAAGTGGACACACGGTGTCACCTGGGAAAATTATTCTAGGCGATTTTAATGCCAAAGTCGGAAAGGAGAATATCATTGGCTCAACTGTTGGGAAGTTCAGTCTCCACAGTGAAACCTCGGAATATGGAATGAGGCTGATAGACTTCACAGCAGCAAAACATGGTAGTTAGAATTACCAGATTTAAGCATCTCAATATTTATAAGTGCACCAAGCTATCTCCAGACCAAAAAAAAAAAAACATAAATCAAATGATCAAGTTGTGATAGATGGAAGACATTCATCGAGCGTGTTGGATTTACCATCGTTTCGAGGAGTAAGGATATACCTACGACAACCTACTTTGCACTATTGTAAAGGTGAAGTTTTGCATTATCAAAATTATTGTTTAAAAAATCCACGTTTTGTGGTCTGATGGTCGATGAAAAAATATTGTTAAAAAATCCACGTTTTGTGGTCTGATGGTCGATGAAAAAATATTGTTTAAAAAATCCACGTTTTGTGGTCTGATGGTCGATGAAAAAATATTGTTTAAAAAATCCACGTTTTCTGGTCTGATGGTCGATGAAAAAATATTGTTTAAAAAATCCACGTTTTGTGGTCTGATGGTCGATGAAAAAATATTGTTTAAAAAATCCACGTTTTCTGGTCTGATGGTCGATGAAAAAATATTGTTTAAAAAATCCACGTTTTCTGGTCTGATGGTCGATGAAAAAATATTGTTTAAAAAATCCACGTTTTCTGGTCTGATGGTCGATGAAAAAATATTGTTTAAAAAATCCACGTTTTGTGGTCTGATGGTCGATGAAAAAATATTGTTTGAAAAATCCACGTTTTGTGGTCTGATGGTCGATGAAAATATTGTTTAAAAAATCCACGTTTTGTGGTCTGATGATCGATGAAAAATTATTGTTTAAGAAATCCACGTTTTGTGGTCTGATGATCGATTAAAAGTTATTGTTTAAAAAATCCACGTTTTGTGGTCTGATGATCGATGAAAAATTATTGTTTAAAAAATCCACGTTTTGTGGTCTGATGATCGATGAAAAAATATTGTTTAAAAAATCCACGTATTGTGGTCTGATGATCGATTAAAAATTATTGTTTAAAAAATCCACGTTTTGTGGTCTGATGATCGATGAAAAAAAATATTGTTTAAAAAATCCACGTTTTTGTGGTCTGATGATCGATGAAAAATTATTGTTTAAAAATCCACGTTTTGTGGTCTGATGGTCGATGAAAAAATATTGTTTAAAAAATCCACGTTTTGTGGTCTGATGGTCGATGAAAAAATATTGTTTAAAAATCCACGTTTTGTGGTCGATGAAAAAATATTGTTTAAAAATCCACGTTTGTGGTCGATGAAAAAATATTGTTTAAAAATCCACGTTTTGTGGTCGATGAAAAAATATTGTTTAAAAAATCCACGTTTTGTGGTCGATGAAAAATTATTGTTTAAAAAATCCACGTTTTGTGGTCTGATGACCGATGAAAAAATATTGTTTAAAAAATCCACGTTTTGTGGTCTGATGATCGATGAAAAATTATTGTTTAAAAAATCCACGTTTTGTGGTCTGATGATCGATGAAAAATTATTGTTTAAAAAATCCACGTATTGTGGTCTGATGATCGATTAAAAATTATTGTTTAAAAATCCACGTTTTGTGGTCTGATGATCGATGAAAAAAAATATTGTTCAAAAAATCCACGTTTTGTGGTCTGATGACCGATGAAAAATTATTGTTTAAAAAAATCCACGTTTTGTGGTCTGATGATCGATGAAAAAATATTGTTTAAAAAATCCACGTTTTGTGGTCTGATGACCGATGAAAAATTATTGTTAAAAAAATCCACGTTTTGTGGTCTGATGATCGATGAAAAATTATTGTTTAAAAAATCCACGTTTTGTGGTCTGATGATCGATGAAAAAAATATGTTTAAAAATCCACGTTTTGTGGTCTGATGATCGATGAAAAAATATTGTTTAAAAAATCCACGTTTTGTGGTCTGATGGTCGATGAAAAATATTGTTTAAAAATCCACGTTTTGTGGTCTGATGGTCGATGAAAAAATATTGTTTAAAAAATCCACGTTTTGTGGTCTGATGGTCGATGAAAAAATATTGTTTAAAAATCCACGTTTTGTGGTCGATGAAAAAATATTGTTTAAAAAATCCACGTTTTGTGGTCGATGAAAAAATATTGTTTAAAAAATCCACGTTTTGTGGTCGATGAAAATTTATTGTTTAAAAAATCCACGTTTTGTGGTCTGATGATCGATGAAAAATTATTGTTTAAAAATCCACGTTTTGTGGTCGATGAAAAAATATTGTTTAAAAAATCCACGTTTTGTGGTCGATGAAAAATTATTGTTTAAAAAATCCCACGTTTTGTGGTCTGATGATCGATGAAAAAATATTGTTTAAAAAATCCACGTTTGTGGTCTGATGATCGATGAAAAAAATATTGTTTAAAAATCCAAGTTTTGTGGTCTGATGATCGATGAAAAAATATTGTTTAAAAATCCACGTTTTCGATGAAAAAATATTGTTTAAAAAATCCACGTTTTCGATGAAAAAATATTGTTTAAAAAATCCACGTTTTTCTGGTCTGATGGTCGATGAAAAAATATTGTTTAAAAAATCCACGTTTTCTGGTCTGATGGTCGATGAAAAAAATATTGTTTAAAAAATCCACGTTTTGTGGTCTGATGGTCGATGACAAAATATCTGTTTAGGATATCATCCTTTTGCTGTTGTTTGAACGTGTATACTGGGTTTTCCTCCCATCTGTACTTTAGGTTATTAATTTTTGACCTTTTTTCTCAAAAATAATTTCCTTTAGCGAGAATGTATGAACCTTTGCCTATTAATGCCAAAAATAACGATCATTCCATTTAATTATACCCTCAGCCTTTAGGCTAAAGAAGGTATTTACACTTTGATACGACCAAAAATGTGCGTCATCGAAATAATGGTTTTAGACCCCAAGTATGTTTGTACGATATCCGTTTCAGACAATTTTGAGTAGATCTAGCAATGTCCGTCCGTCTGTCTGTCTGTCCGTCTGTCTGGCTGGCTGGTGCGCACGATAACTCTCGAACGGATCAATCGATTCGGTCAAATGTTGGGTATCGAAATATTTTGTCCAGATTCGATGTAAGTTCGAAGATGGGCCATATAGGTCCACTCCTTCAGGTACCTCCCCCACAAATGTTCAAAAATTGTCGCAAAACTGTGCGCACGACAAAATCTTGTACGGAATAACCGATTTGGTCCATACTTTGCACATCGTGTAATTTCTACCAGACTTAGATGAGGTTCCAATACGGACTCAATCGGTCCACTCCTTCGGGTACCTCCCACACAAATGTTCGGAAAAGTTCAGCTTAGGACCTGGTCTCGAATCGCTTTGATTTTTGTTTACGCAAGTTGTATTCGCTGTCCTCTATACGACGCTGTAAGTTTCATTAGGGGCAAGTCCATACTTCCTGGAGAAAATAGCCTGAAAGTTACAAAAAACCCTATGACACCATGTGTAGTGGTGGAGCGCAAGATAACTCTCGAACGGATCTGCGATTCGGTCCAAAATTTGGCTTTTGTAATATTTTATCCAAACTTAGTTCATTTCAAAGATGGATTATATCGGTTCACTCCTTCCGGTACCTCCCCACAAAAGTTCGAAAATGTTCGGAAATTTGTGCGTACGATAACTCTTGAAGGGAGGAACCGATTTGGTCCATACTTTGCACATTATGAAATTTCTACCAGACTTAGATAAGGTTCCAATATGGACTCAATCGGTAAACTCCTTCGAGTACCTCTCACACAAAATTTCGTAAGAGTTCAGTTTAGGACCTGCTCTCGAATCGCCTTGGTTTTTGTTGTAACATCTTGTATTCACTGTCCCCTATACGAAGGTACAAGTTTCCTCAGGAGCAAGTCCATACTTCCTGAAAAAATAGCCTGAAAATTGAAAAACAAACCCTATGACACCATGTTTATGGGTGGAAGCGCAAGATAATTCTCGAACGGATATGCCGATTCCGGCCAAAATTTGGCCTTCGTAATATTGTTTCCAAACTTAGTGTAAGTTCGTAGATAAGCCATATCGGTCCACTCCTTCAGGTACCTACACCAAAAAGTATGGACCGATTTGGTCCATACTTTACACAAACCCCCTATGGCACCCGCATGGTCTATGTCGGTCCATTCCTTTAAGTACCTTTTCCGCAAATTTTTGAACTTTAATCCTAATCAACATTTTTGTCGGTTCATACGACCAAAATTTTGAAACCCCCTAAATACATAAGTTTTTTGTGAAAAAAGTGTTTCAATTTGCACAGGCTGAGGGTATATCTCTGTCGGCAAAGCCGACTGATACTTTTTTACTTGTTTTTAAAAAAGTTCACGCACAAACCACTTTGAAAAAATGTTTTTTTGGAAAATCCTATGAAATGGAAAAAAAAATTCTCAAAAAATGTTTTCCTTTTGCACGAATTAATGTCCTTTTGTCTGCCTATTAATAACTTAAATAACTTTTATTCCATTTAAATCTTGAATAAAGCTATGTATGATATAAAATGTATGTAATGATATGGCTATACAATGGTGAGAAAGAAAAGCTTATGTCATTTTGGAATATGTCGTGTTGCTTTAAAGCATGTTTTGAGTTATGCTTAAAGAATTCCAAAGAATTTCAAAAATGCTCCTATATAAAAACTTTAAAAGCTTTTGTGCCTAAAGCTCATCAAAATATGATAAAGGGATATTAGGTTGTAAAAAAGTAATAACCCTAGTGTATTATAATATATTCAGCTATTTTAATGTATCAACAATTTTTAGACAATGATCACACTTCAATTTTGAAAAAAATACAACAATTATGATTTCTATTATAGCCGTACTTCGATAGTAGCTAAAAATTAATTGACCGTATCTAAATGGTATTTTTCGCATATGCCTGTCGTTTTGGTCGTCACTTTAAAAATGATGTCAACAAGAGCAGTTGCAATAATACATTTTCTCTATATTTTGATTATAACTCAAGTAAGTGTTAAATATTGAAAGTTTGAAACCTCAAGAGAGCCTTAAAAGAAATCAAATTATTCTTATAGAATGCCGATAGTAGGGACCTTATACTTGAAATCACCAATGTCACTTGCCCCCGTTATAACGAAATGTAAAAATATTTGAGTGTGAATTTGTAAAATGGTCTACAAATATTTATGGCATTAGCTTCCGAGCCATGCTCAGTCGAGATTTAGGCCGAAGTTTCCGAGGAAGAGCATCACTTGAAGTTACGCCAGTAAATTCACAACAAAAAATTCATGTGGTGGATTGGAATTTCAATTGTTGTATGTTTCTTAAGCAGATATCAACAAATAAAATTCTGCAGCCAATATTTTGGAGTATAAACGAAAAATTATTTGCCCAAAAAGTGTCCCTATAAAAAGGTAACTCTGGTCACTATATGTTGGTAAATTTTATATCATTATTGTGTAAACCATTTTTGCAGGATGTCTTACTTTCTCTTAATAATTTTTACATTGACGGAGAGTTTAGTTCCAGTATTTGCACCACCTGTGAACTTCACATTTACTGTTGATTACTTCGATAGGTCAACGGCAATAGTATGCTACAACTAAAGGGATTTTATGGTCCAAAGACAAAGTAATATATACATATGTAAAAACAAAAACAAATAAATACATCAATATTTAAAAATTAAAATTTGTTATTAATTGTAAAATCGTCCCCAATAGGGTATATTCAGATTTCCATTATTTTTTTACGTTTTACCCATATGTATTTATTTATGCTTACGAGGGTATATAAACATTCATACGGGCAAAATGTGCCTCATCGAAAAAATGGTTTTAGACCCCAAGTATGTTTGGATGAAATCCGTTTCATACAATTTGGAGTCGATTTAGCAATGCCCTTCCGTCTGTCTGTCTGGCTGGCTGCTGCGCACGATAACTCTCTAACGGTAATATTTTGTCCAAACTTAGTTAAGTTCGAAGATCGGTCAACTCCTTCAGGTACCTCCCCCACAAAAATTTCAAAATGTTCGGAAAAATTGTGCGAACGATAACTCTTAAAGGTAGTAACCAGACATGGATGAGGTTCCAATATGGACTCTATCGGTCCACTCCTTCGGTACCTCTCACACAAAATTTTCGGGAAAAGTTCAGTTTAGGACCCGCTCTCGAATCGCTTTGATTTTTGTTGTAACAACTGGTATTTGCTACCCCCATTACGGCAGTACAAGTTTTATCAGGGGCAAGTCCATACTTCCTGAGAAAATAGCCTGAAGTTGTAAAAACACCTATGGCACCATGTGTAGTGGTTGGAGCGCACGATAACTCTCGAACGGATTTGCAGATGGGTTCCAAAATTTGGTCATCGTAATATTTTGTCGAACTTAGTTTAAGTTCGAAGTTCGGAACTTTTCAAAAGTTGGAAACTTTTCACTAAAATGTGCACACGATAACACTCGAAGATAGTAACCGATTTAGTCCATACTTTGCACATCGCTATATTTCTACGAGACATAGATCAGGTGCGAAAATCAGCTATATATAGCTGTGTTCCTTTACTTACCTGAGGTTACCATTTTAACCATTTGTTACCATTTTTAAACTGCAAAGCGTTCCTTAACCCGAAAAGTGGCAAAACTGGAAGCAATTTTTAAGAGAGTGAGAGGGGAGAGAGCGAAAATGGCTTTCTCTTCTACCACAGGCTACCAGCAAAATTTCTGCATTTCTGACATTGCTGCCGGATCTACCATTTTTCCGTTCATGTTCATGAGAGAGCAATTTTGAACAATTTTGACACTTTTCTCTTTTACCACTCTTACATTAAAAAAGTAAAGGAACAAAGCTTATGTCAACTCCTTCGTTTACCTCTCACAAAAAATTTAGGAAAACTGCAGTTTAAGGCCTGCAATCGAATCGCTTTGATTTTTATAGTAGCAACTTTTATCACCGCCATTACGACGGTACAAGTTTTTTTCAGAGGCAAATCCATATTTCCTGAGGAAATAGCCCGAAAGCTGTAAAAATGCTCAGACCAACTGAAATTACTGGTGGGCACAATATCAATAATAAGGAATGACTCTCACAATAATATCCACTTCCGTAATGAATATAATGGTCTTGAGGCCTTAAACTCAATCAAACAAATTACAAGTTCAGTATTGTGCGGTTTAGAAGTGCATGATATGTCTATTGGACAAAACGTACGACATATCAAGGGTTTTCCGCGGAGTATATCACGAAAACCAATTAGAAAATTGTTTTACTGCCTTTTTCCTATTTTAGATCAACTTGTTGCTAAATAGTAGGAGAAAAAAATGGAGAAAAATGTATTGTTGTGTATCATATGTGTTCCTGTCAGTAGCAAATTCGTACATTTTGACGAAACCCGCTTCAAACAATTTATAGTCGATTTATCCAAGTTTCTCCGTCTCTCTGGCTCGAACCCATGATAACCCACGAACAGATCAACAGATTTCGTTCAAATTTTGGATCTCACAAAACTTCAAAGTTCGAAATCGATTTTTCGAGACAGGTAACTCCCACACAAAATTTCAATTATCCGATTTGACCGAAACGTTGAACATCCTAAAATTACTTCCAGACGAACATATATCAAGTACCAACAGGGTCTATATGGGACAACATCTTCGAATACATCCCTCATAAAAGTTCAACATAAGTGTAGTTTAAGGGCTGTTCGGAGGAGCCATTCCACATTTTGACCAATGGTACTCTTTGCTGTCTTGCTTACAGCGCACAATGTCGCGAGTTCATATTAACTGTGGCCAAAAATAGAAGGAGTTATCGTAGGTGCATCAATTTTGGTACACGTACCTATTATTGACTTACAATCTTCAGGACAAAAAATTGGGTTGGTCGGTCCACGTTTTGATATAGCCCCCATAGAACCGTACCTCCCGATTTTCGGTATTTTGAATGTTTTAGACACAATAACCAACC